>NC_067476.1:150018023-150318023 GCF_947179515.1 Apodemus sylvaticus | reverse complement strand
TCACAGTTCTGGTTCACAGGCATGCTACACCACGTTTGGTTTAGGTGGTGTTGGTAGTCCACCCGAGTCACATAGTTGATACTAGGGCTAGATTATTTTATGCAAAGCACTTAAAACTATGGCATAAGTAACTCTTTAAATTATTCTAATAATATAATAGTAACTTCTAGTAGCCTCCACTTAAGGACTTTTTCCTCTGAAATATTATTGTGTAGATTAAAATACTGCATATAAAGCACACGTTAGGTAATCAACAATGTCAGTTTTCTCCACGTTCTAACATCCACTTTTTTTTAGGTTTACTTATGTGTATGAGCGTTTGGCTGGCAGGCATATGTGTATGTACATCATGTGTGTGCCTGGTGGTCACAGAGTTCAGAAGAGGGCATCGGATCCTTTGGAAGTAGAGTTATGAATAATTATAAATTTCCCTGTGGGTGCTGGGAACTGAACCCTGGTCCTCTACAAGAACTCCACATGCTCCCTGATTGCTACGCCATCTTTCTAGTCCTAACATTCACCTTTGAACAAGGCACTTCCTTGCTTTAAACAATGGTGGCTTCCCCCCCCCCCCCCCCCCCCCCCCGCCACCCCTTTGACAAGATCCTCCTCTGTAGCTCTAGGCTGGGCTTCAATTTGATCCAAGCTCACTGTGTAATCTACCTGTCTCTCTCTGCCCCCCAAAGACTGGAATTGCAAGCAGACACTACCATGCCTGGCTTTGGCTATATGAAGACAGGTTTTTTTGTTGTTGTTATTTTGTTTTTTACCTATACTCTGCCCTTAACCTTAGTGGTCTCAGCAGTGTCGGTGGACACCATTAGATATCACAGCCAATGGAGGGCATGTGCTACAAAAATAAAAAGAAGCAGGGGAAAGGTGACAGAGCAGACATATGAAAGACTGAGTCCTAGCAGCTGTCCTCTCTAATTTGGATGACTATCTTTCATTTTGTCCAGGAGTGGCATATGTGGTCCACACACACCAAGCTGCAACCATTTTGTTTTGTCGCATTGGTGCTGAAACACTCTGATGCTGCTTTTCCATGGGTTTCAATAGTTCCCAGAGCTGGACAGGATGTTGTGCTTAAGTTATGTAATTAGTTCGGCCATTTTCTTCTTGTCTTTCCAGTTCTGCTCTCTGTTAAGGACTAGGTACAGCGGCCCTTGGACAGAACAAGGAACACTAAGCTTTTGTTCCGTCAGGGTCATTCTTGGCAGAGCCAGCAATGGACTGGTGCCAGGGCTCTGGGGGGGCCGAGGCCAGGTTTCCATGTAAGTTGTGGTTAAATGTTCCAGACCCTGAGATATAAAATGCTTTGCTTACCGTACCAGGATATACCTTGCAAAAGAGGAGCTAGAACTCCCTGTAATTGTGCTGTAATTCCCTGTAACCTACTGATGTGTATTCTGCGTCTCCCTCTGAGCCGTGTAAAGAGCTGTGACGACAATAAAGTGGCTGGCTTGACCCCTCAGCCCTCGACCCCTCAGCCCTCGACCCCTCACCCCCACCGCCCCCCCCCAGCTCTGGACTGTTAATTTTTCTTATCTCTGGTCCTCTTCCTCAGAATCCCAGTGTGAAACCAGTAAGAACCACTGGTCTGGTTCACCCTCTGTCATTTTGACTGCAACTGAGTCCTTCCAAAGCCTTTTGGGTCTCTCTATGACCTTTAACCCAGAGGGTACCTCTCTGTTTTTCCTAGCTTCCCACGGGACCTCATCACTTAGCACTGACTAAGGGTGCTATGCACAGTGCACGGCAGAATTTGGTCCCTCCCATCACATGTGCTCTTTGGTAGTGCCAGGAAATTTCCCACACACCAGCAGCCAATCACTGTTCTCATTGTTAGGAGAAGCTGTTCTTAAGGGATAATTGCTTAAGTGAAACCGTTGGGATTAGATTGACAGGAGCCACCTAGTCTTCTGTCTGCTGCTGCCTCTGCCCTGAACAGCTCTCGGCTCTCATAATCAGCAGGATGTTAAGATACCTCTTCCTCATGAAGGCATTTCTTGCTCTTGGGTTCCTGGCATCTTGGGTGACTGCAGGAGAGCACGGTGAGCTATTGTTTGGGGGTCCTTGGCTGAAACTAATATAAAGTCAACCAGGGGAGAGCACAACTCTCTTCGACAGTTCCTCGTTTGTGGAGCCGATCGTCTCTGTAGGAAGAACTGGATGCAATGATTGTCTGGATAGTGAGGAGCAGTTGTCTTGGCTTTCGTTACTCTCTGCAACAAGGAGCTAGGACTTACAAGGATATATGTTCCAGTTATCTTCTAGAGTTCATGAGATGCGGCCAGGACCATACAACAGGCCCCCTTTCCCTGCCTGCCTGCCTGCCTGTTTGTCTGTCTGACTTGCTCTGCAGCACTACTGGTTTATTTGTCTTTTAGTAGTAGTAGTAGGGTGTTAGTATCTGTGTGGCAAGAAGAGATGGAGGTTGCAGAGATATTCTACATAGGGATGCATGGAGGCACTGAGTTCCTTGACTACAGTTGACTCTCATTCCCTAATTTTTTAAAAAAGATTTGCTTATGTGTATGCGTCTCTCTATGTGTATAGTGTGTGTATGGGTACCTGCAGAGGCCAGAAGAGGGAGCAGGATCCCTTTGAGCTGGGGGGGTGCAGGTGGTTGTGAGATGCCAGAGATTGGTGCTGGGCCCCACACTTGTGTCCTCTGGAAGAACACCAAGTATTTTTGATGTTAGCAGTTGAGTCACTTCTTCAGCCTCCAATTCCCGTTTCTTGAGGCCTAGCCAACTATCTGAGCTCCTATGAAATCTTTTTTCAGTTAAGGAGGGACAGTGTCCTACTGATCAGAACCCATGCAAAGATTTGTGGCAGAGCGATAGGTCGTGTCCTGCTGGGCAGACCTCCCTAGGGGTATGTTGTCATGAAGGGCAGGGTCCCAGTGTGTTCCCTGTCCCTGTCTCTTGCATGGAGAGAACCAGAGGGTTTTTCACCTGCTAGGTTGTCTTCAGACACCTGGCTGTGTAGGTTACCTCTTTCCCTCTTGAGGTCTCTAACCACTCCTTACCCCAGCTCTTTGTCTTCTCCTATCAGGCAAGAAAGTGGCATTGATGACCCACGTTGTTTGCTTTGGATAGGAAGCACGGGGAAGGTGGGTGGGTGAGACACTCAGCAGGTGGAGGTGCTTGCCTACCCGACCAAAACCCTCAAGACCTGCGTTCCACCCCAGAAGCCGTGCAAAGGTGGGAAGAGAAAACTGAGCGCCACATGGATGCCTTGGTGCAGGCGCCTCTCCTACAATAATGCTACTTAAGAGAAGGAGGCCCTAGGGAGTTAGGGACCTGCCTCCGGACCTCACTGGGAGTTAGGGACCTGCCTCCGGACCTCACTGGGAGTTAGGGACCTGCCTCAGGACCCCACTGGGAGTTAGGGACCTGCCTCAGGACCCCACTGGGAGTTAGGGACCTGCCTCAGGACCCCACTGGGAGTTAGGGATGTGCCTCAGGAGCCCACTGGGAGTTAGGGACCTGCCTCAGGACCCCACTGGGAGTTAGGGACCTGCCTCAGGACCTCACTGGGAGTTAGGGATGTGCCTCAGGACCCCACTGGGAGTTAGGGACGTGCCTCAGGACCCCACTGGGAGTCCATCCTGACCCTATTCTCATGATCCTCCTGCGTTTGCCTCCTGAGTGCTGGGATTGCAGGTGTGTGTGATTGCAGGTGTGTGTGGGATTGCAGGTGTGTGCCTTCATGCCCTTTCTAAAGTCAGAGTCTTACTTTGTAGCCCAGGATAGTCTTGAAGCTGCAGTCCTCCTGCCTCCCCTTTCCAAAGTACTAGGATTTTAGGTGTTAGATCACAGAGCCTCTAGCTGCCTTTCTCGTTCTCAGAAACCCAGCCCCATCTTCCCTGGGGCTCTGGTCTCTGCCTCCTGACCTAGTAAGGTCTTGTAAAGCAGCCTTCTTCCTTGGCTCTGGAAACGACTCTGATGCTTACCCTGAAATAGGCCTTGAGTTCTGGCCCAGCTCCTGCTTCCTGGGAAAAGTTATAAAGCTAAGAGATTTCTCTGAAGAGCCCCCCACCCCCACCTACCACATGTTCAGTCACAGCTGTCTTGTCTGTCACTTTAAACTGTCCGTCTAATCGTCTTCCACTGCCCAAGGCCTGATCATGGCCCCCATGGTCCTAGGCGTTCCATCCCAACAGCTCATTTTGAAGGGAAACCGATCTCAACTTCTTTACCCTGAACCTGCCCCTTTGAAAAAAATAGAAAACCTTATTATTTACTTATTTATTTAGTGTGTGTGCACAGCTAGGGTATGCACTTGTAGATCCGATGACGACTTGTGGAAATCCGTTCCTTCCTCTAAGTATGTGGGACCTGAGGATCAAATTCAGGTCTCTAGGCGGCTTTATCTCACCGGACTGCTTTTTTTATTTTTTTAAATAAACTTTTTTTTTTCCAAGACAGTTTCTCTGTGTAGCCCTGGCTATCCTGGAACTCATCAGTCTGGCCTCAAACTCAGAGATCCACCTGCCTCTGTCTCCCAAGTGCTGGGATTAAAGGCTGGTAGGCCACTACCACCTGTTTGGTTTTTTTTTTTTTTTTTTCTTTTTTCTTTCCTTTTTTAATGTGGTTGCCAGAGATTGAAACTCAGATCCTCAGAATCAGTTCTTTGTGCTTGCTCAGAAAGCACCTCACTGACTGAATTATCTCATGCCTTCAAACAGTTTTCTTATTTTTCTCTGTATGTGTGAGTGCTTGTTGAAGTTTATATGTGCTACAGGTGTGTGGGTACCTTCATAAGCCAGAAGAGGGTGTCAGATTCCCCTGGAACTGGAGTTACAGATGATTTGGGTACTGAGCCCTGACCCACTGCAGGAACAA
This sequence comes from Apodemus sylvaticus, assembly GCF_947179515.1. Lineage (NCBI taxonomy): Eukaryota > Metazoa > Chordata > Mammalia > Rodentia > Muridae > Apodemus > Apodemus sylvaticus. The sequence goes on along the minus strand of NC_067476.1, from coordinate 150,313,170 downwards.
TAAATACTCTTACCCACTGAGCCATCCAGGGAGGAGAAGAGGCAGTCCTAAAGTTGCTCAGAGACTGTGCCGTTCTACCATGTGCACCCCAGAGGAGGTATGACCAGTGCAAAGAATCCGGCTGCACATCTGGCTGCAGCAGGAGACCTGTGCTCTTGCTCTTCAAACTAAACCTCTTCGTACTCTGTGAGCAGATGAACTTGTTCCTTTGTCAAACGTGTGCACACTCTCTGGTGCCAAGGCACCAGCCATTCCCTGACGATTGGCTTTAGTTTGCTTTGAGAAACAATATAAATGCCAGATAATATTCTGAGAACTGAACAAAGATGTACAGAACACCCACGTCACAATCACTTGCTGGATTAGTCCCAGTCAAGCAGAGCAAGATGCCAAGAGGCAATGCCACGTGTCCTTATGTGGAGGGGGATTAGGAAGTTGCTGACTAATTACCGATCCCCTTGGTCAGTTGAGATATTCGCTACTAAAATCTACCCCAAGAACCGGCAAAGAGGCAACAGAATAGAATCCCGATGTCTTCAGAAGACAGCACACATTCCCCGTTCATCTGCTTCAGAAACTTCCTGTTTCCTCTGCACACGCAGGCCAGCATCTTGTTAATAGTTGAGACAGGCTTCCTCTCATTCTGGCAATGTTAGGCTTGGGAAAGAGATCTCTTCTCCCTCAAACAGGGTCATCATGACCTAGTTAATCCTGTACTAACATTTATCTTTTTTTTTCCATGAACATCTATTGGATGTTTATTATTTGCTACATCCAGCGATGAGTTCTGGGTACACTGTGCTGGACAAAGCAGGCGAATAAATACACGATCTCAAACTGTGATAAGGACATCTCAGGACCATTAAAGGGTGCTTGGAAAATAATGGGTTCTCATATCGTGTAGGGTGGTTAAAGGGAGTATGTCCAAGATTGTGACATTTAAGCTAAAACTGGGAGAAGTTAAAACGAGCCAGGGAAGGGTGTGTTTGGATATCAAAGAGAGGGAACCCCGTGTAGAGGTCTTCAGAGGACAAGGCATACGCATGGTTAATGATGGAGACAGGAGGACAGTGCTGGTGGAAGGCAGAGACCGTTGACACTGGGGAGGGGCAGTGGGAATGGAGACAAACTCTCTGTTCTAGGTCATGCTTTCTTTACCATTAAAGAGACACTAGAAGTTATCTGCTGGTGATGCTGCCGTGTGGGGGTGGCACATGCCTCAGGAGGCAGAGGCAAGTGGATCTCTGTGAGCTGGGGGGCAGCGTGGTCTACAGAGTGATTTCCAGGACTGCACGGAGAAATACTGTCTTGAAAAAATAAAACGGTGGTGGTTGTCTGTCCTTATTTTCCTGCTCTTTTAGAAATTTTTTTAAATTCATTTTTATTAATTTTTAAATTATCTTTACTCTTTTTAACAGTCCAGTCATTTTCATTTACCTGGTCTGCCCTCCCACAGTTCCTCATCCCAGTCCTCCTCTTCCATCTCCAGGACCACCACCATGCCCAGGCCCCCACCGGGCCTCAAGTCTCTCAAGGGTTAGGTGCTTCTCTCACTGAGTCCAGACCAGGCAGTCCTCTGCTGTGTATGTGTCAGGGGGTCTTGTACCAGCCTATGTATGCTGCCTGGTTGGTGGCTCAGTGTTTGAGAGATCTTGGGTGTGGGGGGTTTCAGGATAGTTGGTCTTCCTATGGAGTCAACCTCCTCCTCAACTTCTTTTAGCTTTTCCCTAATTCGATCACAGGGGTCTCTGACTTCAATCCATTGGTTGGGTGTAAGTATCTGCATCTGTCTCAGTCAGCTGCTTGTTGGGCCTCTCAGAGGGCAGCTATACTAGGTTCCTGTCTGTAAGCACACCATATCATCAGTAATAGTGTCAGGCCTTGGAGCCTCCCCTTGCAAGGGATCCCAATTTGGGTCTGACACTAGACCTCCTTTCCCTCAGGCTCTTCTCCATTTTTGTCCCTACAGTTCTCTCCTCCCACCCCACAAGACAGGGTTTCTCTGTGTAGCCCTGGCTGTCCTGGAACTCAGTCTGTAGACCAGGCTGGCCTTGAACTCAGAAATTTGCCTGTCTCTGCCCCCCCAAGTGCTGGGATTAAAGGCATGCACCACAACTGCCTGGCCTTCTGCAGTTCTTTTCGATAGGAACAATTCTGAGTCAGAGTTTTTGACTGTGGGATGGCAACCCTATCCCTCCACTTGATACCCTGTTTTCCTACTGGAGGTGGACTCTACAAGTTCCCTCTCCCCACTGTAGGACATTTCATCCAAGGTCCCTCCCTTTGAATCCCGAGAGTCTCTCACCTCCCAGGTCTTTGGTACATCCTAGAGGCCCCCTCAGGTTGCATATTTCCGTTCATTCGCCTGGCTCTCAGGGCTTCACTCCTGTTCCCCTATCCCATACCTGATCCTCTTCTCCCTTCCCCCTCCCCCTCTCTCTCCCACCTATGTCCCTCCATCTGCCCCCATGATGGCTTTCTTCTCCCAAGTGGGATTGAGGCATCCTCACTTGGGCCCTTAGGTTTGTTAGGATGATATTTTCTAGTTCCATCCATTTCCCTGCAAAGCTCATGATGTTCTCATTCCTAACAGCTGAATAGTGTTCCACTGTGTAAATGAGCCACATTTTCTGTACCCATTCTTCCACTGTGGGGCATGTGGGTGGTTTCCAGCTTCTGGCTGTCACACACAAGGCCACTATGAACACAGCGGAGCATGGTTTTCATGGCTACTTTTGCTTGGCCATACTTCTCTTTCCCTTTATGATCATATTTCCTGTCTTTCTTCATTCTTCTTACTACTTTTCTGGGAGTGATGTCAGATATATACACTGGCTTTTGGAGAGCTAACCCAAATATAATATTCAACTTTATATGTCTGCCTGTTGTTCAGGTTGTAGACTTTAAGGTACTTTATAGATTTTAAAATATTTCTTGATACATTTGTTCTTGGGTGATTAATCTTCTTCCCTGGTTTTTGAAATGAGATAATTTATTACTTTTTTTTTTTGTCTTTCTGAGACAGAGTTTCAGGTAGCCCAGGTTGGCAACCAATTCACTGTATAGGCAATGCTGGCCTTGAACCCCTGGCCTTCCTGCTTCTACCTCCTGAGTCCTGGGATTACAGGCACCACCAAACCTCACTCTTTTTCTTCTTTCTTTGTGTCCTTTTCTCCTTTTGGAAACAGAGCCTGTTTTTCCCAGGCTGGCCCAGAGCTTGTGACTTGCCTGCCTCTGTCTCCTGAATGGTATATTCTGTTGACTGTAGAACCTGGAGCCAGTCTCTCACCTGAGAGCGGCTGGCAGCATGTTAAGAGTTGTAAGCACAGATTTGGGTTATCTGAGACAAGCGGATCCCCAGGCAAGACCTCTAGTGCTTCTGTTTCTTCCTCTGTAAGATGGAAAGAGCCTGGAGACCGGGGTGTTTGTCCTTCAGTATACAACAGATCCCTTTCTTTTGGCTCCTGGGATGACTGGGTCAGGGCTATAATTTCTTTCCTTCCTCTCCTCCCCCCTCCCCTCCTCCTCCCCCTTCCTTTCCCTCCTCTTCTTCCCTCTCCTTCTCCTGCCCCCCTCCTTCTTCCCCCTCCCCCTCCCCTTCCTCCTGCCCTCCTGTCCTCATCTTCTAAGATAGTCTTTCTATGTAACATGTAGTGGCTTTGAATTTTCAGTCCTCCTGCCTCGGGTTTCCAGAAGCTGCAGTTATAGACACATGTGACTCTAAACTCTCCCACGGATACAATTTCTAACCAGTCCTTTAAGTTCAGAATCAGGATAGTCTCCCCCTCTCCCCTGTGCTGGTCACCCCCTCTCTGAGACCCTGAAACTCCACAGCACGGGTCATCTTTCCTTTCTGCCACGCCTTCCCGGTAGCAAGCTCTTTTCCAGTAAGTACCCAGTGGGGTGGGCTGTGCCTGGCCTTACAGCCTTCTTGGACAGACTGCCCATGAGACAGTCTAGAACGCTGTCATCTTGCCAGGACTCTCAGTGCCCAGCTCAGGGACCAAATCTGGAAATCTGTTGTGAGCAAGTCACTCCTTGTTAGGGTACAGGGGGCCTGCTACCACCTTCTCAGTGTCTGAAGCTGAGAGCTGAATTGTGGGATTGAGGGCAAGGCTGGTCTCCAGGTGTGGTGTCTTTGTGAGCTTCTCTGGCCTTTCGCCATTAGAGACAGGACTTCCTTTTCTCTTGGGGGTAGTCAGGCAGACTGGAAGCAGTCTCCAGATCCTGCAGAGCTTGCAGACTGAGCAGGACCCTCGCAGTGTGTGAAGTCAGTATTTGACTGCTTCTTCAGCATCTGTAGCTCCTGCTGCAGAAAAGGGTTGCACTTAATGAGACTGATCCCTAGAAGCTCTCCTTCCTGAGCTTTCCTACCCTTTGACGTCATCAGAGGTATACTGCAGCAGAGCTGGTCTGTTTGACAAAGGTGTCAGTCAGGTTACCTGGGGCACAGGTAGACAGACACTGGAATGTACTCTAAGGGATAAGTTCTGGTCCGAACATGAGCCTGTGTTGAATCTTCTGTCTGCTCTGTGGGCCTGGGCAAGTGCGTTCATCTCGTTGAATCTCCTCTTTGTCATCTTCATCGAGTGACTTCATGTAGTTTGGAAGAAATGTATTTGAAGAGCCTGCATTAAGTCTTCCTGGTAATCCTCAGGACCGCCTTACAGTCCAGCCCAGCACGGCTCTGGTCTGTTTCCTGCTCTACTCATTTGCATTTGACCCACCTACTTACTGTCAATCACTCACTTACACTATGTATGGAAAGTCAGCCCTACCTGGCATGTGGCTATCTATGGTGAGCAAGGTCCACACACACCTTTGGTGGAGTGTTGTGAAGAGGGAGCTGCAAAGGCAGAGGCTATGAGGGAGGGGAGAGCTGTGTTCCTAAGGAAGTGACTGGAGACAAAGAAAGCATGGTTCAGCTGTGGTGGAGAGGTGGCAGGCCTCAGATTTGGGGCAGCTTCCAGCTTCTTTCCCAGATTTTATTCTAAGTGCAGAAGGAAACATTAGAGCCTGTGAGATTGGCTTATTGGGTAAAGAGCTTACCACACAAACCTGAGGATCTGAGTTCAGCCTCGTGGTGGGAGAGGACTGGCTTCCGGAGGTGGCCTCTGAGCAGACCACAGGCACACAGATCGCTCTCACACAGTAAGTACAAATTTTAAAGTACATATTACCAAGCCAGGCGTGGTAGAAGTGTGTGCAATCCTAACACTGGGAAGGCAGAAGCAGGAGGATCAAGAGTTCAAGGCCCCTCTCCGCTCCATGGTGAGTTTAAGGTAGTCTGGGAAAATGAGACTTTGTCTCAAAAAGCATCCCCCCTCCCCTGCAAGTCATCGAGAGGAGTCTAAATGAGGGAGAAGCCTTTTCCAGCTTTTATTTAGAAAAGGCTGTTCTGATGTGGGAAGAATGGATGCCAGGGAATGTAGAGAACTGAAGACCAGGTGAGCAGCCATCATGTCAGACTAGGTGAGAGATCTGTCAAGGAAGTCGGTCCTAAGGTAGACGTGGAAAAGCAGAGACTTAAAGGACCAGCTACAGAAAGAAGCAAATGGCTGTGGACTCTGAGGGAGAGGGACGTCAAGTCAAGGATGCTGTGAAGTGTCTAGCCTGAGCAATGGAGGCAGTGATGCTCTTCAACAGAAGGAGGTGGAGGACAGGGGCGCTGGTAGAACTGGAGTTGGTGCAAGAGCGAAGGAGGCAAGCGGGGAAGTTCTGACTGCAGCTTCCCTGCTCTTTGGCATAGGTGGGGTGTTGGGGGAGGTGCAGACAGAGGGTGGGGGCGGTCATCCCAGTCCTGTTTCCTGTCCTGACCCCTGGTGATGTGATTAGTTGTGAGCTTTCTGAGATGAATGCTTTGTCATGACTGAGTTCACCGAGGCTAGCAGAACCAGGACGCCAGGGCAGGGTATCCTGCTTTCAGCAGGTTCCTGGGGGCGGGGCAAGGGTAGGGAGTTGGAACTATTAAGGAACCTGGTTTCTGAAGAGTGTGAGGGACTACAAACACTGTCTAGCTTAAGAATGAGAGATGGCTCAGCAGTTAAGAGCACCACTCTTCCAGAGGTTCCAGGTTCAATTCCCAGCACCCACATGGCAACTCACATTGTCTGTAACTCCATTTCCAGGGCTCTGACACCTGCGCACAGACATACACATGCAGGCGAAACAGCAACGAACACAGAACAAATAGATAAAAGAGAATGAAGGTGACAATCGTAGAGGCGGTGACGTCCCACCATGTCCAGGTGTTTGAGCTGACATGGGTCTGAGTCTGAAAGGAAGGCAGCGTGAGTGATGGACAGAGGGTTGTGCTGTGACCCTCGGCCCTAGCCTGTCTCCCAAGGGCTCCATTTCTTGTTTCTAAAATTTGGCAAAACTCTGGGGATCTTAATGGAAGCTGGGCTGGGAGAGAGCAGAGGACCAGAGGCCCCGTCCTTGTCCCGCCAGACTCATAGAAATGGCGACACCTGGTAAGTAGGTGGGCCTCTTTAGGCTCATTGTTGAACCCTCTGGGTGATTAACATATCCAGCTCTCTCAACTCTGATATCTTTTTTTTTTCCAAGTGTACTGCAGTGTTTGCCAAGTAGACGGTGAGTGGGTGTGGAGATACATGAGGTAGTTCTCTCGACGACGTTTTCCAAATTAAAAACTCCAGGGCACATTGTTCTGGAGTGACATCATAACACAGGACACCTCTTCAGGAGACTCCCAGGACACAGCACTATTGTGGTTCATCTTTGGGGTCCAACCCGTGCCTTCTCCATCGTGGCTGAGTGCAGTCCTGCATACCTGTTGCTTTCGAGGCCCTGGGACAGACATGTTTTGGTTTTCTACGTGACTTTTCATTGTCCATCATTCGCCCCCATATTTAAAGAACTGGAAATAAACACTAGAGTGAGTCATGATGCCGAGTGTGGCTCACATGTAGTCTTCTTTGGGCGTGCCTGCTCCTAAGGCCAAGTTGCTTACATCTTTTAAGGATGGCGTATTCGAATATAATTCTGCTTAGCTGCTAGCTAGCTCTGTAGTTCTGCGTGGGCCCCATTCTCTTCCCTGGGTTTTGTCACTGTCGCAGCAGCGATGAAGAGGCTCATCTAGAATGTGTTTACCTGTGGACAACAGCACATTAACATAATAGCGACTCACTGTCCTAACTTTACAGGAATTCTGAGGTGGGTGTCAAAGCTGTCATGGCTACTCAAAGGGTACTACCAAGAAAAAAGCATCTGTTTCTCGCCCTGGCAGTCCCTGACTTTGTCCTCATGCTAGTGACTTCCTATTTGCATCTGCACAGCAAGAGTGTCTTTGGAAGAACTGAGGTGCATTGAGTCTGTATCACAGTACCCAAGTTCTCCCATTAGCATCTTAGCTTGTTGCTCTAGTTACAGGAGGGAATGGAGGATGCGAATCATCTGGGCTGGGGCTTTATGAAGGAGTCTCATTTCCAGTATAGCAAACTGTCCCCAGATACAGTGGCCTAAGACAACGGTCCATTCCTTACCCCAGCTGTGGGTGGCCCAGGCACTACTGGATAGTTTACCTCCTGATGTGCTATAGGTCATCCATGCATGCAGCTGGGAGCTCAGGAGAACTGGAATGTCTGGGCTGGTGGTTCTTTTTTATTTATTTTAATTAGTTTATCAATGTGTGTGTTTCTGCATGTTTGTATATATGTGCACATGTGGAGGCCTGAAGCTGACCTGGTGCGACTTTCCTCAGGAGCTGTCCACCTGTGTCTCTCCCTGGGACTTGGGGCTTGCTCATCAGGCTAGGCTGCCTGACCACTGAGCTCTAGTGTCTGCTTGTCTCCACCATGGTCCTGCTGCAGCCACCACACCCAGCCCTTTGCATGGACACTGGGAATCGTTGTCAGTAAAACATAGCAAGCATTTTGCAAACTGAAACTTTCTTCAGTCCCCTTGGCTGGCACTTCTTCTATGTCCCCTGCCCAAGTGGCATCTCTGCACACAGCAGTCTAACTAATAGGATGAAGCCCAAGTCAGTGTGGAAAGGGACTTCACCAGGGCACAAATCCCAGGAGATATAGTTGGTTGGGGACAAATACTGTCTGTCTGTTATGGTACAATTCTTGAAATGTGGTGTATAATTTATGTTTGCTACAGTGGGTTAGAGCTGATACAAACACCAAAACCAGGGGAGCAGTTCGTGGCTAGAAGAAACAGAATGATGTAGAATATTAGCGTGTATTGCATATTAATCTGTATTAACATCCACTGAAAAATGGACTTTATGTTCTTGGCTTAAGCACATCTGAGTTTTAATGCTTTCATTCGATGGCAGCATCAAGAGGTGAATGTCCTGCTGACCCTCTCCCGTGTCAGGAGCTGTGCTCCGGAGACGCATCCTGTCCCCAGGGGCACAAATGCTGCAGCACCGGGTGTGGCCATGCCTGCAGAGGAGACATTGAAGGAGGTATGTTGGTTCCTTGGGAGGAGAGTCAAAAGTGGCCCCTGGATCCCAGATCAGCTTGGGGGGGCTTTCCCGGCACACCTTCCTGGGAGAACCAGCTGTCTTCTATACCGTGCCCAATGCAGTCCTTCCTTCTAGGGTCAAAGGGTCACCGTTGGCATGAAAAGAACTAGTAGAGGGAGGTGTGGTACTGCAGCTTCCGGTCTGAGCTCTGCTGTGTGTTTGCTTTGTGACTGGGGATAAATAATCCCAGATCTCTGAGCTGCTCTCCTCTGTCCAGTAAAGAAGTCGCCCAGGATCACTGGTTTCTCAGATCTTTGTTTTGACATAGGGTCTCACTCTATAGCCCAGGCTGGTCTACTCATAATCCTGACTTAGTCTCCCATGTGCTGGCTCTATAGACCTAAAATAACAATTCTTGGCCTCAGATGTCTTACACACACACACACACACACACACACCACACATGCTTTCCCTTTCCTTTTCCATCTTCCTCCCCCAACCACCCCCACCCTGCCCCGCCTCAGCCTCAGTCTTTTTTGGGGGGTGGGACAGAGTCTCATGCAGTTGACTGAACTGCCTATGCAGCTCAAGACGACCTTGAACTTCTGGTCTTCCTACTTCTGCTTCTTGAGTGCAGAGTCCCAGGCATTACACCACTCCACCCCCCACCCCCAGTTTATGCACTCCTGGGGACTGAACCCAGGGCTTCATAGATCTTGGGCAAGCACTCCACCAGCTGAGCTGATTCTTGCCCCTTAGTCTGTTTCCATTTCCCACACAATGCTTAGCCTTTGTCCTTGCATGCATGTAGCCTGTTAGGGAAGAGAAATGAGGCATCACCAATGCGTCTTAATGGTAAAGGGGTCCCACCTGACACAGCCACTGTAAATGGCAAGTCTTGTAAGCTGAAAGTATCTCGAACCCGCTTGTCCGAGGGCGGTATCGCTGTGATGAAACACCATGGCCAAAACTAAACTGGAGAGGAAAGGGTTTCCTTGGCTCATACTTCCACACTGTGGGCCATCCCGGAAGGAAGTCAGGGCAGGAGCCCAACAAGGCAGGAACCTGGAGGCAGGGGCTGATGCAGAGGTCGTAGAGGGGTGCTGCTTACTGGCTTGCTCCCCATGGCTTCCCCCCTCCTCTTTTTTGTTTGTTTGTTTGATTTTTGAGACAAGATTTTTCAGTATAACAGCCCTCGCTGTCCTGGAACTTGATTTGTAGACCAGGATAGCCTCTAACTCACAGAGATCTGCTGTCCCTGCCTCTAGAGCTTTGGGAGTAAAGGCGTGCACTGCCATGCCCCACCCAGCCAGCTTTCTTATAGAATCCAGGACCACCAGCCCAGGGATGAGACCACCAAGAATGAGCCGGGCCCTCCCTCATCAATTACTAATTATGAAAACGTTCCACAGCCAGATCTTTTGGTTTTTTTTGTATTTGGTTTTTTCATGATAGGGTTTCTCTGTATAGCCCTGGCTGTCCTGGAACTCACTTTGTAGACCAGGCTGGCCTCAAACTCAGAAATCTGCCTGCCTCTGCCTCCCAGAGTGCTGGGATTACAGGTGTGCGCCATCACCGCCCGGCTCCCACAGCCAGATCTTATGGGAGGCAATTTCTTAATTAAGGTTCCCTCCTTTCAAATGACTTTAGTTTGTGTCAAGTTGACACAAAACTAGCCAGCACAGGCCTCAACCCACTTCTTTAAATCTGCTAGCTTTGCAACAGATGCAGCCCACCATGGGGGGGTCAGTTATATGCCATGGCAGACCTGTGCCTGCCTGGGAGTTGTGGCTGCTGTTGCCCAACACTGAGTGAGTGTCATACTGTATATTGCTGATCTGGGGAATGATAGGACCGGCTCATTAAGGGACTGCTCCTCCTCCGTCTGTGCCATTCTTGAACCCCTGAGAAATGATGGCATGACAAGCGCTCACGCACACACACACACACACACACACTCACTCACTCACACTCACACACACACTCACACTCACACACTAAATTTTGATGAAAGAAGACTGACACAGGATTATGGTTGCACAAAGCAGGGCATAAAACCTTTTCAGGTGGCAAATGAGCCAGTGACATGAAATTTGATCATAGGGAAGAAGGCGGGACTTTGTCTCTCAGCTCTTGGTTCTATTGGGAAGCCCACCTTCTAGGAACCTCTAAGGAACTGGCCTCAGGAGTTTGGTAACTCCTAGGTTAGAGGTGTTCAGATGTGTAGAGTCTCAGCCCTCCAGCTTCCCTGTTTCCAGCCACATCTGTTTGGGAGTCAGGGATGATTTACCTGCACCCTGCATCTAAGTTGTAGAAGGGAACTTGGGAAGAGAGGTTCCAACTCCCTGTGTCTTTCCCTGTCCTGGTATTCACCACAGGGCGGGATGGTCAATGCCCCAGAATTCTGGTAGGCCTGTGCATTGTCCAGTGCATGATGGATGAGAACTGTCAATCCGGGGAAAGGTGCTGTAAGTCAGGCTGTGGCCGCTTCTGCATCCCAGGACGCCAGCCTCTCCCACAGCTCAAGGACTCCAATGTGACTGATGGCTTTAATTCTAAAGTAGGTGAGTATTGCCCATATTGCCCTTTGACCAGGTATGAAGTTAACAGGTTGCTGTGTGGGAAGGCTTAGATACTAAAGGCCATAAAGAATGTTCTTAGAAGGATCCTGAGTCACAGAGCACACCTCAGATGGACACCGTGGGATTACAGTGCTTACAGTGGGTGTGGCTCTCTGTTAGGAAGTCTTTCTGGGAGAGACGGGATTTGATCCAGGCCCTATAGCCTAGGCAGATGTGACAGATAGCGATGACAGCACAAGCCACAAAGGGTGGGAATATATCTAATTTGTTTGGGCCACGAGGGCTGGGGGCAGGGCAAGAAAACAGAGCAGAATGGTTCCAATTTGATAACAGATGTGAGGCTAATTTCTAAATGACAAGAGTCTTCAGAACCAGTAAGAGGCCCGGAACCATTCAAAGCCTTTAGGAGGGATGTGCATCGAGGCTCCCCAGGGTAGAAGGGAAGCAGCTGGGTAGCTGGAGCCAGCATGGCACAGCTGTGACCGAACTTTCTTCTGCTTACAGAGACTCAAGCACCCTCGCTGACCTGATTTGTCTGGAGCTCCAGTAAGCTTTTGGAAGCCAGGAAGGGGTGACATCCTGGGGCCTGCAGCACTCCCTGGAGTGTCAGGCCTGCTCCTCATCTCTGCTGCCACTGCCCTGGAACTGCCCTGGTGCTGGGTGCTTCTCTTTCCCAATAAACTGCTGGCACGGACCCTCTCGTCTGCACTGTGTAGGGGTCACTGCGCCAGGAGGCCTAGTGAGTCTCCCTGTGCGTGGCTTTGGCATTGTGAAATCTATGGACTAAAGAAAGACAGCACGTTCTTTTTAAAAGTTTAACATATATAAGGAAGAGTATTAATGACACATATAAGAGGACTAGTTAAAGAAATCAGCCGTTGCCTGGAGAAGTCGTGAAAGCATTCTATGTAAAAGCTGGAGCTGGAGAGATGGTTTAGTAGTTAAGGGCACTGGGTGCTCTTCAAGAAGACCTGGTTTCAATTCCCAGCACCCACATGGCAGCTCACGACTGTCTGTGACTTCTGTTACAGGGGACCTGGCACCCCTCACACAGGCATATATGCAGTCAAGTCACCAATGTATATAAAGTAAAAAAACAAAAAACAAAAAATAAAAAACCTTAGGCAGTCTTAGATGAGTTTAGTCATCTTGGAAGTAATACATCCAGACTTGTTTGGTGAATAACAAGGTAACATTTTTTTCTTTTAAATGTTAAAAATAATAATGTGTGTGTGTGTGTGTGTGTGTGTGCATGTGAGTTACGTTTGCATAATGTGCATGTAGCCTTCAAATAACAACTTTGAGGAATTGTTTCTGTCTTTCCACTGTGTGGGTGCTGGGGATTGAACTCAGGTCATTAGGCTCATCCTCACCCCCTGCCTGTCCAAGAAGTCTTTCCACTCTCCTCTCTTGTCTTCTGCCAGATAGTAAAAATGTCATTGTCTTATACCAAGTGTGTTACACGATCCTTCCTTCCTCCCTCCCTCCCTCCCTCCCTCCCTCCCTCCCTCCCTCCCTCCCTTCCTTCCTTCTTTCCTTCCTTCCTTCCTTCCTTCCTTCCTTCCTTCCTTCCTTTCTCTTCCTTTCTCTTTGTTTCTTTTCTTCCTTCCTTTTTTATTTTGAGACATGTTTCTCTGTGTATCCCAGGTTGTCCTCAAACTTAGAGGTCTTCTGTTTCTGCTTCCTAGGCTAGGATTCCTGTAGGCATGTGCCACCACCCTTCTTACAAGATTTTCTGCTTGCTTTTTTGACTTTTGAAGTTTCGCATAGCCTAGATTTAGCCTCTAATTTCTATGTAGCTGAGGCTGGCCTTGAACTCCTTCCTGATTTTATGCCTGTTTCTCTAGTGCTGGGATTACAGGTGTGTACCACCATCTCCTGCTGGGGTTTTCATTGATTATATTAAGGTGTGTTCCCATTGGATAGCTCAGCTGAGGATGGAACTTTGGCATGGTTTCTGATTCTTTCCCCTAATCATCCACCAAACAAATCAGGATGCCACTTCCAAGGCGGTTAGACTTACTCTAAGATTGCTTCTGGTGTCACATATAGCGTTTTACTAGACTGGCACGCAATGGCTAGTTTATTTGACTAGCCATCTCATGTTGGACATTGATACCCTTTTATATCCTGTCCCCACAGCCCTCACCCCACATACCCCATCCTCCACATCCCCTCATATACATATACACACCCCTTACCCCACATTTTATATATTTATATATTTATACATTATATATATTGGCCTATCATTTTCCCCAAGGAAATGGGACAAATTCATAGCAGTAGAATTCTAGTTTTTAAAATTTTATTTATTTAATGTATGAATATTCTCCTGCATATACATCTGCATGCCAGATGGTTGTGAGCCACTATGTGGTTTCTGGGAATTGAACTCAGGACCTCTAGAAGAGCAGCCAGTGCTCATAATCACTGAGCCATTTCACTAGCCCCCAAATTCTAGTTTCTTAAATAGTTCCCTTCATTGCTCTCAATACATCTATGAATGAATAAAAGAATGAATGGAATTTCTTAGTACATCAATTGAAAGATTTTGAGCTGCAGGCGATAAAACATTCAATAAGCCAGGGGCTTTGGTCAGCAAAGACACAGCGAGAAGCAGTGGCTCAGAGCCTCAGGTTTTGTCTTTGTGCAGCCTATGTCTGCAGCCATGGCATGGGAGGAGGGAGGGATAGAGGAAGGATGAAAGAGGAGAGAGAGAGAGAGGAGACAGAGAAATACCCATAGAGAAATACACAGAGGGAGACAGAGGCATAGATGCACACACATGGGTGGGCACGCTCACACGGAGGGGGGAGGGACAGACATGTCTACAGAGAAATACACACACAGAGACAGGCATAGACACACATGGAGGGATACACACACACACACAGACAGACAACAGACACACACACACACAGAGGCATAGATGCTAGAGAGACAGAGGCACGGGCACACACATGAAGGGGCGCATGAGAGAGAGAGAGAGAGAGAGAGAGAGAGAGAGAGAGAGAGAGACTGACTTAAGTGTTCACTCTCTAGGCTGTTTTCTCTCCTGCTTTCCTCCCTGGAGTTTAAGATCCCTTCCTTCAGCCTGAGTTCTGCAGTCCCTATGAATTCTGATCCTGCCTGCTGCTCCCCATCTTTGCGAGTCAAATTAACCTTTGATCAGACTGAAAAGCCACCCTGGCTCCCACCCTCAGCTTCATTCCAGTGTGCTGCTGATGTCCCCTGTGGGGGCTCTGAGTGACTCATGCCCTGTACCCCTTTCCTTGACCATTTGAGACCCTTGTGTCCCTCCCCCCAGCAACACCAAGGGGCACCAGCACCTCTCTCTGCTGTGCCAAGTGTCACTCTTTTATCCCTTGGGGCGTGGCACTGACGGTAAGTTGGGTGTAGGGTGAGGAGGGTGGGAAGCTGTTCTTGAGTCAAGATCTGTTATGGAGGGAATAGTGTGTAGACAGACCAGCTTCACACAGGTTGACACACCCAAGAAGGAAGAAGCCCTTGGGGGGGATGGGGTCCGGGGAGAAATTCTTTGCTGGGTGCTTTGGTCTCAGAGCCACCAGGGGGCAGCAGAAATCTAGGCCACAGACTGTTAAAGGCCACAGTAGAAGCCTAAAGGTAAAAGCTCACTGAGGCCAGAGTTTCTGCTTCTCTACTGAACCACATCCAGTGCATGATAGCAGCTTAAATCCTCTCTTTTCGTGATGGGACATGTTTCTTCAGATGAGGAATATTTATTTGGGGAATGTTATTCATGTTTCAGTGCTTCTTATACAAAGCATACAGGGTCAAATGGTCGAGATCAAGAACAGAAAAACATTTTTCTCCCTATGAGGGAAGGCGAGGAGGGCAGGGAGTGCCTTGCAGGCGCCACCAATCCTGCAGGGCTCCCTGGCCAGTGCTCTCTACAGCTCTGCCTTGGCACTTGCACTTGCACCTGTCTGTTAGCAACCCTCCCCACTCAGCCTGTCTTCCCGTGGCTTTCCTTTCCCCAGTTTTCTTGTTAACTTCATAGCTTTTACATTTAGGATTGGGACTCCTCTTCTGTTTTCTCTTTCTTTCTCCTCTTCAGTTTTTTGAAAAAGGACACATGGTTATTGATGGGACAATCAAGATGCAAAAATTCAAAGGAGACCTTCAACTACGGACATCTGTCATTAACATGCTGGTGAATGTCCGTCTTGACTTGATTTATGAGTGGGGATTTATAGGCATAGCTTTTTTGCAATCTACTTTTAATAAGGAGTCAACCTCTCCTCTAGCCTGCCACCCTGCAGAGGTAGAAGAGAAAAGGTATTAGGATCTGGGGGAAGTGGACCTGTTCAGCAATAGTTCTTTGGGGGCAAACTCAATCTTCTTTGGCAGCAGCTCAGTCCCATAGCAAACGCCAAATACGACTCAGCAACTGCAGACCAGTCCTCTAGGCAGGCAGACACCACACATGAACTGGCAGCTACAGACCAGTCCTTTCAGCAGGCCGACACCAGGCATGAACCAGCAGTTACAGTTCAATCCTGAAGGAACGGGTGGGCTTGCCAACCAGCCTGAGGCGAGGCCGTGGAAGCAGCAAATGGCTGCAGGAACCTCATGAGCAGTTCTTGGGAGTGCTTCTCTCAATGCCGAAGCTGAAGAAACCAAACCCAGTGCCCAGTGCTCGTCTCCCGCTGTCTGTGGGTCACATTTACACTCCTTCATCAAGCGTCCTTTCATGTGTCTGCTATATCCAAACATCTTTTCACCTGTGTCTGCCTTGGGGAAAGAAATCGTTTGACATAACTAACTTTCCAAAGAAACAAGGAGTCCCCACCTCAGGGATTAGTTCATTTTTCATTGCTGCAGTCACATACCTGATGCAGGCTACTTTCCATCAGGATTTTCCTACTTTATGGAAAGAAGCTTACTTTGGCTCTAGGTTCTAGCAGTTTATGATCAAGGGGCCCCATCTTACGGTTGTTTTGCGGGTAGAATGCTGATGTGTCACAGAACATCAGCAGTGGACAAAGTGTGCACTTACATGTCTGGTCATTCCCCTTTCTTCTTCTGTTTTGACATAGAGTTTCTCTGTGTAGCCCTAGTTGTCCTGGAATTTGTTTTGGAGACCAGGCTGGCCTTGAACTCAGAGATCCACCTGTCCCTGCCTCCCAAGGGCTCAGGTTAGAGGCCACTACCTCCTGGCTAAACATTATTTTTCTTTCTTAAAGACAAGTTTTGTTTTTTTCACCCATGGCTGTCTTACAGTTCACTCTGTAGGCCAGGCTGGCTTCAAACTAAGAGATGCACTTGTCTCTGCCTCCTGAGTGCCAAGAGGGGTATGACACCATGCCTGCTTTATTCCCTTTTCTTACAGGAGCACAAGAATCAGATGAAGGGATCTCTGTTCTTCTCCAAATCCTACCCGCCTTCCAAAAGCTCAAAGCACTACAGTCAGATGAAGTTTCAAGTTTGTCTTAATGGGGGTAAAACTGCAGCATGAGAAAGAAACCTCTGGGGCCATGCAAACTGTATTCAAACCACAACAGCATTCCTGTGAATTTTGGCCTGGGTAGACAACCTAGGGGGCATGAGGCTATTGGTGTTCTTGCAAAGGCTTTTGTCACTTGACACTGTGTCATAGCTGGACCTGTGTTTTAACTGTAAAGGGATTTTATTCCTTACACGTGTAAGTGTTTATATTTAACAAGAACCTGCAACTCCGTGGTTACTGCTTGTCCTGTGTCTTAGTTACTTTCCTATGCCGTGAAGAGACACCATGGCCAAATACTTGTAAAAGAGAGGATTTAATTTGTGAGCTCATGGTTAGAGCTAGAGGGTTAGAGTTTGTGACCATCATGGTGGGGAGCATGGCACTGGGAAGCATATGTGGCACCTGAGCAGCAACTGAGAGCCCCTGTTTGATCACAAGCTAACTGGGGCTGGCTTGGGCTTTTGAAACTCCAGAGCCCACCCCCAGTGACACACCTTTTCCAACAAGGCCACACCTCCTAATCCTTCCCAAACATTTCCACCAACTGGGAACGAAGCATTCAGACACATGAGCTTATGTGTGGGGCAGTGAACCACGAGAGGGAACCTGGTAAGGTCAAGCAGGTCTTGAAGCCCTGGGGACCCAGAAGAGACAATGGTAAGAGCTTCCTGCTCCTGAAACCAGGCCCCTGTCACATAGTCACAGCCCCCCATAAAGAGAATCACAGACATCAGTCACATAGGGGCAGCGCCCCCAAACCCCTCCACATGTAGATGAGGCAATCCTAACATCTCAGACCAAGCCAACAGGAAGCACCTGCTGTTAGATCCCAACCCACCCCAAAACTGTATAAGATCCTATCCAGAAGGAATGAAGGTGCATGAGAATTACTCCATTGTCTGAGAGCATCTGTCATAAGAGCTGTAACACTGCCTGGGAAGAGAAGGCTCTTCTGAAGCTTTTGCCACCAGAAGCTCCCCTGCACTCTGCTAGCTAGCCAGCCCTCCGCTGGCTCACTGGCTCGGCTCCTGCAGGTCACTTCTCCACTTGCTCCTGCTCTTTCCCCTTTGCCTGAGATCTCCGCAGATGGCCTCTGGTACACAGACCGGCACTTAGGGGGATCATTCTCATTCAAACCACCACATCCTGGCTTGCTAAGATCCAAATGGTTCTCTGGGCGGTGGTGGCACACGCCTGTAATCCTAGTACTCTGGGAAGCAGAGGCAGGCAGATTTCTGAGTTCAAGGCCAGACTGGTCTACAGAGTGAATCCCAGAACAGCCAGGGCTATACAGAGAAACCCTGTCTTGAAAAAAACAACAACAACAAAAAAATCAGATCCAAATGGTTCAAAGACTTCTATCACATTTCAGTGAAGTCAATTGGCTCATTAGATAACAAAGTCTACATTCTTTCTGCAATAGTTTTTGGATTATGAATAAGTTATTATTGATATTTCTTGATACATAGTATTTTCTTTTTCTTTTAAAGATTTATTCATTTTATTTATACGAGTACATTGCAGCTGTCTTCGAACATACCAGAAGAGGGCATCAGATCCTATTACAGTTGGTTGTGAGCCACCATGTCCTTGCTGGGAATTGTTGAACTCAGGACCTTCGGAAGAGCGGTCAGTGCTCTTAATTGCTGAGCCATCTCTCCAGCCCGATACATAGAACTTTCAATCATAATTAAATTATTCTGTTCTACTGAGGCCATATTGTAGGTTGCATCTTTCCACTTTTAATTTTAATAGTCTCTGTGTTTTACTATTTTTCCTTTAAATAAAAGCTTTTTAAATTTTTTTTTTATTTTTTTAATTTTTCGAGACAGGGTTTCTCTGTATAGTCCTGGCTGTCCTGGAACTCACTCTGTATACCAGGCTGGCCTCGAACTCAGAAATCTATCTGCCTCTGCCTCCCAAGTGCTGGGATCAAAAGTGTGCACCACCACCGCCTGGCTTGTTCTTAATATTAAGAAATCCCACAACTATAAGCTTCATGTAGGACCCATCAAATTAAAGGTCGAAATGAACTGTTACGTCTATGATGGCTTGAGTCAGGGGGGGGGGGGCTGACCACTAGGCAGCACTTCCAGCACTTGCTTATGAGCTCATCATGGTTTTTGAGGTTTTAGCCATTATGACATCGAAAAATTCAATCAGTCTGAAGGTGTGCATTCAATAAACCATAAATTGAGATCAGTGTGCGTGGGGTTTGTGAGGTGACTCCTGGACTTCAACATAGAGGAAGTTTAAGGCAGGGACTCTGTATCGAGAATGAAAACAAATTTAAAAAAAAAATCCAGCAACAGCAAAAAACCAAACAGGAATGGATTGTGGTGGTTTGAACAAGAGTACTCTCCATAGGCTCATGCATCTGAATGTTTGATCCAAAGTTAGTGGAACTGTTTGGGAAGATAGGGAAGTGCAGCCTTGCTGGAGGAGGCAGGTCACTGGGGATGGGCTCAGAGGTTTCAAAAGCGCCTATCTTTCCTAGTTAGCTCTCTGCCTGCTTCATGCTTGTGTCTCGGGATGCAGAGCTCTCAGCTACTGCTCCAGCAACACGCCCGCCCGCCCGCCCGCCCGCCCGCAGCCATGCTCGCTGCCGTGGGCATGGGCTCACCCTCTGAAATTGTAAGTAGTCCGAAATTAAATGCTGGTTTTGTTTGTTTGTTTGTTTGTTTGTTTGTTTTTTAATAAATTGCCTTGGTCGTGGTGTCTCTTCACAGCAAAAGTAATCCTAATTGGCCTTAACAACAAAATGAAGCAAAACAAATGGCATACATTGGGGCTGCTGTGACTCATGGAGAGATGTGGCCCCACTGCTGGGATCTATGACACTGCGGAGGGTTTAGAGGTGGGAAGCTTGTCACCTAGGCTGGGAACTCATTCTCTCAAGATTAGGATTTCCTGAGAGAGGGAAAATATATGACTGATGGAGGACTTCTCAACTTCGGTCTTATTAATATAGTTTATTATTCGTGTTTGTGTTTGTATGTGTATGTGTGTGTGTATTATGTGTATAATGTGTGTTCAGGTGCCTGAAGAGGCCAGAAGAAGGTTATCCCTTGCAGCTGTGAGTCACCTCATGTGTACGCCAGCAGCATAACTGGCATCCTCTGGAAGAGCACCAGGCACTCTTGAGCACTGAGTCAGCTCTCCGGTCCCATCACTGTTTTGTTTGAGGTAATTGTTTGTGTGTGTTTGCTCCTTATGTGACGGGACATTCAGCTGCATTTGTGGCCTCACCACTGGATGCCAGTGGTTCTTTCTTTGGTGACCAAAGATGACCCCAGCCACTGCCAGATGTTGGATGGGGGTGGGAGCCTTGGTCTTAAAGGAGCCGGTGCCCCCTGCTGTGGTGTCCCGAAGGTGCTAACCACTGGGAATGTTGCTTTTCTATCTTCTGTTGCAACAAAAAGGTGCATGTAGCCCCACAGCCAGGTGCCATAAAAAGAGGAAGCTGTGAATTTCATGAAAGGAAACTGGCTGCTACCAGGAAGGAAAGAGGCATGCCACCATGCACCATTATGGGTATACAGAGCATTTACATTTTAAAAAGATTTATTTTATAGATGTGAGGGTTTTGCCCACATGGATGCCTGTGTACCACATGTACCCTGGGTGTCCTCAGAGGCCAGATCCCCTGAAACAGCTGTAAGTCTGTTTTATGTGAAATATGTGGACACTAGGAATTGAACATAGGTTCTCTGGAAGAATAGCAATTGCTCTTAACCACTGAGCCATCCTCTTCAGCCCCTGGGTAGAGCCTTTTGAGAATTTGTCCTATATGTATTTTGTGTATAGATATGCATCTGTAGGCATGTATTCATGTTCTTGTGTATGTGTTTGTGTGTACATGCACACACATACACATGTGTATGTAGAGGTCAGAATCAACCTTGGGGGAATGTTATGCCTCAGGAGCAGTCCACCAGGTTGTCATGGTGGTTCTCCTCCTCCTCTTCCTCCTCCTCCTCCTTGTCCTCTTGAGAAAGGTTCTTTCTATACAGCCCTAGCTATCTTGGGCTATATAGATACCAGGCTGGCCTTGAACTCACAGATATCTTCTTGCTTCTGTCTCCCTAGGACCGGGATTAAAAGCTCGCGTCATCATGTTCAGTGTGGTGGCTTGAATATGCTTGGTCCAGGGAGTGGCACTATTAGGAGGTGTGGCCTTGTTGGAGTAGATGTGTCACTCATTGTGGGCGTAGGCTTTAAGACCCTTGTCCTAGCTGCCTGGGAGCCAGTGTCAGATGAAGATGTAGAACTCTCGGCTCTGCCTGCACCACGCCTGCCTGGATGCTGCCATGCTCTGCCTTGATGATAATGGACTGAACCTCTTAAGCTGTAAGGTGTCTCTTCACAGCAATGCAAACCCTAAGTGAGACTCTCAGCTGCCTTGTTTTAGGGGCTTTCCCTGGACCCTGGAGCTCACTGATTAAAGTGAGGTTGCCTGATGTACCTGTCTCTGCCTCCCCATAACCATGTGCCCATGTGCCAGCATGCTCAGACTTTTACATGGATTCTTGGGCTAGAACTCATGCCCTGTGAGTGAACTTCCATCCAAGCCCTCAGCATTTAATTTTAAGTTAACTTGTCATTGCATCTATTAATTAATTATTAGTGTGTTGGGGCTAGAGGCTGATGCTGAGAGCCTTTCTTGATCTTGCTCTATCTTAGTTTTTGAGATAGAGCCCCTTGCATAACCTGACACTTGCTGATTGGATAGATTGGTTGGCAAGAAAGCTCTGGGGAACCCACATGCCTTATGGCCTTCCTTGTATTAGGATTATAGACATGCAGTCTTTTTACACGTGTGCTGGGTATTGAACTCAGGTCTTCACGTGCAATGGGCTCTTTGTTGACAGCTATCTGACCAGCACCTACACTACATTTGCCTTTTTTTTTTTTAAAGAAGCATAATTAGGATCTATTGAAATTTAAGAGGAAATTGGGTCATGAATTCCTTGTCTCTACCAAACATGTTACTTATAGTCATTCTCTGAAATAAAACATAGCTCTCAAAAACTTTTTTAAAGAAGTTGTACTTGAGCTATACTTATAAAACACCAAGTCTTTGTACAATCTGAAGGAGGAAACCATTCCAGACTTCCACTAATGGTGCCAGGTAAATCAACTCTATGGTGTCAGGCTGGAGAAGAAAGTTATATTTGACACAGCACAGTATGGGATGCTGGACTTGGTGACCCAGGATTTAGGGGCTACTGGAATCTTCTTATTTTCTTTGCCCTCATCATCCTGAATCATAGTAATCCCTTGGGAGAGGGAGTACAAATACTAAGGCCTCTAATACATTGTTTGTTCCCCTTCCCAAGGGCTTCCCCAAGCTGCACCCATAACCCAGGGTCTGTGGTTGCTAGTGTTTGAACTGAGCTGGAATCATCACAGGCTGACTCTTATGGGGCCACAGGTCCAGTCAGTGTGTACAAACACTAAGACACTGGCTCATGTGGATAGGTTCCTTTGTGAGGCTCCACTGTTGACAAGAATTTGAGTAATCAGAGCTCCCAGATGCAATGTCATGGCTTCTATAGTTCTGCCAACTGGGTTGCCAGAGACACGTCCCCAGAACACAAACATGTTTGAGGGAACCAAATGACAGTTATTTTGGTGGAAACAATGCCAGAATGAGAGGAAAGACACCACGGGGATTGACTCATGAAGGAAGAGGCTGGTGCCCACAAATGGTCTTATATGTAGCTTACGTTGGAAGCATCTTGGATGGGAGTAATGTTTGAGTTCATACTAGGACTGAATCTCAGGAAAACAATTAAAATTGCATACAGCTGACCAGTGTGAAAGGTAAACCCAGGCAAGGAAATGAACAAGAATCTTGAATTCTAAATGTTGTCAGAAGTTTCAACTTTATTCATTCTGCATAAGCCCAGCGCGCCACTCCTCTGATCCTTCGCTTACAGATTTCCTGGGTTTTAGTTAGTCCTTCTGTTAATGAATAAAATTTGCGATTGTTATGGTCATTGGTATAGTTAAAAGGACCCAATCAACTGGTTCTTAAGGTATCACCTGAGTTTCACAGCTGTCTATTGCATAGACTTTTTTCCTATCAATAAATGGACGTAATGCTATATTGTGGGAATATGCAGATTGAATCCTCTGTTTAGACAGTTATGGCAGGTATTGTACTGTGACTGGGATCTTCCCCACTCTCTGGATGCTCTAGGAGCTTTTCCTGACCACCAAACAGCAACCTACGAGGCTCTCAAAGACCCAGGCCACTGCCAAAGAAGTTAGATACTGGGTGGAGAGTAAGGACCTGTTCCTCTATGTCTTTCCAAGAAATCAAACACACACACACACACATACACATACACACACACACACACACCCCTATGAGTCTTTTGAAGGTTTTGTATGATGTGTTTGATAATAATGCTTATCTCCTTTCCCAGCTCCTCTCCACATTTCCTTTCTTATTTTAATTTTTTTTTAAAATGTAACCTAAGTTGGCCTGGTACTCATTACATAGTCCAGGTTAGCCTCAGATTCCTGAATGCTGGGATTACACAAGTAAGCCACCATGGTTGGCTAGGGTTTACTTTTCAGCTTGGAGACAACACAGGTCACTGGAATTTAAGATCCACACATCTGTACATGGAAGTAATG
The DNA here is from genome assembly GCF_947179515.1 of Apodemus sylvaticus. Classification (NCBI taxonomy): domain Eukaryota; kingdom Metazoa; phylum Chordata; class Mammalia; order Rodentia; family Muridae; genus Apodemus; species Apodemus sylvaticus. The sequence goes on along the minus strand of NC_067476.1, from coordinate 150,290,030 downwards.
TATTGATTCCTCACTCATTTCCTGCTAGCCTCTTTCTAGAGTTGCCTGTAAAATGTTGATTCCAACCACGTAGTATCTGTAAAGGTGGAGTGAGGCACCAAGAGCTTGCTTACCTCTACGTCAATGCAGCGGACTTCACAGAGGTATTTGGATTTAAAGTTGTTTCTGTTGCCCCCACAGCCAGTGAAGATGAAGGGCTCACATAAGGCCGTTTCTGGGTTGAAGTAGTATCTGTAGAACTTGTACTGGCAGGTGCCTCTCTTGACCGGCTGGTTGCATATTACTGTTGAGAAGAAGCTCAGGTTTAGATCCTCTTACTAAAAGAGTTATCACTCTCCTCTACAGACTCAGACTGCTAATGCTCTCCTCTGCTCCTCTATAAATCTGATTTTATCATTGGGGAGCAAGTTATAATCCCTGGAGCATAAACTTTGTCCTATATGTGCCATAGGACAGTGAACCTGGGCTATAGACTGGGTTTGTTACAGAGGATACTTAGAGAAGGACACTCTCCATCTTCCCCAATATTCCTTATCCACATTAAGCATCCCACTTCCAGAGTCTCTACGTACATTCCTCAGCTCTGCAAACAAGACTCTAACTCGGTGCCTGTACGTCCTCAACCATGGTAACTCAAGCAGGCATCTAACTCGGTGCCTGTAGGTCCTCACCTATCAGAACCCAAGCAGGCATCTAACTCGGTGCTTATAGGTCCTCATCCATGGGAACCCTTCCTTTAGTCCCGTTCCTCCTCATCAGAGCACATTTGTTAAAAAGCCTTCCCACTTTGCACATCTACTCCTGAAGGCTAGGCTTCTGCTGCCAGATCTGTCAGTCTCCTTTCTCTTCACGTCTCTACCGTCCTCCCGCCTCCTGCTTCTCTTTGTTCACACCCCCAGACTCACTTCTTTTCGCTGTCAGCATATACATGGGTTCCAGCAGGAGCCATGGCGGCCATGTAGGAGACAAAGAGAGTTAATGTTGCTTTTCACGATGTCCATAGCCCTTTCCATGATTGGGATTTTCCTTCCTCCACTCTGAGTTTTCCCAAAGTGCCCATTAGAATTCAAATTTAAAAAGTTGCACAGGGCTGTATAGGACGTCCTTGAACCTTCTGAATTCAAGGTAGGTAACATAGTGTTCCTATGATTATGTATTGAATAGAAATGAAACTCATAACACGCACACACACACACACACACACACACACACACAGGAAGGATTTCTTGAATACCCGCAATATCAATCCAATCTTTATGACTCTCAATCTCATTTTGTTACTTAAGTTGGTTCTACTTTTCTTTTTTTCCTCTTTTTTCAACCTATCCTGGGAAATCAATATAATCAGAAGCCCCAACCCATAGAGTTTGATAGAAAGGAGGGTTTGGCATTGGCCGTCCGCCATACCGTCCAGATTACCCAGATTTCCTTCTCCTTCACCATTTTTGTTTACCTCCAAGATGCCCGCTTTCACAGAGTTGTCTTTTGATTCCGGGAGGAAACGCTACCTCACTAGAAAGCATCGGCAGGAGCATGGTAAATGTTAGAAGCCACAGGGCAAGGTGGATCCCTGGACCCTCCATGCTGCTTCTGGCAGCAGACGGGAGAGACCCAGGCTACTCTGACGTGCTCTGTCTTGGAGGCGGAGTTTCAGGCTCTCTGAGACATTGAACCTATACTTGAATTTAATTTCCTCAGGGCCTGGTGGAGCCAGAATCAGTGTAGTGAGCAGGACAGTTAGTGCTTGGGTACCCAGCCATGGAGTTTCAAAGACCATGTTTGACGGAGCCCTGAGGGGGAACCCCACCTCTTTCTCTCTCTTCATCTATGGGTTAAAACTGTGTAGAATGTAAACTGTCAACACATTTCTTCTCCTTGTTTTAAGAACGCGTACAGAAAACAATGGGTTCCATCATAGAATTTTCATACTCGCTTTTGTTGTCCTCCCCGCTCCCTCCCCTCCCCCCACTTCTCTCCACCCCTTTCTGCCTCCATCAACCCTCCTGCCTTCACACCACACCTGTCCCATGACTCTTCTTTCTCTGATGTCACCTTTTCCCTCTCAGGTTTTACAGCCTGTTTCTCCTTATACAAGTACCCACATATCTAGAAGGTAAATCTTTTCTAAGAACAGCTATGTCATATTTGTACTTAGGAGTCTTGAGGCTGAGTGTGGAATACGTTGCCCGAGATAGTAACTTCCACTTTCATCCATTTCCTGCAAAGGGCATGACCTCATTTTTGAACTGGTACATGAAACTCTGCTGTGTACACATATTTCCTTCCCCTCCCTTCCCCTCCCCTCCCTTCCCCTTCCCCTCCCTTCCCTTCCCTCCCCTCCCCTTCCCTTCCCCTCCCTTCCCTTCCCTTCCCCTCCCCTCCCTTCCCCTCCCTTCCCTTCCCTTCCCTCCCCTTCCCTTCCCCTCCCTTCCCTTCCCCTCCCCTCCCCTCCCTGCCCTTCCCTGCCCTTCCCTTCCCCTCCTCTCCCTTCCCCTCCCTCCCCTCCCCTTCCCTTCCCCTCCCTTCCCCTCCCTTCCCCTCCCTTCCCTTCCCTTCCCTTCCCTTCCCCTCCCTTCCCTTCCCCTCCCTTCCCTTCCCCTCCCCTCCCCTCCTCTCCCTTCCCCTCCCTTCCCTTCCCTTCCCTTCCCCTCCCCTCCTCTCCCTTCCCCTCCCTTCCCTTCCCTTCCCTTCCCCTCCCTTCCCCTCCCTCCCCTTCCCTTCCCGTCCCTTCCCTTCCCCTCCCTTCCCCTCCCTTCCCTTCCCTTCCCTTCCCCTCCCTTCCCTCCCCTCCCTTCCCCTCCCTTCCCTTCCCTTCCCCTCTGCTCCCCTCCCCTCCCCTCCCCTTCCCTTCCCTCCCTCTTTCTTTTTTCTTTTCTTTTCTTTTCTTTTCTTTTCTTTTCTTTTCTCTTGAGACAGGGTCTCTTTACATAGCCCAGGCTGCCCTGGAACTCCTTACGTAGACCAGGCTGGCCTCGACTTCACAGAGATCTGCCTGCCAATGCTTCCCCAGTGTTGGGATTAAAGCAATTCCTCACCATCCCGTGTATTAAATTTTCTTCATCTGTTTGTCTGTTTGCAGACGCACAAGGCTGTTTCATTTCCTAGTCTTGTGAATCACAAACAATAGACATGACTGTGCAGATGTCTCTATGGTGGCACAGCTGGAGCATTTGGTGCTTTTATTCTCAGTTTTTGTTTTTGTGTTTTTGAGGAAATGCTTTAAGGATTTCCATAGCGGCCACACCAGTTTGTATTTCCACCAGCAGTGAGCAAGTCTTCCTCTTCCTTTGCTCTGTTAGAAGCTTTGTTGTTTCTACTTTCTTTTTTTTTTTAAAGATCTATTTATCTATTATATGTAAGTACACTGTAGCTGTCTTCAGACACTTTTTCTTCTCGCTCCAGCCCTGCTTGCTTGCTCGCTGTAGCCGTCTTCAGATACCAGAAGAGGGCATCAGATCTCATTATGAGATGGTTGTGAGCCCTCATGTGGTTGTGGGGATTTGAACTCACAACCTTTGGAAGAGCAGTTGGTGCTCTTAACCGCTAAGCCATCTTTCCAGCCCTTGTTACTACTTTCTTGATAGCAGACAGACCTTCTGGACAGATGAGATTGAATTAAAAAGAAAGCATTTTTAAGGGGGTTGAAGAGATGGCTTGGAGTTAAGAGTGCATACTGCTCTTGCAGAGGATCTGCATTCAGTTCCCAGCACCCACATGAGATGGCTCAGAACTGCTTTTAACTCCATATTCCTGGAGCATCCAATGTCTCAGACACCTGTACTCGCTTGAACACACCACCCCCATACATATTAATTATATACGTATATATAGAATTAATATAAATCAAACCTTTAAAATACTCTATTTTATGTGCATGGGTGTTTTGCCTGCATGCATGTCTATACTGCCTGTGTGCCCGATGCCTACAAAGGCCAGGAGATGGCTTTGGATGCCCTGGGACTAGAGTTGCAGATGGTTGTGAGCTGCCATGTGGTTCTGGGAATCAACCTTGGTCCTCTGGAAGAGGGTTAGGATACCTCCATTTGTGTAGTATTTCTTGTATACAGTTTAGGCTAACTTCCACTAAGAAAGGTCAAAATGACTCCACTGAATTGAGAGAAGAGAGTGAGGCCTGCTCATATGGTTAAACAAAATAGGAGGTCCTGTCTTTGCCTGCCATGACTGACCTTGTGCAACTGTAAAGGATAAAGGATGTGATAAGTCTCTGTAGTACTCAATTAGTCACTTATAGCAAGTAGTGATTAACAGATGAAAGGAAGGCAGGGATATAAGTGTGAAATGATTGTTTCAGGCCACTTTTTGTCTTAGTCAGGGTTTCTATTCCTGCACAAACATCATGACCAAGAAGCAAGCTGGGGAGGAAAGGGTTTATTCAGCTTACACGTCCATGCTGCTGTTTATCATCAAAGGAAGTCAGGACTGGAACTCAAGCAGGTCAGGAAGCAGGAGCTGATGCAGAGGCCATGGAGGGATGTTTCTTACTGTCTTGCTTCCCTTGGCTTGCTCAGCTTGCTTTCTTATAGAATGCAGGACTACCAGCCCAGGGATGGCACCACCCACAAGGGGCCCTCCCACCCTTGATCACTAACTGAGAAAATGTCTCACAGCTGTATCTCGTGAACACACAAAACCAGCCAGTACACCTTTCCATATTAGAAATGAAGATCTGCTTCACTCCAGGGCAAAACCTTCAGATTATCCAAAGAACCAGCTGGAGGGTTTTATCTTGTAGAGCACACCTAAAATCAAATCAGAGAGTGGGTGATTACTCCCTTGACATCTGCACCACTATTGTTCCCATAGGCATGTCTTGTCAGGCTGTTCATTGTTGTAGCTCGTAAGGTTCACAGCTTCAGGGTTCTCAGCTGCAGGGTTCACAGCTGCAGGGTCTGCAGCTATAGGTTTCACAAGTGCAGGTTTCACAGGTGCAGGGTTCACAGGTGCAGGGTTCACAGTTGCAGGGGTCACAGCTGCAGGGGTTGCTGCTGCAGGGTCTGTAGCTGCAGGGTCTGCAGCTGTAGGTTTCACAGGTACAGGGTTCACAGCTGCAGGGTTCACAGCTACAGGGTTCACAGCTATTGTATTCACAGCTGTAGGGTTCATAGCTGCAGAGTTCACAGCTACAGGGTTTACAGCTGCAGGATCTGCAGCTGTAGGGTTCATAGCTGGGTGAGACCAATGATTATGTTTCTCTCTCATTAATGTGTACATCACTTTCTAGAGTTATGAAAGCTAGTCATTAGGGATGAATCTTCCAGGTGAGTGCAAGCCTGATTTCTCCAGGTCTATGACTAAAGTTGTGTGCTATCATCAGTGGCAGAGCCAAGGTCTGGAGGATTTTAAAAAAGTGCTGGCAACGGTCTGTGATGTTTGGGGACCTCGCTGATCAACAACTCTGCATGAAATAATACACTCCTGGCACCAGGCTTCCTATTTGTTAGTTTCTAGTGTCTAGAAGGGGCACTGTCACCCCGTTATAGTGTGATTCCACTTAAACTCTTTGCATGGGCTTGTTTGTACTTAGGAGGCTTCTACAATAGTAAGTTTCCACAGGACTTTTTAAAAAAGTCGTTGGTGTTAGTTATTTCTGTTTGTATTTCCTTGCCTACTGTGCCCTCCCATTTCCTGCCCCATGTGACTCTCCTGTTCCAGCTTTCCCCTTAGCCCTTTAGCCCACTGTGTTCTAGCTCCCGTCTCTTGAAAGCTCCCCTCACCATGACTCCTTACTAATCTCCTGACCTCTGTGGGTATTCTGAATGAAGCACACATGTCTGAAAATTCAAAGCTAAAATCCACACATGGACGAAAAGAAGCCATTTTTGTCTGTTTGAGCCTGAGTTACCTCACCTAGAACTATTGCTTCCAGCTCTACCCATTTACCTAAGAAACATCACAATTTTGTTTTCTTTAACAGCCAAATAATGTTCTATTGTGTCAATGTGAAAACGTATATTTTTTTCCAATTATTCATTGATAGACATCTAAAGCTGCTTTTATTTCCTGGATAATTGTGGCCAGTGCAGCCATGAACATGGATGAGCAGTAATCTGTGCAGTAGGATATAGAATCTTTTCATGCATTTGTGGAAAGGGAATTGTGAACGCCTGTGCAGAGCTAAGCTTATCTGGAGAGAAAGTGGCAGCAAGGAAAAAGATGGTTGCACACACACTAATGTGGAGGCCACTGATGTATGTGTTTTCTCCACAATGGCTAATGTGCACTTGAACTCATGTATTCGTGACAGATCAGCAAGCATTCTTACTCACGGAGCCACAGTCCCTGAACACCTCTTTGGATGCACAGCTCCCCAGATCACACTTAGAAATAGTATGATACCTATAATCCCAGCACTCTGGGAGGCAGAGGCAGGCGGATTTCTGAGTTCGAAGCCAGCCTGGTCTACAGAGTGAGTTCCAGGACAGCAAGGGATACACAGAGAAACCCTGTCTTGAAAAAAACCCAAAAAATAAAAAAGAAAGAAAGAAAGAAAGAAAGAAAGAAAGAAAGAAAGAAAGAAAGAAATAGTATGATAGAAAAGAATCAGAGAAGAAATGACAAAGCCCAAAGGGGGAAGGAGTCTAAAGTCTGAGAACTCAAGAGGGAGTCCCTTTCTCCTGGAAAAATGGTATTTAAAAATTTCTGCAAAATTTATATAGATTTGGGAAGTCTAAGGGCTTAAATCTTTCATAGAAAGGATTATGTTCTAAAACATCTGTGTTTTACTGCCTTAGTTTTGTTTGTTTTTTGGGTTTTATTTTTATTTAAAAATTTATTTTTATTTCATGTGCATTGGGGCTTTGCCTGTATGTATGTCTGTGTTTTGCCTGTATATGTGTCAGATCCTCAGGACCTGGAGTTACAGACAGGAACTTTCATGCCACACTTGAACTGGGTTCTGGGTATAGTGAACTGGAGAGGGTATAGCTTGTTGTTTTAAGGTTTGTGTGTGGGAGTGTGTGTATATGTGCGTGTGCATGCACGCGCGATGAATTTAATACAAAGGCATTTCACTCTGACCCCACAGGTAGAGAATAGAGGCTAATGTCTTGCTGTTTACATCTTGTTGAGGGGTCAGTGGGAAGGAGTTTGGAGGTGCCTCACTCCATGCTTCCAAGAGAGTAAGTATCTGCCTCTTCTACTAACCGGCTCAGATTTCAGTGAAGAGAAGGCAGGGTAACGGGGAGGCAGGATGGGAGTCAAACTCCTCATTGCTCTTCTTTTGAAGACCTGGGATTGACCCCAAGGCAAGTGCTCTACTAGTATGGATCTATAACCCCAGCATTCCTTTTATCTTTATTCCTTTTATAAATTATTAGAAATTTATTTTTATTATTTGAAAGTGTGTGTGTGTGTGTGTGTGTGTGTGTGTGTGGGATGGTGCATCTGAGTACAGGAGACCAGAAACACGGAATCTCCTTAGAGTTGGAGTTATAGGACATCGAGTGGTACCCTGTATAGGTGCTGGGAGCACCCATACAGGACCAGCACGTGCTCTTACTCACCTAGCCTCCTCTCCAGCACCCTATTTTAAAATATGAGACAAGTTGTTATTAAGTGTCCCAGGCTAGCCTTGACCTCGCTCTGTAGCCCAGGCTAGCCTTGACCTCGCTCTGTAGCCCAGGCTAGCCTTGAGCTTGAGAGCCTCTCTCCTTAGTTTCCCAGGTTACTGAAATCACAGGCCTGTGTCACTCAGTCTGGCTTGCTGAGTTGGGCAGATTAACTCTCAGAAGGCAGGACACCTTGATATTGCATTAAGCTCCTCTTTGTGGTTACATGCAGATATGGCCAAGGAAGGCTGGCACTGCATGTCTCCGGGGAGAGAGGGTGAGGCGTTCCGTCTCAGAACACAGCACTTCAGATGGAAGACACGGAGCAGAAAGCAGGGTCATTAACTCTCTCTATTTTTTATATTTTTATCCTTTTTTTTTCTTTTTACCATTGTGTTTTCCGCTCTGCCTGCTGGAAAACCAATAACCAACAGTTCATGACTAAGGCTTGGGGCACTGGAGTGAGCGCTGGCACTCCTCAGGGAGAAGAGGCTTCTGGGTCAGACTAAGCAATCCATCCGTGGTGTGTCTCTCCCTCTCGGTTCTACACTTTGCTCTGTGGCAGGGGCTTCCTTCCCCTCCCTTTCAGCCCCACTGCTAACCCTCACTCATTTGGTGGGGGTGGAAAAGGAAGGCTATATCTTTATCCAAAGAGAGTCAGCTTTAGGGCTGGAGAGAGGGCTCAGTAGAGGACTCAGGCTTGGTTCCCAGTGTCTACACGGTGACTCACGGTCTACTCTGTAAACTCCAGTTCTAGGGACATCGTTGCTGTCTTCTGTGGGCACTGCAGGCACAGTGTGCACATACATGCATGCGGGCATATACTGTTGTTTTAGTTAGGCTTGCTGTGGCTATGATGAAACACCATGAACAAAAATCAAGTTGGGGAGGAAAGGCTTGTTTCTTCAGCTTAGCTTCCATACCCCCAAGGACGCTCTAGCATCCAAGGAAGTCAGGACAGGAACTCACACAGGGCCGGAACCTGGAGGCAGGAGCTGATGCAGAGGCCATGGAGGGGTGCTGCTTACTGCCTTGCTCCTCATGGTTTGTTCAGCCTGCTTTCTTAGAGAACCCAGAACCAACACTGTAGCAACAATTATTAAAAATCCCAGCCTGGGGCTTCTTTTCCTGCTTTAGACCATTGATGTACTTGGATGAAAGAGACACACAGTCTTTATATTTTTAATATGCCTTAGGCAGCACAGTAGCTGGGCAGCTGCTTACCCTCCATACTGTAAGAATCTACTTTCCTATGGTAATTCAAATTATTATTATTATTATTTTGTTTTTTCTGAGAGAGGGTTTCTCTGTATAGCCCTGACAGTCCTGGAACTCACTCTATAGACCAGGCTGGCCTCGAACTCAGAAATCTGCCTGCCTCTGCCTCCCAAGTCCTGGGATTACAGCATGCGTCACCACTGCCTGGCTGTAAATTAAATTACTCACTATGTTTGTCTGGGCCACTCAGCTCCGGTTGGCTAGCCCGCATGCATGGCCATGTTCTCGAGGCTCAGCTAACCCAGGCGGCTCTCCTTTCTCCTCCCCTGCACCTCCTTCTTCTATTCCATGGCAGTTTCTTTTTTCTCCCCCCTTCCTCATGGTCCTCTCTCTCCAAGTCCGTGAAACCTAAACCCCACCCATGTCCTCTTCTGTTGGCCTCTTTATTTACCAATCACACTTAACTGGGGACAGGGCCACTCAGTGTCTTATGTGCACTCTTGTCTTTGTCCTTGGGGTGACCAGTCTTGGGGGCCCCAAATTAGCATCAGAATACAAGCAGCATTAGGCCAACGCACTACAAAACAGCCTGGGGGTAGCACCACTTAAAATGGGCTGGGTCCCAATCAATCACGAATTAAGAAAATAGAGGTTCCCTCCTTTCAGATGACTCTAGCTTGTGTCAAGTTGACATAAAATTAGACATACATGCATATATACATTTATATACACACAAACACACATACATGTTCACATATGTACATGCATATATACATATACACACAAACATAAATACATATACACATATATGCATACATGTATACACACATACATAAGCACCTGACTGTAAGGATATCATGGTTCATGATTCAGTGAAGGGGGGCTCTGCAGTCCTAGGAATGGTGCAGTGCTGGGTCCCATACTCCAAAGGTCAAGTTTTATGGATGCCGAAAAATTGATAACTTTTACCACTCAAGAAGCCCCCTTGTGAGTTCACAGCATTTCTTCTCTGTAATTTATCTATTTCAGTGATGTCATGTGTGATGAACACAGCTAAACAGAGGCTCTGGCCAGAGGTGGGGGCCTGTGGAAGGCACATTGGAGCAGAGGTGTTCCCAGAGCAGCCACAGGACTGTAGAGAGGAGACAATGTGTTGCTTACTTTCCCATGGCTGTGCCATAAAACCAAATGAAGTTCACTCTTTTCCAACTCATCTGCTGTGTTAAGATTGCTGGCTGAGGTAGAAGCTTGCCCTTTAATACATTACAGAGTTTTGTGCTGTGATTCAGTCTGTGATAAAAGTAAAGAGACTTGTGTGAAGGTCTGGACCTAAAGTCACTGAGAGTCATTGCAGGGGGTTTTCTGTTGTTTGTAATAGTTGCTTTCATTTTCCTGTAGTAATTGTCATCTCCAAGGCTCACTGCCTCCAATTGCTGACCTAGGCCTAGTCCTGGAAGCTTCTAGCCTCCGTATCATCTAATCTAGGCCTAGAATGTTTTCAGCCTCTGAGACTTGCTGTTGAATAAACTTACTCTATTTTAGATAGGTTTTTCCAATCCTTTGAAGAGACACCATGACCAAAGCAACTCTTATAAAGGACAATGTTTAACTGGGGCTACTTTACAGGTTCAGAGGTTCAGAACGTTATCATCACAGCAGGAAGCATGGGAGCATCCAGGCTGGCACGGTGCTGGAGAAGGAGCTGAGAGTTCTCCATCTTGGTCCAAAGGCACTTGGGAGAAGACTGACTTTCAGGCAGCTAGGAGGAGGGTCTCTCTCTAAGCCCACCCCACAGGGACACACTTCCTAATAGTGCCACTCCCGGGGCCAAGCGTGTTCAAACCACCACACACCCCTTCCTGATTCTTTCTGATCTCTCTCTGACTTGATTCCACTTTGCTGTTCTGGCTCATGCTCCCCTTCAAGCTGACTGACTCACTCTGGCTTCTCTCTCGGCCTCCCCTGAATTGCTCTGCTTGGCCTCACACTAACGTTGGCAATCTGCACTAATCTTCTGGTTCTTTCTCTGACCTGTTCTGTCTTCACCTGTGTCTAGTTTGTTCTCTCTTCAATCTGTCTCTGTAAAACTTTTCTGGTAAAACTGCCACCTCCTGTCTTTCTCCATGCTGCTCCATAAGTAGCTTCTCTTTCTTCTCTTTCCTCAAGAGAGTTGGGCAGACCCTGTTCTGCTAAATCTTTCTCTGATTTATCGCTTTGTTTGCCACTCAATTAGACATCACTTTCAAACATGGTTTCAAACGTGCTTCTTTCTACAGACTAACTTTATCTTCATTGTTTAGGATTAAAGGTGTGTAGTCTGTATTCCAGCCAGAGGGATAAAAGTTGTGTGCAAAGGGACGAGCCACACCACAACTAAAAACACCACAACTAGAAACAGTTTTTTTTTTCCATAAATAACACGATCTCTGGGTTTACAATGCGATCAGATATTCTGCTGCAGTTGTCTCCTTTTGATATGTGGATAACATTAGTTATGGTAGCCACAGGCTTTAGAAGGTTCACGGTTAGATATCAACCCACAGGAATAGAAGAATCAAGGAGTAGAATGCACTGGGTATTTTGGTCTTTGTGATCAGCATGAGGCCCTCCATGGGGTTATAGTGTTTCATTTTTTTTTTTTTTTAACTTTGACATTGATTCTTGCTATGCAACCCACACTGACCTCAAACTCCAAATCATCCCACCTTGGCTTTGAGTGTTGGAATTTAAGTCATGTGCCGCCATGACAGGTGACACCCAATGGTCCTTTTCTTTTGTCAAACTATATAATTTGTTTCTTTTCTTTTCTCTCTCTTTTCCTCCTCCCTGTTCCGTTCCTCCTCCTCCTCCTCCTTTTGGTACAAGGTCTCACTAAATAGCTTTGGCTGCCCTATGAAGGGCATTATGTAGACCAGACTGGCCTCAGACTCTAAGAGATTCCTCTCCCAAGTCTCCCAAGGGCTGAAAATAAAAGCAGGTACCAGCATGTCTAGTCTCTGCTCTGTGTGTAAAACTGTCAGTCCCAGAGTGCTTCCTTCCCTTAGTGTAGGCAAGAGTACTTCAGTAATGGGGCACATTAGAGTCAGGCTGCCATGCACAGTCTGTGGCTGGTCTTTACTGCTTTTTGGGTTCTTCTTTGTCCCACTCTTTATCCTGTTTCACCCTTATCACTAGACAGAAAGGATAGATGGGAGAGAGGGAGATAGAGATCCCTGATTCTAATTTCTTTCCTTTTGTTTCTTCTTTGAGCACAACTACTAACAAGCCACAACCATCCTCCCACCCGCAATGACCACCAACCAACCGCCAACCTCCCTTTGGGATTCTAGCATTTATGCACCCTCTGAAAAGTTCCCAGAATTCCAAATGTCATGCAATTGCAGAAACCATCTGCAGTTGGCAAATCTGTGCCTTGGCTAGAGCAGGAGGGAAATCATTTTAGGTGCTACAGACTGTCCTAAGCAGTTCCAAATCCTTACACCTGGGATTAAAATGAAAGCACATTTAAAAAATTTTTATTAATTATTTTTATACATTCCATATTTTATTCCCCACCCCGCCAACCACTGTCCATTCTCTGACTGTTCTGCATCCTATACCTCCTCTCTTCCCCCTGTCTCTACGTGGATATCCCGACCCCCTACCCCACCTGACCTCTAAGCTCCCTGGTGCCTTCAGCCTCTTGAGGGTTAGGTGCATCTTCTTTGAATGAACACAGACTCGGCAGTCCTCTATTGTATGTGTGCTAGGGGCCTCGTATCAGCTGGTGTGTGCTGCCTGTTTGGTGGTCCAGTGTTTGAGAGACCCCAGGGGTCCAGATTAACTGGGACCTGCTGGTCCTCCTACAGGGTCGCCCTCAGCTTCATTCAGCCTTCCCTAATTCAACAGCAGGGGTCAGCTGCTTCTGTCCATTGGTTGGGTTCGGAAAACACATTCTTATAATACTTATGTATGTTTTTTTTTTAAAACCCAAATTCCAAAATTGCCACTACATAGGTCCTCTTTATATTTTGGAGAGTAGGATCTTTTATTATTTTATTCTTTGTGCCAACTTTATTGAGATGCAATCTCCATACTCCATAACTCACCATTGCAAAGGGAGAACTGGATGGCTTTTTACCATAGCCACAGAATCACAAAGCTATCACCACTGATTGGGGAACAGTTTCATTACCTTCAAAAGAACCTTACCCCCGTTCCTAACTTCTGGCAACTTCTAATATGGCAGCCATAGCGATGAAAATGGCGAGGCCCATGCAGCTGGCCCAGCTGCGTGCCACGGTTCCAGCAGAGCAGAGCCAATGGCTGCACTTCCTGTCCTTCCTTCTTTAACTTTTGGGTTTTGGTCTTTATGGGCCGGTTTATTGGGGACTTTCTGCATTATGATTCGTTTTATATCTTTTTCTGAGTAAAATTACATCTGAGTCCTTTTAGGAAAATCCTAACATTAACTTTATCTGGCCACCCTTTGGAAGCCTTCCTTCCGCCCTGGAGACCATTAAGCACTGATAAGCACAGAGTGGGATGAGACCGTCACTCCAGGAATCTTCTTGGGGATCTTCTCCTGAGCTAACTTAAACAGTATGATCGATGCAGGGCAAATAAAGACAATTGACAAACTCTGACTGGCCAGGAGAACAGGTTACAGATTCAAGGTCTCTAAAAATGTAGTTTAAAAATAGGAGGTTTTACAGGGTACACTCCTAAAAGAATAAAACTCAGTAAATAAGACAGATTGACTAAAATAAGCCTTTCCTATTTTATAGTGTAGATGATGAAACAGATAGTAAAAAGAATTGCTGCTCATAAAAAGACTGGTTCAGCTATTTTCCCTCTGTCTGGAGTGTTTTAAAACTGCAAACGTGACCAGCCTGAAAGCAGCTGTCATGTGATAAACATGCTTGCTTTGGGAGAGACATTTTTTAGGGATGTAGACATTTTAATCCCAATCCAAGGTTTCTATCCTCGCCGTGATCATTAAGTTTCCATATGAAACACACACATAACCTTTATCTTTACGATAAGCCTTGATCAGCACTAGAGTTGGGCAGATATCTACCCTCCGTGCTATTAGAATCTACTTTTCTATTGATAACCTCGAGGTATTATTTACTAGGTTTATCTGGGCTGCTCTTAGCTCCAGTTGGCCAGCCCTCAGGCCCACGTTCTCATGGCTCACCTAATCCATGTTGGCTTCTCTCTCCTTCTCCACTTTCTCCCCTTTGTGGTTTTCCTCCAACTCCCAAGCCTGGGAACCCTAAACCCTGCTATGTCTCATCTCCACAGCTATCAGCTGTTGGCATCTTTATTCACCAACCAGAAATAACCAGGGGCAAGTTTGCATAACGTCACTTGGGCCTACCTGTGGACTCTGTCATCTCTGGGGCAACCGGGTCTTGAGGAAGCGGTATTAACATTAAAATATAAGCAGTGTCAGACCAACCCACTACACTTTAGATTCTTTAAATTGGAGTTACAGGCTTGATAATAAGAATAAAATCTGTTTTGTTTACTATTTTCTAATATTGTAACTGAACTTGCAACCCTGGACATGTAATGAAAAATCAAACATATATTCTACACCAGTTGGATGATAGTCTGTCTTTGTTCTGTGAAACATCTATGGATAAAGAAGCACCTGGTTGCTAGCTAGTCATAACTCTGAAACTCCCCTGACCATCACCTGACTGCCCCCTCCCCTCCTTATCTCCTCTGCAGGCAGCCCTGTCAGTGACCTAAGACCCTCAGGCCCTGGGAGTCCCCCACCCATTAATATACTTGTCTCTATGGATTTGCTTATCATGAATATTTTGTATAAGAATGGATTATATTATGTGGATTTTTTTTGTGACCAGCTTTTTTTCACTTAGCATCACATTTTCAAGATTTATCTACATGTAGCATATATGATACCTTTCATTGTATGGACGTAACTCATTTATTTATTGCTATTTTTATATTCTACATACAATTTTTTGAGATATACGATTCAAGAATATTTTTCTCATATTCTTTGTTTAATTCCCTTCCCCATCTCTGTTTCTCTTTTTGAGACAGGGTCTCACTGTAGCTCTGGCTTTGAATTCACAGAGATCTGCCTTCCTCTGCTTCCTGATTGCTGGGATTAAGACCTGCACCACCATGCCCAGTTATTTTTCTCTTTCTTGATTCATATTTGAAGGCATTGTAATAAAACTGTCTGTGACTCATGTTCCATGGTGTTAGCAGTCAAGTGCCAATGGAATAAAAATAAATGAATTATTTTAAATTTATTTATTTTGTGAATTTTTTCTTCACATCTAATGCCCATAGATGATGAGGAAAAATTCATCTCTTACCTACAATTGATACCCAGCTAAATTATAAGCCAGGAATGAGAGGAAAACGACGTGAAGAGAGGGCCCAGCATCGGGGTAGTGGCAGAATGTTTCTTCTTGCCTCACATGTTTGGGGCCTTGGGTTTCATTCCTAGAGTGGTAAAGAATAGTAGAAATAAAATTAATATATTTACATTTCCTTACTATAAAAACACAGTTTAAGGAACGAACTGCATCAACAGGGCAAAGAACAGTGTTGCACCACTCTGGAAAGAAGACTTGGGAGGAATAAACCAGCACTGGGGGCTGGGCAGATAGTTCAGTTTGCAAAGGTTTCTGCAGATGTCTATAGACCTGATTACGTATGCAGAAGGAGCCGGTTTTACAAGCTGGACGAAATGGCACATGCTTGTAATGACAGGTGTCTTCGTTAGGGTTTTACTGCTGTGAGCAGACACCATGACCAAGGCAAGTCTTATAAGGTCAACATTTAATTGGGGCTGGCTTACAGGTTCAGAGGTTCAGTCCATTATCATCAAGGCAGGAACATGGCAACATCCAGGCAGGCATGGTGCAGGAGGAGCTGAGAGTTCTACATCATCAGAAGACTGCTAGTAGAATACTGTCTTCCAGGCAGCTAGGATGAGGGTCTTAAAGCCCACGCCCACAGTGACACACCTACTCCAACAGGGCCACACCTTCTAATAGTGCCACTCCCTGGGCTGAGCATATACAAACCATCTCACCAGATCTGGGGAGATAGAGATGAGCCAGCCTGGGTTCATTGGTGAGCCAGCCTGGGTTCATTGGTGAGCCAGCCTGGGCTCCTTGGTGAGCCAGCCTGGGCTCCTTGGTGAGCCAGCCTGGGTTCATTGGTGAGCCAGCCTGGGCTCATTGGTGAGCCAGCCTGGGCTCATTGGTGAGCCAGCCTGGGCTCCTTGGTGAGCCAGCCTGGGTTCATTGGTGAGCCAGCCTGGGCTCAAAATGTGAGCCCCAGGCCCTATGAGAGAGCCTGTCTCAAAAAAGTAAACTGGGAAGATTCCAGACACACACACACACATGCACATTCACACACAACAAAATGCATGTGCACACACACACACACACACACACACACACACACACACACACACTGAATATGGACTCCTCATGATGTCCTAACACAAATCAAACACAACACTTGTTGGACTGGAAACAGTTGTCAATTCAAATTACAAAGTGAGATTTAAAAATTCAGCCCCCACCCCGCCCCAAAAGCCAAGAGGTCAAGCAGATGAGAACTCAACACAGTACAGAAAATGGATGTCAGATAATTTATGCACAAAAACCTCCCCAGATAGCACCTGGCTGTGGTGATGGATATCTGTACCTCCAGCACTTGGGGGGCGTGGAGGCAGGAGGATCAGGATTTGTTCAACTGGCTAATTTTAATATCAACCTGACAGGAGCTAGATTCATTTGAGAAGAGGGAACCTCATTTGAGAAACTGCTCCATTGGCCTGTGTCAAAGCCTGTGGGGAATTTTCTTGATTGATGATTGACATGGGAGACCCAGCCCACTGTAGATAGTGCCACTCTGGGTTGGTGGTCCTGGGTTCTATAAGAAAGTAGGATGAGCAAGCCCTGAAGAACTAGCCAGAAAGCCGTGTTTCTTCATGGTCTCTGCTTCACTTCCTGCCTCCAGATTCCAGCCCTGTTTGAATACCTGCCCTGACTTCCTTCCATGATGGAGTACTATGTGGGAGTGTAAGCTGAAATAAACTTTCCTCTGCAACTTGTTTTTGGTCATGGTATTTCGTCATAGTAATGGAAACATTATTAAGACACTGGGTTATATGTGACCCTGTCTCAAACAAACGAAAAGCAATGTTTCCTCACACTTCTGGATAACACGTCATGGAGCCCATATGGGAGTCAAAGGACCCTTTTTGCGAAGTCTGCTCTCTCTTTTTGTCTTTTAATGGGATCCAGGTATTGGGTTCAGGATTTGCCAGCTTTTGTGCCAGCCCCGCAGCCCCGCAGCCCCGCAGCCCCGCAGCCCCGCAGCCCCGCAGCCCCGCAGCCCCGCAGCCCCGCAGCCCCGCAGCCCCGCAGCCCCGCAGCCCCGCAGCCCCGCAGCCCCACAGCCCCGCAATGGGAGGATTTGAGTGTATCTTCTGCATCATTTAATACCATCTAACACTTAGATGCGAGGCCCTGAGAGGCCTTGAGAGCCGACGCCAGCCCTCTCACACGCCTCCTCTCAGGAGATAGGAAACCATCTGCTCCTCTGACATGCAGTACACGTTTTCCTCATTGCCTTTGCTGAGATTACTCTTGAGTCACCGACGACGACGAGGAACATCTGGAGTGTCTTCCTTTCTGCTTTCGGCTTGTCCTTCTGGCTGAATGGATTTATTTGTGGTCAGCCTTTTTTTTTTTTTTTTGTATATTTTCACCTGAGTATCTCCTATACGAAGAACTGACTTCTCAGTGACGTGCCTGAGTTTCATGTGAGCCTTTTGGACGTCCCATAGATGTATGTTCTGTGTGGTTTTGAGTGTACATGCAGTTCTGGACTAACACCCAAGTATGTTCGGTGGACTGCGCTTTTAATTTATTTTTCTTTTCATTTTATGTGTACTGGTGTTTCGCCTGCATGGATGCCTGTACACCACACGCATGCCTGGTGCTGAAGGATCCTGGGAGAGGGCGTCAGGTCCCAGGAACTGGAGTTGTAGACAACTGTAAGCTATCTCTTTATCCTCTGTTCTTCTAATTTTTATTCCTTTATAACTTTAAGGTTCATATAAAAAGAATTCAAGACCGGACAATACAGACATAACTGCTTTCTTAGAGGCAATAATACCAGCAGTATGTGTACCTGTCTGTATGGTTCTCCATTTTCTTACATAAGATTTTTTTCTACAAGAATCTCAAATTTTGTTAGATGATTTTTATACTTAAGTTTCATATCTTCCTTCCTTCCTTCTTTCTCTTCTTCCTTTGTTTTCATTTTTGACCTCATAATGTTCTTCCAGAAAGTCTCAAAGTCTTGGAAAATCTGGAAAGGGGCTCATTAGATAAGAGTTTGCATTGCTCTTGCAGAGGATCAAAAACTCTGATCCAGAGTTTGGTTCCTAGCATCCGTGCCAGCATACCAGCTGCCTGTATCTCCAGCTTTAGGGGACATGGTACTCTCTTCTGGCCTCTATGGGCACATACACAGACACATACACATAATTAAAACTAAAATCTGAAAGAAAAAAAAAGAAATCCTGAACTTAAATAATACTCCTGTGTCAGCCTCCGGAGTAGCTGGAACTACAGGTGTGTATCACTACACCCATATTTATTTATTGAATTTGGGACAAGGACTCACTTATGTAGCCCTGGTTAACCCGAAACTGCCCATATAGACCAGGCCGGCCTTAAACTCACAGAGACCTGTCTTCCTTTGCCTCCTGACTGCTGTGATTAAAGGTGTGTACTGCTACTCCCAGTTCAGCCTTGATATTGTTATTTTAAAATCCATTCTTTAAATTTCTCATGCAGGCTCATAAGTGGCCTAGAATTCACTGCATAGCACAGGCTGCCCCTGAATCCTCTTGCTTCACCTTACATGGTAGGTAGATGTGCACCATGTCACTTGGCTTCTGTTCTCTTATATAATACATTTGACTTTACCTATTGTAAAAAAGTATTTATGAAAAAGGAAAGTATTTCTTATTTTGATTTTTGAAAGTTTTTTGAGTTTTAACAAGTATGTGTATGTCTATGTGTATGTGCTTATGAGTGCAGGTACTTGAGAAAGCCAGAAGAGGGCGTCTGGTTTCCCGAAGCTGTAGTTATAGAGGCTTGGGAGTTGCCAGACCAAGATGCTGAGAATCAAACCGCAGGTCTCTTGACTTTTACAAAGGTTTGATGACTCTCGCTTTTGAACACATGGTTGTCTTCCCAGAACATAATTCTAATGTTTTCTGGCTTGCTTGTAACTCCGTTCATATGCTAACATGTATCCATGTTTTGCAGATGGTGCTCTGGCACATTTGCTAACATGTATCTAGCTTGTTTGTGACACTCCAGTTCATATGTTTTCACTGTTACATCTTTGTTTGGTGATTTGACACGGTGTCTTTATCTATCCTCCTGCCTTTGCCTTAATAGGTTTACTGATGGTCTAGCTCTTCTGATCTCAAACCATTTGCTCTATTTTGTTGTCTTTGTGTTAGGGGCTGGAAATATGGGTCAATGGTTAGGAGCACTGGCTGCTCTTTCAAAGGACCTGGGTTTAGTTCTTAGCACCCACACTGGCAACTCTGGTTTCAGGAGATCCAATGCCCTCTTCTGACCCCTGTGGACACCAGGAACACATGTGGAGCACAGATGTATATGCAGGCAAAACACTCATGCTCATAAAATAACATACCTTCAACCCTCTTTTGAGACAAGGTCTCACTGTATAGCCCTTTATAGACCAGACTGACCTTGAACTCAAGGGGTCCACTTACCTCTCCTGGACCCTTAAGTAGTGGGATTAAAGAGATGTTGTACCATGACTGGCAATGTAAATACATCTTTTAAAAAAATCCAAAGAACAAAAGCAAAAACAAAAGTAAAATTTAAAAACAAATTGGGCGGTAGTGGTAGAGAGATGACTTGGAGGTAAGAGCATTTGCTGTTCTTGGCGAAGACCACCCTCATCAGGAGGCTCCTAGCTGCCTCTAACTCCAGCTCCAGGGGTTTGGATGCCCTCTTCTGGCCTTCAGGAACACACACACACACACACACACACACGCACACGCACACGCACACGCACACGCACACGCACACACTTTCAGTGATTTGTAGTGTCTCTGAGGCTGATGATTCACAACTGATTTCCAGGTGAGGAGTTAGACTTTGTAAGTTAGTTAGACAGGGTAGGTATATAGAGGACAACTGTACTTCAATAAAAACTCAACTGAGATACCCAAGACATATTAGAGTTTTATGGTCAACCTGAGGATGTTAGGATGTTAGGGCTGGGTAGATCATGGCTGGACCCCACCTGGTCACATTCTGTTCAGCCTTGAGAGTCTATACATGGATGAACATTCGTTTGGTAGGAGAGACAAAGCTATGAGACTGAGGTTAAGGTTTCCTTTTCCAGGAAGGCTGACAATGACCAAGTTCAAGCTTCAATCACCAAACTCTTAAGGCCACCTAAATGACAATAAGCAAGGAACAACGTAAGAGATCAGTTAAGCTAACTGGCCTTTGAGGATTGGTGGACATGAATCCAGAATATCTGACAAAGAAAAATTGTTGGAGTGGAGAAACATTTCAGGTAAGTGTGAGGTTCAATGCTGTATTTGGTTTCAAGTTTAACATCGAACATAGGCTTGCTGCTCTTGGGGGCACCGATCAGTTGGGTTTCATAAAGGAGGACCCCAATCTTTGCAGTTCAGTCAGCTGTCCTGGAATGACGTCAGCATCGTCTGGATGTATGAGGAGTTGCTCATGAGTGAAGAGAGACCTATAGGATAGAACCTGTTGACATTCCTCTGGATAAGGCCACAGGATAAAGATACAGGGAAGACGGACTTGTAGGAAGATGCTATCTTTTTGGGGGGGGGTTGGATTTGGTTTTTTCAAGACAGGGTTTCTCTGTGTAGCCCTGGCTGTCCTGGAACTCACTCTGTAGACCAGGCTGACCTCGAACTCAGAAATCCGCCTGCCTCTGCCTCCCAGAGTGCTGGGATTACAGGCGTGCGCCACCACCGCCTGGCGATGCTATCATTTTTAATGATGGTAGTAATTTTTATTTCAGGAAAGACAAAATTAGGAACAGGAAAATAGTGAGTAGAAGTGTCAAAGATTATGGACTTGTTTTAAAAAAAATCTAAACATTGGTCTGAATCTGCTTGAATCTTTATTTCAGATGGCCCAACCAGGAACGTCCACGAACACACGTGCTTTTAAGTTCAGGCTCAGGCTCAGGTTCAGGTTTTCTGTTGAAGTAGAAAAATCAGATTCATGTTGCAGGTTACAAAAAGTCTCCCTGGATTAGTGTAAGTCATTTCTCTCTTGGGACAATCCTAGAGGATGGCCCCTCTATCAATGATCCGTCTGTTCAATTAATCTGTTTCATTCACTCAAAAGGTAGCCACTACCTATGTTCTAGTTACTACAAGGATTCATTAAGAATGATCAAAAACAGCCGGGCAGTGGTGGCGCACGCCTGTAATCCCAGCACTCTGGGAGGCAGAGGCAGGCAGATTTCTGAGTTTGAGGCCAGCCTGGTCTACAGAGTGAGTTCCAGGACAGCCAGGGCTATACAGAGAAACCCTGTCTTGAAAAAACCAAAACCAACCAAACAAACAAAAACCAAAACAAAACAAAAGAATGATCAAAAACAGAATTGGTGCCTTTGAGTCACCCCCTAGGGTACTGCATGTCTCATTTTATGGAAATTAGTTATAACTCTCTCTGGATAGGATCCATTGAGCATCTTGTTCTAATAACTTGGAAATTGTCAGTTGTGGGCAGGGACTTCAGCTGTACAAAGTAGCATGCCTCTGTGGAGATTTAGGAGGCTTGGAAATGCAAGGATTTGATTTGGGAGTGTGGAAGCAGGACAAGAGCCTTGCGATGGTCAGATCTAATTAAAAAAAAATCAAAAACCGAAACTAATTTATTATGCATTGGTTATTCCCTCTACCCCAGATGGGTTTCTCTATGCAGTTCTGGCTGTCCTAGAGATCACTCTGTAGACCAGGCTGGCCTCAAACTCACAGAGATCCACCTGTCTCTGCCTTCCAAGTACTGAGATTAAAGGCATGCTCCACCACCACCACCACCACCACCACCACCACCACCACCACCAGGCTTCAAGAGGTTACTTCTAATGGACTTATTTTCTTCATCTATTAGGTGAAAACAATACTATAAATCTACTGTACAGCTCCTTTAGTTTAATCTTATTTTTTCCAGATCTTTTAGTAATTTATTCTATTTCAGACATATATGTATACATTGTGTTCTGCTTATTTTTTCCTCACTTACTCTAGCTCCTTTTCACTCCCCCCCCCCCAAAGGTTGCTTGCTTAAGAGGATTTATGCTGTTTGGTTCGTGACCCATGGATTTTGGTTAGAGCTATGTATATGACCACAGCTGGGGACTTACTGGTGGATATGCAACTGAAAACAGTGACTGCCCTTTACCAGTTTCCATCAGTAGCCAGCTGTTCCTCAGGAAGAGGAATCCTGAACCCCACTCCCACTCATGCCTGACTATTTACAAGCTTAGCTTTGGGAAGGCCTAAGCAGCTGGTGTGAGTTTAGAATTGCAGCATCTACACTATACCAGAGGGCAGTGTTTTGCAACTCTACTTTTCAACATTGAGCTCTAACACCAGGTAGAGGAGACTATCTTAATCTCTTTGTACCTCCAACAGCCACAAGCCTCCTCTCTCTCTCTCTCTCTCTCTCTCTCTCTCTCTCTCTCTCTCTCTCTCTCTCTCTCATTTTTTGTTTGTTTTTTTGTTTGTTTGTTTTTTTCCGAGACAGGGTTTCTCTGTGCAGCCCTGGCTGTCCTGGAACTCACTCTGTAGACTAGGCTGGCCTCTAACTCTGAAATCTGCCTGCCTTTGCCTCCCAAGTGCTGGGATTAAAGGCGTGCACCACCACCGCCCGGCTCCCATGAGTCTCTTTGTTCACTGCTAAAGGAAGCTTCTCTGACCAAGGTTGAGAGTAGCAGTTGTCTTTGGGACTGTGGGAGGCAAAGCCTGGTTTCTCAGGTATCCATTGCAGCTGATACACGGACCCTGCACTGACCTTTGCAGCTGCCTAGCCATGATGAATGGCCAGCCGTTGCAGTCTGGACTCTCTCCGTGCTCTCTGGATCCAGGTCTCTTTTCTCTCTGGCTGCTTCAGTCTACCAGGCTGTAAAGTGGTCAAGCTCAAGTCCATAGCAAGGTTCTTTGTTTCTCTTAAAGACCGCTTCCTCCTATCAGCACTGTTGTAAAGTAAGATTGTATCTTTATAGGGTCATGTACTATTGTAATGCAAAATTGTATCATTATATGGTAATTGCTCTGCAGAACACCTGGCATTGTGGCAAATAATCAATTGTTCAGTGAGTATTTTCTCCCTCAACCTTTGATTTTTTTCTAATTGTCAGGTTGACAATTTGTTGTTTTATTTTGTTTGTTTTTCAAGACAGGGTTTCTCTGTGTAGCTCTGGCTGTCCTGGAACTCACTTTGTAGACCAGGCTGGCCTCGAACTCAGAGATCCATCTGCCTTGCCCTCCCAAATGCTGGGATTAAAGACATGCACCACCACCCCTGGGGCAAAGTCTACAATTTATTCTGAGGTTCAGCCTAGCTGTTAGAAACTTTTATAGAACAATGTTTCCTCTTTACTTCACCAAACAGGTTAAGCCCTGACTAATTTTCTCTACTCTGGAATCTCAGAGCTTTCTCTTACTGTTCATCTAAAAGACCAAAGGTGAGACTGTGTTCCTTACCTCACCGGGGGGTTTTTGTATGCTTCGTGACAAGCAACATCACAGTCTATTTTAAGATTGAAATTATTAAGGTTACCATCACAGCCAGTGAACAGAAAAATTTGACACTGTTTGGCAGTTCTGTTGTAGAAAAATTTTAAATGTACTTCATAGCAGCTGCCAGGATCTGGTTCCAAAAAACAAGGATCTGCAGGAGAAGTCACCATTAAGTTAGAGGAAAAACGATTAAGACACAATAGGAAGTTTGTCTCTATGCAGAAGCTCTTAAAAATCCTGCTTGGGATGGTGAGGTGGCTTAGGGAGTTAAAGTACTGACAACTGGAGTTATATCTCTGGAGCCGGTATGCACACACACACACACACACACACACACAATGTAAAAACTAAAAGAGAAAAATTCCTGTCTTCAGTGTGGAAACATTTTTGCTCAGGGCCTCTGAAAGGTTTCTGCTTTCTGTTATGAGCAGAGTCACATGATGAAGCCATCTTTGTCCAAAACAAAACAGCTTACCTCTCTAGGTTGTGGTCCTTCCTGGACAGTGCTTTTGGGAAGGAATCGCTTACATTTCTTTCTCCCCCATTCATAATTGACCTTAGCATTTCCCTTCCATTTTAACTTTACTCATACCGTTGTATTCTCTGCAGAGGTGCTTAGCAAGCATCCCAACGGCGCTCATTACTGGAGGAATGAGAAAGCAGAAGAGGACGAGTCCCAGGAGAAGTCCCAGCTTAGAAGGCTTCATGGTGGAGCAAGCAGCAGCTAGGAGAGGCTGTTGCCAGCTGCTCTTATGCTTTGGGTTTGGGTTGGTGGGAGGGCTGAGCCCACCTACCCCAGGGGCCAGGATTGAGCATTACTACGTGTTGAGTTGAACTGAGCGCATGAGTACCCAGCTGTGAAGCTAAAGGTCCCAGACTGATTAGACCCTGATAGTGAGGTCCATTTTCATGTAACAATACAAGCTGAGGCAGCAGAGCGTCTGCACACTCTTACCTGTGGAGGGTTGGGCCATCGGAGCAAGGAATTCCAAAAGAATTGCTTCCTCCCTATGTTCTGAAGAGCAGAGAGGAAAATGGCCTGGTGCATTAGAAAGAACAAAAGAAGCATGACATTAAAAGCATCTTCCTTCATGCCATGTTCTACATGGTGTAAGACCTATGAGCTAAGTCCTTAAATTATTACACCAAATCCTCGAGGGAGGGATATTCATCACCACTGACAGACGCTCAACAGACAGAGGCTATCTGCGAAAGGTCCCTTATCTGTCATAAGGGACATAGCGGACACCTGATTTGAAGCTGGTCTCAGGTTTAGGAGTGATTTGTTATTGTTATTACTGCTTGAGTTTTGGGAACAAGGTCTGGCTATTGACCCTGATTTGTACAGGAACTTGCGTAGCCCATGCTGGCCTTGAATGTCTTCTGATCTTCTCACCTGAGCCTCCCGAGTGCTGGGATTACAGTCCCAGGTGTTCACACTGGGCTCAAAGTTTTTTGTTTGTTGTTTGTTTGTTTGTTTTGTTACTCTACTTAGGAGTATGAAACTACCTTGAGCTTGACTTGTTTTATAAGTTTGGAAAAAACGACTCCCATTCACAGCCTGGAGCCACTTGGCATTGACTTCTCCTGGTGAACTATGAAATCGAGCCTCCCGTTCATCTTCTAATGGCTTCAGAGTCCTCTCATGGCTCAGCCGTGTGCTCATCCACCACCAAGAACTGCATTATAGGATGGAATAACTACGATAGGATATAATAATTTTGTTAATATATTTGGACTTGTGTGTTTTACTATATTATATAACCTTGAATCAAAAGCCATACTTAATTTCTTAAACTTTATATTAGGAGTTTTCCATATAAAATTCACAATCAGCTTGGTAAATTTCTGAGAAAACCTACCCTGGACATTGCTTTGAGCTGCATTGAATCTATAGACCAATCTCCTGTGTATCTCAGTCTTTGATAATCTTTTTTCTTCAAGACATTCCTTACAGAAATGAAAAACAGTACAAAAATTGGCATAATCCACAAAAGAGTACAAATATCTGTGTATGTATGTATGTATGTATGTATGTATGTATGTATATACATATGAATGGATGGATGAATGGATGTATGTACTGTTTCCCTAGAGAACCATGACTAATTCACATGGCTATGAGCATAAACACACACGCGCACACACACACACACACACACACTGAATTAGTCTTGAATATTTCAAAATTATTGATTTTACATCTTCTGGATAACCACAGATGTTTCCCTTTGTCCCTCAGTTTACTGACATATCAGAGGAGCTTTGTAGGAGCTGTAACCTTTCTGTACACTACTGAAGTGTGTGCTAGTGTACTATGTAAGACTTGTTCATGTTCAAGAATTCAGTCTACTGGTTATTCTCCCACTATATTCATTGGATTTGAACATATAACCTTCTATTGGTTATATGCCAATTGGATTGAGAACTAGTCAATCGTAGCCTCTAGAATATTTCATAGAGAGTTGATACGGTTTGTTCCTTGTGGAATTGATTACACATGTCTGAGGACCACGATGTCTCCATTTTGATAGATTTCCACTAACTTACTGTTTTAATTTTCAATTGTTTTAAACATTGGTTTACTTTCCAAGTTTCCTATCTCCTCTTCTATTTTAAAGTTTTATGCTACTGTGGTAAGAGTCCTTGATACCAGGCTTGGTGACTGGAGTGGATTCTGTACAAGCGTGAGAACTTGAGTTTTGATACCCAGCACCACGTAAAACTTAAGCATAGCAGCCCATGCTTATAACTCATGCTCTGAGGGAAAGATGGGCGCTTGGAGGATTCACTGATAGCCAGTCTGACTGAAATTTAACGTTCCAGGCCCAACAAGAGATTCTTGACTCAGAAAATAAAAAAGAGAGAGAGAGTGATTGAAAATGACAGCGACTGTTGACCTGTGGCATCCACATGCACATATATAGGTTTGTGCATTAAGCTCACAGCTAGCTACACACATACACACACACACACACAGACACACGGGAGTTTTAAAAAGTCTATCCTGCCAACATATTTAAATGTAAAATGCCTTGCGGTTGACAAATTGATACAACATTACATACCAAATAGTTACATCTTCTTTATCTTATTTGACTGAAACTTGATGCATTTTATATAATAACTTCTCACTTTTTTCTTTCACCAGACCTTGCCAAACACCATTCCACTGTGAATTCTGTAACTTTGACTATTTTGGATAGTCTAAGCAGAAGTATAAAATGTACTATCTTCCTGTGTGCAAGTTATTTCCACCCATTTCTTGGCTCTCATGAGTACTGAATAAGAAACCCTGAGAGGTTCTATCAGTTCCTGATCAATACATATGCAGATTTATTTGTTTTTCCAAATGTGGGTCTCTCTGTCTTCACACTCACCAAAAGGCAAACATGCATCCAACTCCTTTCAAACTGATTAAGATATAATATTAGAATTTTTTTATCTTGCACAAATTAGAATTAAATGCTAATATACTAAATATAAAAACAATTCTTCTGTACTACCAAACCCTGTGAAAGCCTCTGTCATTAAGCTTGAGTAACTAAGGCAGCAGCTGCTGTGTTTTGAATGGGCCAATGGGAATGTGAGAGACCTGCTTGGCTCACAGAGGGCGCCTTGGACTGTATCTGCTTGGGTGTTGGTGGTATAAGGAGCCTGCAGGTTTTTCTGCACAGTCCTTCTTGCTCTGGGTTAGGGGGATCCAGGAAGTCATCTAGGTTGGAGAAGTTTCTCAGAAGAGAGGCTCAGAGTTAGTTAGAGGTGGGTTAAAGTTCATGTAGAGGCAACAGACAGAAAGGAGGACCTGTGGACTAGGTGAGTGGATCCTCTCAGACTGATGTCCTTCATGGGGGCTCTGCAGGGGACATGGCATCCCCTTAGGGCAGGCTCTGAAATCACTAATCAGTGAGTGAGTCTCTTCACTGTGAGCTTAAATCAGTTTGTCTTTCAAAGACGTCAGGAATATCCACTACTGCATTGGGCTCTATTTCAAGGCTCAAGGATATTTACCTTGTTTTCACCAGTTTGAGTTAATTCAGATATAGACTAGAGAAATAATCAATGAATGAACCAACCAACCAAACATTTAGTTATATTCGAATGTACACTTTATATGGTTTATTTATTTAGTGTGTGTGTGTACACACACACACACACAAACACACACACACACACACACACACACACACGCATGCACGCTACAGTGTACATGCAAAGGTCAGATGATAAGTTGTGGGATTTGTTTCTCTTCCACCATGGAAGGTTTGGGGGAATCAAACTCAGGCATGCTCATCCGTCTTGGTGGCAAGACTAAACCTACTGACTCATGCTGCCGGCACCTGTGATTTCAGAAATTTGGATAATGGACCGACTAGACACAAGTAACAACATTCTTAGACTCTCCCAGCAACCCAGTGGAGGGATTTTCATACAGAATCTCATTTCATCTTCACAATATGCTGGAGGGTTAGGGGTTCTCCAACCCTGTGCCTCTGAGGATTAGGGACCACCCGACAGGACTACATCAGCAGAGCCAAGGTGGACTGATTCCCAGTGATGTACAGGGCTTCCTACTCCTCTTCCCACGACTTCCTGGAGTTGCAGACATTCGTGAGGAACTGGGATCCAAACTTTGGTCCTCATGATGGCGCAACCAGCCCTCTTAACCACCGAGTCATTTCTTCAGCACAGTTCCTACTTTTTTGTTTGTTTGTTTGTTTTTTAAATGCCCTGAAACAACAGTCGCCAAATGATGAACATCATTTTTTTTTTTTTTTTTTTTGGTGGTAGAGTAACGGCGAACTCTATTTTATTAACTGCTTTTTGTAATTCCAGTGAAATTATAGAGGCAACCTCCTCTCCACCTTTTCAAAGAGCAAACATCCGGAAAGAACTTGGAAAGAGTGACATCTGTGCGTTCTCATCTTGGCGGAGTCTCCTCAGGGAGGGAGGGTATGGTGCTCCCGCCCATGCTGCCTTGCGTTATCCCCACACCACAACATTCTGAGGCACGGGTGGCAGCTCTTTCTTTCCCACGAGCAGCTTAGCTGTCGGTACAGTGAGTTAACCAATGACTGACTCGCAGAGCATGAAGGGCCCAGTCGGAATTCCTGTGCACGGTGCTTGCCCACCGGAGGACTGGACAGACTGTTCCTCAGCAGACCCTCAGGTCTGAGTGTCCTGCACGCCCTTAGGACACGGCTCTGCTTCTATATCTTGTAGACCTACTCTATCCCCCAGGTAATGAGTTCCTGGTGGAGTGAAAAATGGAAGAAGACCAGGCAATCTGGACACGAAGAAGGCCATTCTGGTTTTGGGAAAATGAGGCTGGGAGAGGAAGGGGTGGCCTCACACAAGGGATCAGGAGGACCTTATACTTAGGCAACACACCTGGGAGCCTGCCTCGATGGTCCAGTCTGAGCAATCCTGACTCCGTAGAAGAAAATGTTTTCAACTATGTTGGGTGCCAGTTTGCTCTTGAAAGGGTAATTCCTATTTTTTGTTAATCCCACTTGAGAGTAGGATATGAAGCTGAGCTCTCCTGCCACACAGAAGGAGGAGCTTGATGCTGCTGCCACTGTGGGCATTTTTGTGCCTTATTTTCTATCAAACAGGGCATGCCCAAAGATGTGCCATTTAATTGCCTGGGCCAGTCTTTTCAGACAGAACTGGTCGAGGGACCAGTAAAACACATGGGAATTAATCATGAGGCAAGAGACGGCTTTGGCTCATTTGCAGTTTTTAATTTTAGTCTCATGTTTATTCTTGTCTTAATGATGAGTAAGCTGAGAGAGAGAGAGAGAG
Source organism: Apodemus sylvaticus (assembly GCF_947179515.1). Classification (NCBI taxonomy): domain Eukaryota; kingdom Metazoa; phylum Chordata; class Mammalia; order Rodentia; family Muridae; genus Apodemus; species Apodemus sylvaticus. The sequence goes on along the minus strand of NC_067476.1, from coordinate 150,260,597 downwards.
AGAGAGAGAGAGAGAGAGAGGTACATCAGCACTCCGTATGTAGTCTACACAGCTGGAAATTTGCTCAGGGCGTGGGACGTAGCAAAGAGCAGGGCATTTCAATCTTTCCTCAAGAAACTCAGCAGCTGAACGTCCTGCTGTGGGTCTTTGGTCTAGACTTCATTTGGATCCTGGGAGACACAGACAGGCAGAATTGTCATCTGTTCAAAAAAAGAAAGAAAGAGAGAGAGGGAGAGAAAGAAAGAAAGAAAGAAAGAAAGAAAGAAAGAAAGAAAGAAAGAAAGAAAGAAAGAAAGAAAGAGGGACTGTCGAATTAAAGGGGCCGACATGTCTGTGTGAGAGGAGCAGCAGTTTCTCATCAGCGCCCTAGATCCTTCTCTCTGCCCCAGACCCCTTCCCTTTGGAAGATTCGGGGCTAAGGCTCCTGCCTAGGCAATCGGCCACAGCTCTCCTGAATGTGATAGTATCACTGGACAAAGGAGAACAATCACAAGGAGAACAAATGTGCTTTTGTGACCAGATACATCATCCCAGGTAGATGCTGGGATAAAGGTAGATTCTGGGACCAGGAAGGCCCCAGAAGAGAGTCAGAGGCAACCATGAGTACATTCAGAGAGACGGGGGCAGAGATTCACAACTACAGTGGTGGAGGGAGGATGATTACAAGATTTGAGGACGCCCCTTTAATTCGGAGTTCTGGGGAAATCATTCTCGGTCAAGGCAGAGAAAAGGTTGGCAATATGGCAAAAGCAACAAGATGGAAGGAAAACGAAAGACGACTCATCACAGCGATGGGCAAGAGGCTCTGCCGTTGGCCTCTGCCAGTAGCTCTGGTGCCATGGCTAAGAGAGGAGACCTCAGGAGACTGGGGCTTGGTTTGAGGCGCACACTATCCCACAGTAGGCAGAACAGCATTGAAGAGTTTCAGGGCATTCCTCCTGCTCTGTACAGAATGTGTTGCAGTCTTCGGGCTCTGATCTGCAGGGTGGAGGTTCCAGGATGTACTCTGGAATGAAGTGGTAAGAGAGTGGTTGAAGGGACAGGAAGTAGCAACCTTGTCTCCCCTTGCTGCTCTCTGGGGACAGGAATAAGTTTGGCCCCTGCCGTCCATCTTCCTCTGGGTTCTGTTCACTGAACTAGGGCTGGGTATCAGATCTGAGACTATTAGGTAGAACCTTGGACTCATTATCTATGCATAATCCTTACGGATCAGATACTGAGTCCCCATAAAGCCTGGTAGGGTCTGCTTCAAGGGTATGAATGTGTGTGTGTGTGTGTGTGTGTGTGTGTGTGTGTGTGTTAAGTTAAAAAAAGGTGTTGGTCACCTAATTTATATTGATTTAAATTTATCCTAGAGTCAACCCTGTTCTCAGTTTGGAGCCACGTAATAAGCAAACAGAATAGAGATTCTAACCTAGAGTGTTCTGACCATAACCTTTGGATCCTAGAATGGGGTACTACTATTCACTGTGAAATTCTCTAGAGGTGTCCCCTGGGATAGTTTCCTCTCCACAGGTGTTAACCCCGTCCCTTCCCTCGAGCCCAGACCCAGTACCTACTCAGAAAGTATTGCTTGGGACTTCCAGGCACTGGCTGTGGTACTAGGCTGAGCACCAGCAGGAGCTGGAAAGGTGACAGAGGTGTCATGGTGCTGTCAAGCTGGATGGTGAGTCCTGGCTGAGGGCCGTTAGGTTTGCCCAAACTCTGCCGGGAGGAGAAGAGAGGGAAGGAGATGCAGAGATGGTTCTAGGATGGCCCTTCTCTGCCTGTAAGGAAAGCCTGGCCCAAACCCAACCAACTCCTGGCCCTGCCCACTACAGGGGCGGGTCCTGTGCCTGCATTTGCTGTCCCTTCCTCCTTTCATCTGGATCCTAAAGAGCATGCCCTCTCCCCCTCTCTCTGCCTCACCTCTCCCCCTCTCCCTTTCTTCTCTCTCCCCCCTGTCATTTCTCTCTTCTTTCTCTTTTATATTTCACTCTCATTCCTCTCTCCCCTCTCTCCCTCTCTCCTTCTCTCTCTCCTCTCTCTCCCTCTCTCCTCTTTCTCCCCCACTCCTTTCTCTCTCTTGTTTCTCTTCTCTCTCTCACTCTCATTCTTCTCTCCCCTCTCTCACTCTCTTCTCTCTGTCTCTCTCTGTCCTCTTTCCCTGTCTGTCTGTCTGTCTGTCTGTCTCTCCTCTTTCCTCCTTTCTCTCTGTTTCTCCTCCCCACCCCCCGACTGTGTGTGCAAGTGTGTATTGCTAGAAACGGAGCCCAGCACATTGTGCATGCCAGGCCTGATCTACATCCCCAGTCTTTATGGTTTTTTTTTCAAAAATTAAAAATAATCCCTATGGAGGTTTTCTATATCTTTGTTATGTTTATCCCTAGAGGCTTCAGTTCTTCAAGTGACTCTCTGGGCAGCATTGGAGACAAGAACGGGAGAAATGGTCTTTATGTTTTAATCTATAACAAATTAATACACCACATCCTCACGTCGCCTACAATTTTTCTCATAGTTTAATCTTGTGGCTCGACTCTTCAGACTCAATAATTCCCTTGACTCCCATGGTGCTGACCAGGCCCCCCCAGCCCACTGCCGATAGGACTGGTGGTGTTGTGTGCTCTCTGCTGTCGGAATCAGGCTGGAACCTTAAGTTTCCCTGTTAGGCTTAGAGAATTGGCTTTTATGCCTAATAGAAAATCATATTTTCATCAGTTTATGTCAAATGATCTATCACCACTGCTTTTACCCCATATAAACGTAGAGTGTTCTGTTCCCCCTTCAGCCCTTTGGTGTGGTAAATGCCCCTCCAGGGTCGCTCACGTAAAACCACTCTTCCATTTCCACAAGCACGTAGTCATTGTGTAGGACCACACTGATCACATTTGTGGCAGTCTGAGATAGGTAGGGTCTCACAATGTAGCTGCTCTGGAACTCACTATGTAGATCAGGCTAGCCTTGAACTCATAGAGCTCCACCTGTCTCTGCTTCCTGAGAGCTGGGACTAAAGGGACACGCCACAGCATCACAGCCTTACGTTATTCTTTTTTGAGCTTCTAGTAAACTGCAGTGACCTTGTAGATTATGTTGACCCTGCACCCTTTCTTTATCCGGTTCCTGGGAAGGCTTGTGTACCACAATTAGTTACTCAAATTAAAAAACCTTCCTCTCTCCTCTTTTTTGGAGACTTGGTCTTGCTATGTAGCCCAGGCTAGCCCAGAACATGTGGCACTCCTGCCTCTGTCTCTTGAGTGCTGAATGACAGGCGAGCCTCTGGTTCCAACTTTTTTTTTCTTGAGCAAATGTATTTATTTTAATTTTTTGTTTTGCTTTAACTGCACACTTGGAAATGAGTTTAGAGAAGTTGCAGAAAGTCCCACTTTCAGACAGTGTTCCCTACTGTGTACTGGTACCCAGCTGCCCAGCAAGGCCCCATTTTACAGGAACTTGGGTAGCTACAGAGATCCAAGGTGTTAAGGCCTGGGTAACTGCTGCCTGTCTGGCCAGCTATTTTAAGCGGTTACTAATGTTACAAGGAAACTTTTTCTCATGCCCGAGTTGGTTGCATATTTTGTTATGTTCTGTGCTTTGGTGTTCTTGGAAACCAATGGCAATAGAGATCAGTTAGAACTGCTTTGGATAGTTAGCCACGATAAACTTGGACCTGAACCAACTGCCCCGTAGTACTTTCTGCATCCATGCATCAGTTTCTAAGATATGCACGTTTATAAGCTGCCCCTGGGATGGACTTCAACACAAGAGACATGCCTGCATCTGTTTAAAATAAGACTTCCATTTTGAACAGGGGTGGAGTAAAGTGTTAAGTTCCTAAGACCTCCTTGGGAATTGACATCCTCCCTGGCAGAGAGTCATATATATATATATGAAACTGACATCGTGGTTAGCAAGTTAAAACATGAATGTTAGACAAGGAAAGTTGTCCCCCACCACAGTTGAATACCCCAACCAGTGGGAACAGGATAAATGGACAGCAAAGACAGGTTCCTAAGGAAATCCCCTATCTCTAAATCCTTATCGGTGGAATAACTTGGCACAGATGTTTGTGGATTTCAGGCTTAAAAGTTCCATAGGATACTGACTCAGTCTCAAGGTCAGTTTCTGAGTCTGTTCTGTGGCCCTGACTAATCAGTCCTTGGGCAAATGCTTCGTAAACTCTCCCTGCCTGACTGAGATCCGTGTGGTTTTTGGGGCTACTCCTGGACCCCAACACAAAGCCTCTTGCAATTCTGTATGAATGTGAAGACAAGTCTTTCTGTTACCCCCCCCAAAAAGGGGTTATATGGTAACGCCATCTTAATATTTTTAACCTTCCACCTCAGCGTGCTGGATGCGTTTACACATATTGATAGTTTTTTTGTTTTGTTTTTACTTTACAGTTTCAAGGTTCTCCCTCTTCGAGGGCCACCTGCCAGCCAGCAGCATTTCTGCACATACATTTAGAATTACATATCTACTTGACAAAATGATAGTCTTATAATATGCAATCATCTTTTTGTCTTATAATTGGCTTGAAGCTTATTTTATTTGATACGAGTACAGCTACTTTAAATTTCTTTTTACTATTTTTATGAAGCACACCTTTTCTATTCTTTTGAATCTCAGTCTTTGGAGCGTAACAAAAAGGTAGAAATAGGTCAGTCCTTCCACAGTGTTTGCCCACAGCAGGTGCACAGTGCAGTCTGTCTGTCTGTCTGTCTGTCTGTCTCCTCCATCTTGTTTCCCAGACACATTTTAGCAACACTGGTGGTTCAGAATGGCCACCAGTCTGCCTTTCTTTCCTTCTTTCTTTCCTTCTTTCTTTCTTTCTTTCTTTCTTTCTTTCTTTCTTTCTTTCTTTCTTTCTTTCTTTCTTTCTTTCTTTCTTTCTTTCTTTCTTTCCTCATTTATTTATTTAATTATTTATACAAAAGTGTTTTTTTTTTTTTTTTTTGGTGTATGGGTGCTTGGCTGTTCCTGTGTCTTTGCTCTTTGCTGCCCCTAATGGCCAAGCGGGGCAGAACAAGAGTCCTCCTGTTCTCTCCACTGCAATGTCTGCTCACCTTGTCCTGTGTGGCAAAGGATTGAGCTTCTGCAGAAATGACACCTCCCGCCACAGCATCAGCCTTCTCTTCTAGTTAACAGAACTTTTCCCTTCTGAGAGATATTGTTATCTATGTATTTTAATTACAAAATAATTTATAGAAAAAAAAGGATAGATAGGTACAGGTAGATAGATGATAGATAGGCAGATAGATACATAGATAGATAGATAGATAGATAGATAGATAGATAGATAGATAGATAATGGATTGTGTGGACTGGAGAGATAGCTCAGTGATCAAAACACATACTGCTCTTTCAAAGAGAGGATATTAATATTGTAGTAGAGAGCATCAAAAGAAGCTGCATCAGGGCTGGAGGGATGACTCGGGTCAAGAACACTTCCTGCTCTTCTAGAGAACTCAGTTTCCGTTGCTGGGACCCATGGTAGGAGGTTTATAACTGCCTATAGATATAGAACTAGGGATCTAGCACCCTCTTCTGGCTTCTTTGAGTATCTGCACACACGTGTCACACACATGCAGACACACAGAAATAAAAATAAAAATAAACATTACCTGCAAGGGTCATATAGAGACGGACCGTTTACAGCTGTCTGCAATTCTCCGGTTAACCAGGGCTCGACATTTCTCTTCGGCTCCCTCCAGCCTTCAGAAGGCCATCTTTGGCTTACCTCCCCCACCTTGTCTCACGTTTCTTCTGCCATTCCTCTTGCTACTGTCCTGGTTACTCTGCAGAACGTTTCCGTTGCTTCTCATGATTGTCACTGTGGTCACAGGGCTCAGCTGCTGGCTCCTGCTGTAGCTGCCCTTACAGCTCCGCTGTTCCTGCCTCTAGTCAACCCCACACCGCCGCCACTTCTGCTGGGCCGCTGCATCTGCTCTCCCTTTGCCCGCTGTAACTTCTGGGTGTTACCAGCTCTGTCTGCTCTAATGGTAGGTATCAAAGCAAACGAGAAAAAAGGCCACCAGGGGCTAAACAGATGGCCCAGCGGCTCAGCGGTCAAGAGGACAGGGCTTTAGTTCCCCCCTGCCCCCTCCAGTGGCTGTTCACTCCCGTTCTAAGGGATCTGACGCCCTCTTCTGGCCTGCAAAGGCACTGCATGCACGCGATACACAGACATCTGCGCAGGCAAAAATCCAGACGCATAAAATTAATTAAAAAGACCATTGAAGATAAGCCTAGCTGGGCCTAGTGTTGCAAGATCAGAGGGAGCAGCACAGGAAGACAGCATGTAGAGTTTAAGCCATTTTAAACAACCTGAAAAGGCTGCTTTCTCACAGCAGGCCTTGTGACAATGAATGAAAACAGGTATACAATCTTGGCACTGTTCGTTTACACCAGTCATAACAGCTGCCCTGGTAGGCCACTGGGGCCAGTTCCCCTGCGCCCCGCCCCGCCCCCTGCTGGCCTATACCCCGCTCCCCCACCCACTCCAGCCTACGTGGAAACTGTTACAGAGGAAGATCAGCATAAATTCTTCCACAGAGTTCTGTCTGGGTGACGGCTTCCGGAGCTAGAGTTGTGCTAAGACAGCAATCAGCTGCGATGGCTGTACGGCTTTCCTAAGGTGTGCATAGTGCTTCAAATGGCACTGATGGCACTGATGCAAAGCCAGTCAGGTGGATGCTTAGCTTGCAGTCCCTCTCTCGAGGAAGCCAACACCAGGAGTCTACACTGCTGTCAATTATGGAGTCAAGACACTAGCCACTTGGCTTTCCATAAAAAGTTATCGTGGGCATTCATAGTGATAGTGACAGTGTTTGACAGTGTTTCAGTGATGTTAGCCCCTGTCCAGCACCCCAGGGGAGTGGGGCTGTCTTGTCTAAGAACACACCTGGAGCAAAGTACCGCCAATAAATGGTGTGTGTGAACTGATCATCTCCAAACAGAACAGACAGACCCTTGTATCATCCTTTAGACAAGGATCGATGCACAAAGATTGGCAGGCTCCTGGGATTTTTTTTTTATTTATTTGATATATTTTTTATTTACATTTCAAATGATTTGCCCCTTTCTGGCTCCCCACTCCCCAAAAGTCCCATAAGCCCTCTTCCCTCCCCTTATTCCCCCATCCACCCCTTCTCACTTCCCTGTTCTGGTATTGCCCTATACTGCTGCACTGAGTCTTTCCAGAACCAGGGGCCACTCCTCCATTCTTCTTGGACATCATTTAATATGTGGATTATGTCTTGTGTATTTCACATTTCTAGGCTAATATCCACTTATCAGTGAGTGCATACCATGATTGATCTTTTGAGACTGGGTTGCCTCACTTAATATGATGTTCTCCAGCTCCATCCATTTGTCTAAGAATTTCATGAATTCGTTGTTTCTAATGGCTGATTAGTACTCCATTGTGTATATATACCACATTTTTTGTATCCATTCCTTCGTTGAGGGACACCTGGGCTCTTTCCAGCTTCTGGCTACTACAAATAGGGCTGCTATGAACATAGTGGAGCATGTATCCTTATTACGTGCTGGAGAATCCTCTGGGTATGTGCCCAGGAGTGGTATAGCAGGGTCCTCCGGAAGTGTCATGCCCAGATTTCTGAGGAACCACCAGACTGATTTCCAAAGTGGTTGTTCCGTCTTGCAATCCCACCAGCAGTGGAGGAGTGTTCCTCTTTCTCTACTCGCCAATATCTGCTGTCTTCTGAGTTTTTGACCTTAGCCATTCTGACTGGTGTGAGGTGAAATCTCAGGGTTGTTTTGATTTGCATTTCCTTAATGATTAATGATGTTGAACATTTCTTAAGGTGCTTCTCAGCCATCTGAAGTTCTTCATGTGAAAGCTCCTGGGAATATAAATGCAAACTCCCTGTCTTTTTGTTTGTTTACTTTTGAGATGGAGCTTTCCTTGTGTAGTTCTGGAACTCACTATGAAGACCAGGCTGGCCTCGGACTCAGAGATTCACCTGCCTCTGCCTCCTGAGTGCTGGGATTATAGGTGAGCACCGCCACTGCCTGACGTTACAAACTTCCTAAAAGAAAACAGAAGGAGAAAGCATCCTGACATTGGTATGGGCATGTATGTGCATGTGTATGTGTATGTGTATGTGATGTGATGTGTGATGTGTGTGCGTGTGAGTATGTGATGTATGTATATGTATATGTATATGTATATGTATATGTATATGTATATGTATGACAAAAGGCAACAAAAGCAAGAATAGACAGACGGGGGAGTCTCAGACCTAAAAGCTTCTCTGACAGGCTTGTCATTGGTCTCTGCTTCCTGGTGACTGTTCTCATCTTTTGGTCCTCTGTGTGGCTCATCCCTTTCTGTCACCATTTGTGAATTCTTCAGACCTGCAGAGATTCGGGGTGGGGGTGGTACTGGGTGTCTTGAACCTGATGGGTTAGGGATGGCATTTGAGAAAACTCCCTTCAGGTTCGGAAGCTTCATGTTTGCTACGGGACTGAACTGCTGCCCAAGAAGATGGAGCTCGCCGGGCGGTGGTGGCGCACGCCTGTAATCCCAGCACTCTGGGAGGCAGAGGCAGGTGGATTTCTAAGTTCGAGGCCAGCGTGGTCTACAGACTGAGTTCCAGGACAGCCAGGGCTATACAGAGAAACCCTGTCTCAAAAAAACCAAATCAAAAAAAAAAAAAAAAAAAAAGATGGAGCTCGCCTCCAAAGAACTACAGCTGAACAGGTCCGTTCCCACCCCCCCCACCCCCCCCCCCCCGGCCCGCCCCCAGGTCCTAATAACTTTTCTCTTCCACGACCTCTGCTGGGTGGCAGGCTAGTGGAGATCTTGAACCTTTATTAAAAGTTGGTTGCAAAAAATTTATCCCTACAATGTTCATAGCAGCTTTGTTTGTAATAGCCAGAAACTGGAAACACCCTAGATGTCCCTCAACTGAAGTATGGGTAAAAAAATGTGTTACATTTACACAATGAAATACTACTCAGCTATGAAAAACAAAGGCATAATGAAAACTGCAGGCAAATGGATGGGACTAGAAAAGATCCTCCTGGGTGAGGTAACCCAGACCCAGAAAGACACACATGGTGTGTACTCACTTAGAAGTGGATATCAGGCATCAAGTACAGGATAGCAGTGTCATAATCTACAGACCCAAATAAACTAAGTAATAGTGCAGAGGCTGGACCTACGATCCCCCTCTCCCCTTTGTAACAGATGTGCAGCATGTCTTCATATGAGGTCCATAAAATTGAAAAGCCGATTGTCTCAGACTCTATTTCTTGTCTTGGAGTCCCTTCCTCTGGCTGTGCTGCCTTGTCTGGCTTCAGTGGGAGAGAACCCCTAGTCCTGCTGTGACTTGATGAGCCAGGGAGGGAGGGTTGGTACCCACGCTGGGTCTTCCCTTCCTCTGAGGAGACATGGAGGAGGTAGTGGGGAAGGAGTGTGTCAGGGTCACACTGGAAGGAGAGAAGGAAGGGACAGGGTGCAATGTGAATGAACAGATAAATAAAATTACAGCCTAAAATTATGGGAAAACAAAACAAAAGCAAAGCTATTTTCTGAGTGCTCAGGGAGGCGACCAGTTTGGGATCTGAACCTTGTCCCTGAAGGGAGAGTGTACAACATTTGTAAAGGATGGGAACACAAATCGAGGGAGGAACTAGGGGGAGCTGCAGTGTTATCGGATTGTGTTTTGACATCATGGGATAAGCAAGGGAGTACCCATTGGAGACTGGGCTGTATCCAGGGCACCTGGCTTCAAGGTCCTTAACTCATTCTCCTAGACAGTAGGTCTAGAGCTCAGAGTGATATAGGCACGAAGGAGTGGGTCAGCTGCATGTAGTTCATTAGGGCATAACAGGCAATGGTTATATATTTTTACAACGTATTCACCTTGGTTTAGATAACAGTAATTTCTACATTCCTTATCGGTTAACAGACAATAATTAAGAAAACATTTGGAGAAGTGAGATAGGTGTTCGTTCCTAAGCCTGGGAACACGATCTTGTTTGGCCCTGCCAGCAACATGGAGATGTTGTCCTTGAGATGGCTGGACTCAAACAACTGTCCCCTTACAAGTCGTCCTTGAGATGTCTGGATTCCAGCAACTGTTTACAACAGATGATGTTTAGCTGTAGGAAGTCCCTAGCTTCCCTAGGGGCTGGGACCTTGAATTTAGTTTCTCCCTTTGAATTGAGTCTGAAAATGAAATGGTAGCACTTAAAACAAGTTTCTTTTGCTTGTTCCCAACAAAAGCAACAAACTATCTAGAATGGCAAACTCAAGTGCATCTGTGCAGCAAAAGAAGCAGCAGGGTAGACAGAGAAGGAACCCTCAGAGTGGGAGGAAACACGTGAAAATACAGACCCTGCGGAGGAGCCATGGTTAGAGTATAAAGAATGATGTCATAAGTCCTATTAAGATGTGCAGAGGCGGGCTGGAGAGGGGTGGTGCTCAGCGGTGCAGAGCACTGGTTCTCTCCCAGGGTATCCTTGTTCAATTCTCAGCTCCCATATGGTGGCTCACAATTATATGCAACTCCAGTCCCAGGAGATCGAACGCCCTTTTTTGGTCTCTAGAGTCACCAGGCATGCACTGACATACATATAGGCAAAAACACCGAGACACAGAAAATAAACAAGTAAGATGTAAAAGCTATTCAGAGGAAGCTGGATTTGGCGGCACACACCTGTCATCCCAGTATTTAGGAGGCTGAGACGGGTGGTCTGTGAGTTTGAGGTCACCCTGGGCTACATTAGCAAGACCTTGTCTAAAACAAACAAGCAAGCAAACAACCCCAAACAGTAAAATGTATTTAGAGCTAAAGAAAGTATTTACCATATGCATGATATTATAAATATTGACAGAATTAGAGACAAAATTAGACTATATTTGTTGCACTTCCAGAGGACCTGAGTTCAGGTCAGGTGACTCCCAGTTGACTTTAACTCCTACTCCAGGGGATCAGACGCCCTCTTCTGGCCTCCGTAAGCAGTGCATGCATGTGGGGCACATACACACATGTAAGTTCCAGATTCCCTGAACCCAAGTTACAGGTAGTTGTCAGTTGCATTGTGGGTGCTGGGAACCAAACCCAGATCCTCAGCAAGAGCAACGTGATGGTTTGAACGAGAATGTACTGTCACAGGCCACGCAGGAGGAGCAACAAATGGCTTCAGAACTCATGGAAGGCAGCCCACTGGTTGATGCAACCAGGATGAGTGTGCCTCGGAGAGGCACAGCCCCAGGACTACACGCGTGAGGACTTCATGCTGCTGTGGAGTTCTGCTCTGCTTCTTGCTGTCACATCCCTCTTCATCTAAGACTGGTATGAAAAGCCTCAGGGGCTTCTGGCCCCTCACTGGTCAGCATCGCTGACGCTCACAGTCATAAATGCCTGATCTCTTTCAGGCACTGTTGCCGGGGCAGATTAATGGTTCAATCACCACCCTAGGATAGAACTTAGAGATGTCGATTGTCAGCTAAGGCCACCATCCTTAGAAAGCATTTGGAAGAATAAACTGTTAGTGAAGTTAGGTTAAGATGTTTTTGCTGGTGGCTCTGATGTAGAAAATCTTAGCAATTTGAAGCTCAGAAAGGCACACTTTTATTAGTTAAGCTATGGACTTTTTTTTTTAAGTCAGGAACAAGAACAATGACACCACTGGCTGACCTGACTCTTGCTGGAGCTGAGCTGGTGATCAAGGTGATGGATTTCCTGGGCCCATTTTGCCCTCAGCTTCCTGGTATGATTTAATAAATGATGAGGAGATGTGTATTCTGAGGATGTAAGGTAGAAATGGCTGATTGTTTTGTGAATAAAAGTTTAGATTTGTGGTTCTTTTAGGATTTTTATAAGATTACTATTGAAGATAAAAAATAAGATAGTCTATCCTTTTCTTTGTAACTGCAAATTGCTGTCTGCTAGAAAGAAAAAACTGGTTGAGAAAAACTATTTTGCTTGCTCACACTTTGTTAATCTATAACAAGTTGCTTAGTTATGAATGAATAATGGGTTCTTGGGAATAATTTGTTTTCTTTACCTGTATGATGTAATGTTTGTTCATGTGAAGGTTTGGGGGAAAACATACTGTTTTCTCATCGTCATTCACTAGAAAAAAATAGATGTAATCTCATTGTAATTCTATACTGCTTGAAAGGTTTTGCTGGGATATATAAACTGTGGGAGAAAAAAGTAAAGTCGTGGGAGCCTGCTTGTTGAAGTTTTGCTCTATCTACCAAACATACAGAAAAGTCTGCCGAGTGATCAGTCGCCAACTCCACACTTGGCATCTCCTCATGTGCCCTGTGGTGACGAAGCTGCCTTCCACAATGTCCTGAATAAGCCCATTTATTTGAACACTTGCTTCCCAGTTGTCGTCGGTATTGCGTGGGGATGTTTTGGGGTGGCGTGACCTTGCTGGAGGAAGAATGTCCCTGCTCAGAACGGCAGATGTTCTGAGTTTATAGCCTCATCCTACTTCTGGTTGGCCCTCTCTAGTTAACTTATAGTTAGATCACAGCTAAGATGCGATTGTTCAGTTTCGTGGTCCTCCCAGCATGCCTGCTGCTTGCTTCCCTGCCCTCCTGCCCTGGGTTCTTACTCCTCTGGAACAATAAGCCAAAAATAAAGTAATTTTTCTGTAAGTTGCCTTTGGTCATGGCGTTTTATCACAGAAAAAGAAAAACAGTAACAGTAAATAAAAAAAAAATAAAGATGATAAATGCTCTTAATCCCTGAGCTGTTGGTCCAGCCCCTAAATCTTACATTTATAAGGCACATACTGACTTCTTCTTCTTCTTCTTCTTCTTCTTCTTCTTCTTCTTCTTCTTCTTCTTCTTCTTCTTCTTCTTCTTCTTCTTCTTCTTCTTCTTCTTCTTCTTCTTCTCCTTCTCCTCCTCCTCCTCCTCCTCCTCCTCCTCCTCCTCCTCCTCCTCCTCCTCCTCCTTCTGTGTTTTTTTTTTTTTTTTGATTTTTTTTTTTTCCGAGACAGGGTTTCTCTGTATATCCCTAACTGTCCTGGAACTCACTCTGTAGACCAGGCTGGCCTCAAACTTAGAAATCCACCTGCCTCTGCCTCCCAGAGTGCTGGGATTACAGGCGTGCGCCACCACTGCCTGGCTCATACTGATTTCTAATCTCTCCTGGATGAGTCATTTTTTCCCCACTGGCATAAAACCCGTAAGAGATATTAGGGTGATGCCCTCAATGGAGAAATCAACAGAAAGGAGACGGGACTTTACAAAGGCATCCCACGTTGCTTCAGAGAACCAGGTTTACAGACCTTTCTCTCTCACACCCACATCACCCAGGCTTCTGCATGTGTTGGGGGAAGGGAGACTGGTGGGTGCATCTTGTTCTGGCTCGAACTATTCTGCCTCCGGCAAGAAGAAAAGCAGGAACCAGACACGAGGTCCTGAACGTACCCACCTTAAGATCTGAGATAGATCTGATCCACTTCAAAGTTGCATGATCAAGGTCTAAATGAACGGCATTTATTCCTGTCATTACTTACTCTGTGGGCAGAGGTTCCACTGTCCTGGAACTGAGGAGAGAGCGCCACCAGCCAAGTGGTTATCAGCACCTCTGGCTGAGAGGTAGGTAGGGAGGAAGGCCCTGGATTGTGACTGAGTCTGTAGAGACTATGATTTGGGGCTTGCTTACCAGTTGTTCTAATGCAAGACTCTTTAATACCAAGCTGTGGTGACTCCCAACCATAAAATTATTTTTGTTGCAACTTCATAACTGTGATTTTGCTACTGTTATGAATCATAATGTAAATATGATTGTCTGATGGTCTTAGGCCACCTTGCGATGGGGTCATTAGACCTGCGAAGGGGTTGAGATCTGCAGACTAAGAACACATGGCTCAAAAGTTTTCTTTGCCATATGGTGGTGGCGCAAGCCTTTAATCTGAGCGCTCGGAGGCAGAGGCATGTGGATCTCTGTGAGTTCAAGAGGCATCCTGGTCTAAAGAATGAGTTCCAGAACAGCCAGGGCTACACAGAGAAACCCTGTCTCAAACCACTTACCCCCTACCCCACCACAAAAAAAAGGAAGAAAAAAGTTTTCCTGTTCAAATTATGCTAGCACGGTCTCTACTTGGAATAAATTACTGCTTTCATAATTTAAATAAAGAAACCCAGACAAAAAGCCAGGCAGGGGTGGCGCACGCCTGTAATCCCAGCACTCCGGAGGCAGAGGCAGGCGGATTTCTGAGTTCGAGGCCAGCCTGGTCTACAGAGAGAGTTCCAGGACAGTCAGGGTTATACAGAGAAACTCTGTCTCAAAAAAAGAAAAAAAAGTTGACTCTTTAAAGATGTCAAGGTCATAAGAGATGAGAGTGTCTCTGGCTGTCCTGAGAAGATGGATTACTGAAGATAGATGACATCTTACTCTATTTTATCAATGTCCAACCCAGCGAAGTTGGTAAATATGTCATGTCCATGTAAGAGGATAAACTTTGGTAAAATACACTCACTGAAGTATTTAGAAATGAAGGCAACAAATCAAATCAAGTCTCTGTCTTTCTCTGTGACACTTCCAGACATACATAAAATTGTGCCTCGCTCTCTTTATTTCCAAGTCAGGGTCTCACTATGTAGCCCTGGCTGGCCTGGAACTCGATTTGTAGATCAGACCAGTTGCAAACTCACAGAGGTCTGCCTACGTCTGCTTCCTGTGTGCTGGCCACCAAGCCGAGCACGGAGCTGGCTCTTTTAATTTATTGTTTGAGATTTATTTATTTATTAAAGATTACTTAATTTATTTTATGTATGTGAGTACACTGTAGCTGTCTTCAGACACACCAAAAAAGAGCATCAGATCCCATTACAGATGGTTGTGAGCCACCGTGTGGTTGCTGGGAATTGAACTCAGGACCTCTGGAAGGGCAGTCAGTGCCCTTAGCCGCTGAGCCATCTCTCCAGCCTGAGATTTATTTATTTTTATTTTCATGCATGTGAGTGGTCAGCCTGCATGTCTGTACCATGTGCATGCAATGCCTGTGGCGGCCAGAAGTGGGAGCAAGGCCCCCTGGAACTGGAGATTCCAGTGGTTGTGAGCTGCCATGTGAGTGCTGGGAATCCAACCTGAGTCTTCCGGAAGAGCAGCCAGGGTTCTCACCCACTGAGCCAGTTCTCTCTGGGCCTTGCTGATAACCTCCTCCAGGCCCTCTCCATCCCCTTCCATCCTCTGTTAGTCTGGTCCTCCCTCTAAAGAGATATTTCATCTATCCCTACACTGCCTTCTCTTGTCCCCCCCACCACAGACATACACACACACACACACACACACACACACACACAGGAGAGAGTATATAGTTTAATCTATAGTCTGTGTATCAGAGATGATATTTAGTCTTACTGTCCCCCATTACTCTCTTGTGTTCCCCTCCCTTCCCGTTAGATCTTTCCTGCCCGTTCATCAACTCTTTCCACTTTTATGCCATTTATAAACTATATATGTATATATCATATTATCATATTTATTATATACTATATTATAATATGTATTAAATTTAATAACAGTATTATACTTACATAACACATTTTAAATATATATGTAATTTATAACTAATAATGTATAATTTATATATTTTTAAATTATAATCTATATATGAATTTATAACCATAGTTTATAAATTTGTATCCATACATACATATTTTATATAATATATATATACATTTTAAAAAGATTTGGTCATTTATTATATGTAAGTACACTGTAGCTGTCTTCAGACGCTCCAGAAGAGGGAGTCCAATTTCGTTACAGAGGTTGTGAGTCACCATGTGGTTGTTGGGATTTGAACTCAAGACCTTCGGAAGACCGGTCAGTGCTCTTAACCGCTGAGCCATCTCTCCAGCCCTAAATATACACATTTAGCTAGAGATCCCATATACAAGGCAAAGCTTAATATTCCTGAATTGGCTTTCTTTACAATGGCCTCCAGCTCTATCCCTTTTCCTTCAAGTGACAGACTTTCATTCTTTTGGCTGAATAGAATTGTGCTGTGTCTCTGCATCACATTTGCTGCGTCCGTCCGTTTGCTGGGCGAACCTAGGTTCTCCCACGCCTTGCAGAGGTAAACACAGATACTGCCGTCTCTCTGCAGTAGGCTGGCCTGGATTGTTTTCAGGTGTGTTCCCAGGAGTGATGCGCCTGGCTCATACAGTACTTCTGATGTAGTTGCCGAGGAACTCCTCCCTGACCCCCACAGTGGCTGGACTACTTTGCTCTCCCACCAGCACTGGCTTAGGACCTCTCTGTTCCCACATCTCCAGCATTTATCATTGGTGATAGCCATTCTGAGTGGGGTGAACAACCTTAATTTGCATTTCTGAGGTGAGATGCCATGTTTGTCAGTCTCCGTGGCAGACTGGATTGAGTTTTGGGTCACCCAGGAGCTACAACTCTGAGCCTATCTTCGAGGGGATCTCCACAGAGGCATCACAGAGGAGGGAAGAATTACTCTGAGTATGAGTGGTCCCAGGCCATGGGATGGGGACCTGCACTGAATAAAAAGGAGAGAGGAGAAAGGGAGTGGCCACCGGCACTTACCTGCTTTCTGACTGCAGATACCATGTAGCCAACTACATCCTACTCCTGTAACCATAGCTACAGCAGCACACCACCCCTACAGGGTGGGCTGTACCTGCCCCCCCTACTCTGAAGCAAATAAGCCCATCTTTTCTTGGGTTGTTTCTGTCTGGCAGAATGTGGAACATTTCATCAACTATTTATAGATCATGTGTATTTTGAGAAATTTCCACTCAATTCATTCAACTGTTTCTTAATTGTGATGTTTTAGGAGTCATTCCGTCGCCAGATGCTTGGTTGGCAGAAACTTTCCTCCCATTCTGCAGGTTCCCTCTTCGACCTAATGATTCCCCCCTCATAAGCTGTGCAGAGGTTCTTAATTTCATTCGTCAGTTCTTGAAATTATTTCCTGTGACACCAGAGTCATTTAGAGGACGCTCTTGTCTGTGCCTGCACTGGCTCTGCCTGTGCCTGCCTGTGCCTGCCCTGTCTGTGCTTGTAGCTGCCTTGACTGTGCTGGTACCTGCCTGTGCTTGCATCTGCTTGTGACTGCACCTGTCCTGCCAGTACCTGCCTATGGTTGCACCTGCTGTGCCTGCACCTGTCTACCTGCACCTGCTGTGACTGCATTGTCTTGCCTGTGCCTGCACCTGTTTCTGCACCTGCACCTTCCTGTGCCTGCATCTTGAAGTAATATTCCTTTATTATTCTCTTGAGCTTTCAGAGTTTCAGATCTTTTTGTTAACTTTTTCTTGTCTGATTTTAAAGTTAGAATATGAAATCATGCTCTTCACTATGCTGCTGCTGTCCTGCGTTTTACTTTGTTCTAATTTCCTCTCTTCCTCTCAGCCACACCCTTCCTTCTCTGCGCTTCCCTTCCTCCTTCACTTCTTCCTCTCAAATACTCTCCTCTTCTGTTGTCATGGTGCACTAACCATTTCCCCACTCTCCTTAAGATTTTGTCCTCCCTCTCATGATCCCCTAACTAGTTTCAACACACACACACACACACACACACACACACACACACACACACGAGATAAACCACACAGAATAGATCTTTCTCGTTTATTTCGCCTAACGTGATGACTCACGATTGTGCCCTTTTTCCTGTGAACGCCATGGTTCATTTTTATAGCTGAGTAAGATCTCACACTGCATATACACTGCCTCTTCTTTATTTCTTTATCTGATCACATGTTGTAGGACTTCATGGCTGTAGCTTCCCTGATATTTCTACAATACACGCTCCCCCATCAAACTTCCTGTCCCTCCGACTCTTACAGACTTTCCAAACTCTCATCCAGCCTTAGATGCAGGAGCTGTGTTGTAGATGTATCCATTGGGACTGATGTCCAGAGCTCTGCATTTTGATAAGTTGTAGTTTCCGATGATGTTCTCAGTTCGTTGCAAAGAAAAGTTTCCCTGATAAGAGGTGAGAACTACATTTAAACAAAGAGAAACATCTGGAGTGTAGTTAGGGATTATCTGGGTTTAGTAAAGTTCTAAAGTTGTAGAACTTCTCCTCTAAGATCTGTAAATTCGTGAGCACTGGGTATCAGTTAGGTTTCCAGTGCCAGGGATGATTTCCCTTTTGTTAGGTTGGTTTTATGTCCAATTGGAGATCTGTTGGCAATCACCAGGGTATATGTCCTACTCTGGCATCCTTAGAGCTGTTGTGCCATGCTGGTCATTGTGGTTCATAGTTGTCAAAACTGGATAGAATTATGGATGCTTTGAAAGCTTGCACGGAGCCATCTGGTGCCTGAAAGCTAGTCTTCAGTGAGGGGTACTTCTGTTTCTTGTTGATTGCAATTAGTGTAGCACTGTGCATGGATACCCAGGCTTCCATGATACCTTGATGCAGTTAGTATCTATCCTTCTACTACACAGCCAAGGGTGGTATCTATGGTAATTCTATTTTAATTTCTGAGGAACACTCCTAGAGTGATTTCCAAAGCAGCTACAAAAGATCACATCCCCACCAGCAGTGTGTAACTTTCCTCTTTGCATTTGGTGTTGCTTCTTTTCTTTTTTCTTTCGAAAAGAGTTTTTGGTCTCTCTGCATTTGTGCATGCGTGCGTACAAGTGCCAGCATTGTACGCATGATGCTTGTACCTGTGTGTGCATGTGCGTACAAGTGCCAGCATTGTACGCGTGATGTTTGTACCTGTGTGTGCACTTGGGCACAGAGGCTGGAGGCTGAAGTTCTGTATGTCTATCTTCTTCATTGCTCTCCGTCTTTATGTCTGGAAACAGTCCCTTGACCTGAAGTCCATGGCTTTGGCTAGGCTGGCTGGCCAGTGAGCTTCTAGGATGGGCCTGTCTCCACCCCACTCTAGGTATCAGCCCAGATGTCCACCAACAGCTGGACAGACAATGAAAATGTGGTACACGATGGAATTTTATCAGCCACAAAAATATGAAATTAAAGCAATTTCAGGTAATCCTCTAGAGAACGCACACAGCCATTAATTGAATTAATTGAATTGTTGCTGGTTTTGGTGGCACATGCATTTAATCCCAGCATACGAGAGTCCTAGTCAGATGGATTCCTGAGTTGAAGGCCACCTGAATTTTGTTTGGGCAACAATATTGTTGAGATCTCATGGTGCAGTTCCCCTGTCTACTCTAGAGAGTGAGTTCCAGGCCAGCCAGAGCTATGTAGTGGATCCTGTTGGTTGTTTTGTTTTGTTTTGTTTTGTTTTGTTTTGTTTTGTTTTGTGTTTTTGTTTCTTTTGAATCCAAGTTGCAGAAATTGCTAGAGGAAAATCCAGGGATGTCTCTTTGATGTGTAGGCATAGGCATAAACTTTCTGATTGGAACTCCAACAGCACAGAAAATCGCCCAGTGTTTGTAAATGGAATGTCACAAAATGGAAAGGCTTCTGAAAGTCAAAGAAAACTACTAGCAAGGTGAATAGAATGAGAGAATGAGCTAATATATAGAATATATGAATAACTATAAGATTAAATAGCAAAAATTCCTTGGCCATCAATAAATAGGACAATGAGCCAACCAGGTAATTCTCTAGATGACAAACATAAACAGCCAATAAGTATTTTAAACTGTTCAATGTCCTTGTTAGGGAAATGTAAAATAAAACTGCTTTGAGTGTTCATCTCACCAGGGTCAGAAAGGCTCAGATAAAGAAACAAAGGAAGACTGGAGCTGGGGAGGAAGTGGGAAAGAGGAAGACATGGTCTCTGCTGCCGGGATGCAAATCTGTGCAGCTGCTATGGAAATCAATGTGGTTATTTCTCAAAAGACTAAAAATAGGACTACTGTGTGACTGAGTCATGCCACCCATGCGTTGACCCAAAGGACTGCGGCGTATCCCACCACAGAGATGCCTGAATGTGAACTCCAGCATGAACCTAGCAGGTTGTCTTTATATAGTTATGTGTTTACACACGTGCGTAGCAAGAATAATTAAAGAAAAAGAAGCCATGAGTCTGGGAGTGAGGTGAGGGATCATGGGATGGGTTGGAGTGAGGAAAGAAAAGAGGGATGTAAATGTAATTACAGCACTTGTGTATAACATCTAAAAAGAAATGTAATAAATAGAGAGTATTTTCTAAAGAAAGAAACTTGTTACTTTGTATCCTCACTAAAGATAAGATGGAAAACTAAAAAAGAATCAAAAGAGTGACACATAATTTCAGTTTTATCAAAGCAATTAATATACACTTGTCCATATACAGGATAATAGCATATCACACTCTGGTACAATGGAATCGGTAGATAGATTTGATTTCTCTCTTTTGTGATTTTTTTTTAATATTTAAATTTTCAAAGATTTTATATTTAGATTTTGTAAGTCTCAAGTGACAGTTTGAATTATCCTTTAATCAAGGGAAGGAAGAACGCATGAAAAATATTTTCTTCAGCAGGGGGAAAAGACAAGGCACTTGGTAGCTATCATCTGGCAAAGCTGGAGGTCAGATCTGTCTGCCATTGGAGACTGGCAGGTGGGGTGGTATAGGTAGAAGGTGGGATGTTTAAAACCTATAGGTTCACACCTTTGTTCCTCAACTTATTTATTTGCTCTCTAGCAGCAGCTGGGAAGGCAAAAAGAGCATCTCCAGACCCTTGAGGTTGACGTCATGAAGTCCTCACTGCTCCCGTGTCTGGTGTTCCTCTGCATGCTGCTGCTGCCTGCCCTGGGAGGGAAAAAGAACAAGTATTATCGTAGGTGGCAAGGATGCCTTGTGACTTGGGAGCAAGGGCCGTACTCATTTCTGGACAAGGTAGTGGGTGTCATACCTGCCATTTTGGTTCAGGTTCCGGCTTCCCAGGTCAGCCTCCAAATGGGAAACTTCCCAAAGAGCAACATCCGTACAATTAGCATGAGCAGTGAAGACTGAATATTTTCTGATGCCTCTGATGACCTAGAGCCAATAGACAGAGCCCCCTTCTTCCACACTTGTGGAAGTTCTGTGATTCCTTTCACGAGAACCAAATGGATATTTAGCAATGAAACTTTAAAGTGTAGATACTTTTTTTTTAGAATGTGACAAGGCACCAGAATCCTTAGCTCCCAGGAGAACTGTCCCCTGACCTCCATGCCTGTGTCATGGGGCAGTCAGCAAGGAGACAGTGTAGAGAAAATGTGGTTTAAGCCAGGCATGGTTGAGCAGGGCAGCAATCCCAGTGCTTGGGAGGTGGATGGAAGCAGGATTTCACGGGCGCCTTTGGCTTCCTGTGAATTCATGGATAGCCTAGGATTGTGAGATCCCCTCTTAAGAGAAACAAGAACAAACCCAGAAAGCTCTTTCATGCTCTCCCTGTCTCCCCATGGCAGGGTTTGTGTGAGTCCACCTTGGATTTTCATACCTCGTGTTAAGTCCAGCTATCTTGTATAGATGGACTCATGTACACTGGGGATAGACAGAGTTTGCTAAGGCCTTTGGGAGGCAAGGTAATGAATTCAGTGGAGAATCTGTGAGGTCAGGGTCAATGCGATGACTTCACCGTGTGGAAACACAGAAGAGAGACACCTTGGCAGGGGTATGGGGCTCAGAGTCTAGGAGGAGGCCCCAAGCTCAGAACGGGCTGCACAGGCTCTGAGAGCCTCTCTCCATCTCATTTCCATTTCAGCGGGAGAATTGTTACTCGAGGAGTGCTGGGGACAGCCCAAAGCTAATGATTGCATCAAGAAGTGTTCTAGAACTTTCAAATGTGTATACAGAAATCACACATGCTGCTGGACCTACTGTGGTAACATCTGTGCAGAAAATGGGGTAAGCTGCAGAAATAGAGTTGGGGGTGTTGTCTTCACTGCTCTCATTCTCTGCCTCAGACCAAAGTTGCCCTAATCAGAGGCACACAGACATAGGCCCCCACATAGACACAGGCCCCCACACAGACAGACACACACATAGGCACAGGCCCACACACAGACATAGACACACACACAGACACAAGCCCACACACAGACACGGACACACACACACACACACACAGGCCCCCACACAGATACAGGCCCCCACATAGACATAGGCCCCCACACAGACACAGGCCCCCATACAGATACAGGCCCCACACAGACATAGGCCCCCACACAGATACAGGCCCCTATACAGACATAGGCACACACATAGACACAGGGTCCCACATAGACACAGGCACACACACACAGATACACACAGATACACACACACACACACACACACACACACACACACACACACACACACAGACCCCCCACACAAATACAGGCACACACACAGACACCAACACACACACACAGACACAGACACAGACACAGACACAGGAACACACACAGACACAGGCCTACACACAGACACAGGCCCACACACAGACATAGACTCACACACAGACACAGGCCCCCACACAGACACAGGAACACACACACACAGACACAGACACACACACAGACACAGGAACACACATACAGACACAGGAACACACATACAGACACAGGAACACACACAAACACAGGAACACACAAAGACACAGGCACACACAGACACAGGCGCACACAGACACAGGCACACACACAGACACAGGCCTACACATAGACACAAGCTCCCACACTGACAGGCACTCACACACACACACACAAATACACAGACACAGAAACATACACATCCACACACACTCCTAACAGCTATGTAAAAATATGAACAGACAGACAGACAGACACAGACATATACACATATAGACACATTCCTCCACCCACATCCAGAGACACCCACAAACACACACAGACACTCAGATCTAGATACACAGACCAACACGCAAGCAGGCAGACACATAGACACATATACAGAAACACGTACGCACGTGCATGTGTACATGCACACACACACACTGGAGGACGAGAGAGAGAGAGAGAGAAAGAGAGAGAGAGAGAGAGAGAGAGAGAGAGAGAGAGAGAGAGAGAGAAGAGAGAGATCAAAGTTCCTCACACCAGGAAAGCAATTCACTGGTACATGGCCTCGAATTCACAGAAATCCACTGCCTGAGTGCTGGAATTAAAAGCCTTCCTCTTTTAAATGCCTGTCTCCTAGTTTGTAATCACTGACTCCATAGCTGGACTTTCCTGCAGGCACTGGGATCCCAGTGATCTCTCAGTGAACCCAAACCTCCTCTACCCAGACGTGGGCAGACTCTGGCATACGCCATGGGAGGCGTTAGCCGAGGGAACTGGGCTAGAGCTTGGGTATCTTAGACTCCGTATCTCTGAGAATCTAAACGTTCTCTTTTACAGAGATTTTTTGAAAGAAAGAAATGATCCTGACTTCTCGCCAGACCGGCCTCATGTGAGCTAGTGGATGCTTAAGAGACTTCAGAACAGGGCTGATGGTTACTTTTAGAAATGCTGTGTTGTGTATTGGGGGTAAAAGGCAAACATACTTGAAAAATAAACCACTTACAAACAGACTACTCTCAGTGTCTCCTTCTTATTTCCACTAATATCACTCTGTAATTTCTCCTGAATACCTTGCTTTAAAAATTATTTATTTTTTTGTTTTGTTTTGGATTTGTCTTTTTTGAGACAGGGTTTCTCTGTATAGCCCTGGCTGTCCTGGAACTCACTCTGTAGACCAGGCTGGCCTCAAACTCAGAAATCTGCCTGCCTCTGCCTCCCAGAGTGCTGGGATTACAGGTGTGTGCCACCACTGCCTGGCTATTTATTCTTTTATAATTTCACATTTAATCATGTTATTTGATCAAAGTCCTATTATCATCTCGGATATCCTTTCCTTTCCCACCCTTCTTCTTTCGAAGTCTTTCAACCCTTTGGGTTTTTTTTTTTAATTAATTAAGTTATTTATTACTTTTTAAATCAGATATATTCTTTATTTACATTTCAAATGTTGTCTCCTTTCCTAGTTCCTCCCTCCTCTGAAAATCCCATAAGCCATCTCCCCTTCCCCAATCAACTCTACCCTGCTTCCCTGTCCTGGCATTCCCCTACACTGCTGCATTGAGCCTTCCCAGAACCAGGGGCCTCTCCTCCCTTTGAGGTCCAACAAGGCCATCCTCTGTTGCCTATGAGTCTGGAGCCATGGATAACTCCATTTGTACTCTTTGGTTGATGATTTTGTCTCTGGGAGCTCTGGGAGTACAGGGTGACTCATATTGTTGTTCCTCCCGTGGCGCTGCAAACCCCTTCAGCTCCTTGGGTCCTTTCTCTAGCTTGCCCATTGGGGACCCTGTGCTCAGTTCAATGACTGGCTAGAGTGTCCCCCTCAGTATTTGTCATGCACTAGCAGAGCTTCCCAGGTGACAGCTATATTCAGCTTTGGTCGGCCAGCACTTGTGGGCATTTAAAGAAATACAGGAGAACATGGGTGAACGGGCAGAAGGCCTGAAAGAGGAAACACAAAAACCCCTTAAAGAATTTATATCCCAATTGACACCTCCCCTCCTTCCTCTCTTCCCAGCCCCTCCCTCTCACCTCCCTTCCCCTACCCACCCCTACTCCTTTGGTTCTCAGATGGCAGGCCTCCCATGGATATCAAACAGCCTTGGGTATCAAGTTGCAGAAGGACTATGCACATCTTCTGTTGAGGTTAGCCTAGGCAGCCCAGTTAGGGGAAAGGGATCCGAAGGCAGGCAGTGTAGTCCTGCTTCCCGAGTCTCACATGAAGACCCAGCTGCACCACTGTCTTAGTTTGGGTTTTATTGCTCTGAAGAGACACCATGACTAAGGCAACTCTCTTATAAAGAACATTTAATCAGGGCTGGCTTCCAGGTTCAGAGGTTCAGTCCAGTATCACAAGGGCAGCATCCCGGCAGACATGGTGCTGGAGGAGCTGGAGTTCTACATCTTGATCTAAAGCCGGGAAGAGACTATCTTTTGCAGGCAGCCATTGGAGACTCTGATTCCACATTAGGTGGAGCTTGAGCTCAGAGACCTCAGAGTCCACCCACTATAATGGCAAACTTCATCCATCAAAGTCACACCCACTCCAACAAGGCCACACCTCCTAATAGTGTCATTTCCCATGGACCTAGCATTCGAACACATGAGTCTATGGAGGATAGAGGAGGCCAAACCTATTCAAACCACCACCACCACCAAATGTCACATATGTGCAGAGGGTCTCAGTCTGCCCCATGCTTCTTCTTGTTGTTGTTTTAAGACAGGGTCTTTCTACACAGCCATGGCTGTCCTGGACCTCACTATGTAGACCAGGCTGGCCTTGAACTCACAGCGATCTACCTGTCTCTGCCTCCCAAGTGCTGGGATAAGTGTGCCAGCTCACCATGTTCCTCTCCTTTCTTAATGGTACTTTTTACAATTCCCCATTGTAGGGATTTTGTCACATAATGTGGCTTAGAATTTTTTCTTATAATAAATTCTTTCTCAGATACCATTTCAATGCGAGGAACTGTCAAATGGCCCCTTTTATTTTTTTTAACAAAAAGATTTATTTATTTATTTACTTACAATATATGAGTACACTATAGCTGTCTTCAGATACACACCAGAAGAGTGCATCAGATCCCATTACAGATGGTTGTGGGCCCCCATGTGGCTGCTGGGAATTGAACTCAGGACCTCTGGAAGAGCAGTCAGTGCTCTTAACTGCTGAGCCATCTCTCTAGCCTTCATTTTGTTTTTTAAAGAGCAGTTCTTTCTTCATCATCATCATCATTTTTTTTTTTTTAGGTAAATGGAAGCTTCCACATTACTATTCATCATCAAAGGAAGTCAGGACAGGAACTCATGCAGGGCAGGAACCTGGAGGCAGGAGCTGATACAGAGGCCATGGAGGGGTGCTGCTTACTGGCTTGCTCCTCTTGGCTTGCTCAACCTGTTTTCTTGTAGAATCCAGGACCACCAGCCCAGGGACGGTCCCACCTACAATGGGCTGGGCCCTCCACCATCAACCACTAGTTAAGAAAATGCTTTACAGCCAGATCTTATGGGAGCATTTTTCCAGTTAAGATCTTCCCCTTTCCAGTGACTCTAGTTGTGTCAAGTTGACATAAAACTCATCACAAAGAAAGCATAGCTCATAGGGGCTGGAGAGATAGCTCACCATTAACAGCATGTACTGCTCTTGCAGAGGACCCAAGTTTGGTTACTAAGCACTTCCACCAGGTGGCTCACAACGTCCTATAGTGTACATGAGTAAAGTGAAATGTGGTGGGGGCATAGGAGGAATGGGGAAGAGAGAACTGTTGTCGGGATGTATTGAAAACAAACAAAAGTATCAAAGTGCAGTGGGTAGCTGTACACGCATGCCCACATGACACCCATGGTAAAACTCAGTGGGTCACAAAACAAGTGTCGTGGAAGTGGGAGGTGACTTGATGATAGTTAAGAATATGACAGGGCTGCAGGGAGGGAAGTAGGAGAGGATGCACAGGATGTGGGGGAGGGAATTAGAGGATTCAAGGGGTGGGGGGGGAAGAATGAGACCTGCATATGTCATTACATGTATGACATTGTCAAAGAACAAATTAATATGAAAAAAAATCAACAAATATAAAAAAAATCATCAATAAATGGTCAACCAACTTTGGGATGTGAAGATCAAGTTTGAGTTAGCAGGCTTTGACCAGAGGAGTTCTCTCACCTCCCCATGACGGTTGATCTTAACTGTCAACTCGATTGACAAATGACCAAGAGATTAATTAAGAAAGCAAATCTCTGGGGGTGTTTTTGATGTTATTTCCAGAGACCGTTAGGTCTCGAGGCCTTTGGTTTAATGGGTGCATCCAACCCTTGATTTGGATGATATGTTGGCTTCTCAGAATGGTGCTGGAGGCCCGAGGGCGGCTTATACTGGACGAGGCGGGTCCCAGGGAGTGAAGCATGCACGAACTCAGAGCTATTCTCGCTCTGTCCTTTCTTAGAGTACAGTCGCTGGCTTCCTTGGCACTGTGATGTAAACTGCCTTAACTGTATCCTCCCCACCATGAGCAGCGTCACTGAAACTGCTAGCCAAAATGTCTTCCCTGTCTTAAGTGGTTTCCATCAGGCATCTGGATTGAACATAATAATTCAAGACGTCCGGGAGAGCAATCTTTCACTGCTTACCTGCCTCCAGCATCTATGGTGGTTGACCACGACCTTTCCCCCAGAGCCCCCTTGTTAAAATTCAAACTGAAAGAGAAGCCCCGGAGCCCTGTGATGCTTATGAGGTTAGACCAGAGGCTCTGGTTTGACATAGAAGTTCTCCTCTTTTGCTGTGTCCTTCATTAAATGGCCCAGAAAAAGCTCTGGATGTTGCCTCTAGGTATGACCTGGTTACCCAAATTCTCTTCATATTTGATGCTTTGTCTCAAATGTTCTCTGCTGGAGTGATGAACACATCCCCCAAAGGTCCTTGTGGCTTGGTGCTACTGGAAAGTTCTGGGAACATTTTTCACTAGGTCCCAGGGAGAGGCTCTGAGACTCTATGGCCTTACCCCTGAAAGGGACTGTGGATCACACTCCCTCCACACTTTTCTCTCCCACCTTCCACCCCTCCCTCTCCCTCCTTCCTCCCCTTCCTGGTTCCTGGTGTGTTCTCCTACTATAATGTTCCAGTCTTGTCAAGTGTCACAAACCCACAAAAACACCTCCCAGTCTTGAATTCCAACCAGTGTTTGTGAACATAACCTTTCTAGGTTAGCTGACTTACGTATGCTAACTAATACAGCCACAAAGGACTGGATCTTAAACTCAGCACCAGGATCATTTCGGGGGAGTTTTGATTACCCAGAGTGGGAGGGAATTGGGACACCTTGTGATTCATGTCTGCTCCCTGTAGCATCTGGGCAAGTCACATAGCTACCTGTGCCAAAACATTTTCTGCAGTGTCAACACCAATCACCTGTTCCCCCTCTTTCTGATATGCCTGTGGATCAAAAGAAGAGTCAACAAGAGGGTGGTTTGGGGTTGGTGGGGGACATCCAGTTAATGAAGTCACCGGAGTCTCAGACTCCAACCCAGGCCCCAGCACTGGTATATCTGTGTACCTCAGTGATGAACAAGAGGAGAATTGATGCAGGCGAGTGAAGAAAAACTGAGCAAAGAGAGACCAGAGGAAACACCCTCCCCTAATCACAGGAGGCCCTCTCACTCTCTCCTAGGCCTGATCCTGTTGCCTGGTTTTCCTGGATCGACTATCTTCATTGTAAATGAATCTTAGAAGGAGCGCCCCAAGAGCAGGTAAGAGTGACCAGGGCCAGGGAGAGGAAACCATCTTTGGTGGGGGGGTGGGGGTGCTCCCACCCTCTACTTCGGATTTTTCTTTTAACTCTCTATCAGTAGGATACTTAAAGGTCTTTGTGAATTTAAAGCAAGGGATGTTCTCTTCAGCACCGGGCATGCTGCCCAGGTGCAATTTGCTGGGGGCAGGGCTGGTTCAGTGTGCTGGAGCCTCTTGGAATGGGAGTGGCTGCACAAGACAACAGGACAAACTAGAAACAGATTACCAACCAAGGGGTCGGGAGTGGGGGTGGGAATTGGACCCGAGAGGAGTGCGAGCGTTTCAGTGATTATTAACAGGTTATGTGAAGACGGCAGGTGATGCAACCTTCGCGCTGGTTTATTTCTCAACGGTAGCGATGAAAGATGACAAGCTAGTGGGAGGCAGAATCATGTCTCCTTCGAAGCTGGGCGGGGACCCGGTCTCTGGGTAGACATTGTCGGGGGGAGGGGTGATAGGCATCTCCCACACGCCCTTATCCAGGAGATTCACGCACACATTGCCGCATGCGGCGGAGCAGCAGATGTTATTCGCTTGGCAGTCTTGGTGGGCTTCGCAATGGCGGTTGCACAGATACCATTTGGGCCTCCTGCTACACGCCTTGATCTCGGCGGGACCTTGTGTTATTGAAAAGGGGCGAGATCAGGTAGGTGAGTAGTGCGGCTGCCTCCAGAGAATCCCTCTCGGACTTAAAGTTCCTGCAGTATGCCGAACGCGCACACCGTGCCCGGAGTTTCCAGGCAACTTTTCTTTGGGTTTGGTCCTACTGCTGATCAGTCGCGTTTTATATCTCATGCCCCGTGAAAATCTCACCATCTCCCTATAGCTATTAGTGTCTGGGTCCCCTCTTCTTCCTCCTCTTCCTCTTCCTCATACATGCATCAATGACCAGTCTCCCCGAGTAGACAGGGCTGCGCTGGCGCCATCTCAGTGGAATGTATATTATCTTAGAAACCGGAAATAGTTCTAGGACCCTTTGAACTCCTCAGAATCCTCAGTGTCTGTGAGGCTAACAGATCAGCCTCCAGCCTCTCTGATTCCTCGGCTGTCTTGATGCCCAGTATCCTGTTGTCCTTTTCGCCATTTGCCTTTTACCCTCCCCATCGCCACCCCAGTGGCAACTCCATCCCTACCTCTTTCATGTTCAATGTTTTGATTTCTGCACCGAAGCCCATTTATTTCTACACCCCCCCTTCCCCACCGAGCACCTCTGTGAGTTTAGCCCCTCCCAACTACACATCAATCAAGAACAATCCATCTCGTTTGCCCCTTGGATTTTCAGCCGTGGGGCCCCTTCCATCACCGTTTGTTTCTGAATCTTTGGAACAAAGGGCGGGAATTGCACCTTCACTGTGCTCCTTATCACTATGTCTGGAACCAAAGCTGAGGGGCTGTGATTACCCAGAGTCTGGGCAGAGCAGAGAATGCAGTCGTATCCCTTCTGGGTTTGTTCTCGGTCTCTTCTTGCCTGCTACCCACAAATCCACCTCATCCAATCGCCTACCTTCTTGTCTCCGTCTTCGCTGGATCCCTCCCTGGGCTAGGGACAGTAGCAACAGCACACCAAGGACGAGCAGCAGAGTCCTGGACAACATAGTTGTGACCCAGGCAGTGAGCTTAGATCTAGTCTAGATGGCAGACTGCCCCACGGCAGGACGGGGCCTCTCTGCTGCCTCTGCTGGCCAAATCAGGGCAGAGCAGTAACCGACCTCTTTCTTGCCCCATTCTTGCCCCCTGACCTTTTCTGTGTGGCTTTTCTCATAAATGATATCTCCTTTCTCATAATCAGCCCCCTCTTTGCACTAACATGATTTCTTCATGAAATATATAATTTAGGGCTCAGGAGACGGATTATTGGTAAAGTGTTTGCAGGTAAAAGCTGGCCTGGAGGCAAAGGTCTGTGAGGCAGAACCGGAGTGTTGGTAGAAACAGAAGGCTCTCAAGGTCTTGCCATGCTGTCTGGAGTTGAAGCTGTGAGTCTTAGGGTTGGTGAGAAACTCTGATGTCAACCTTTAGCATCCACATACAAATGCATAAGAGTTCACACATATGTACAGACATGCATGCACTATACACATGAAGAGAAATAAACAATTTATATAAATTTTTTAGTTATGAACTATTTTATGGAACAAAGAAAATGGAATTATAGTTAAGTTTTTACTCTCACCAGTTAAAATAGACTCATTTCTTTAAAAAAAAGATTTACTCTGTGTGTGTGTGTGTGTGTGTGTGAACCATATGTGACACCAGGGCATCAGATCTCCTGGAACTACCATTGTTCATAGTTGGGAACTGCTTGATACAGGTGCTGGAACTGAATCTGGGTCCTCTGCGAGAGCAGAGCACTCGTATCACCACAGAACTCCCTCTCCAGCCTGGATTCCCAGTTCCCTGTTATCCCAGTTTCCCCAGGCACGGCACACAGAGTCACATTTTGGCTCAGTCATTTTGTGATTTCATCCTTCATCTTTCATCGTTTTTATTGAATTCTGTAACCATCTCCCGAGATGCCTTTCCATCACTACCTTCGCTTATGTCACACACACCGTCCAGTATCTGTCCTCATTCGTGCTGTTCTGCAAAATGCTCAAGGCTGGGCAAGGTGGGGCTGTGGGCAGCAGAGGAGGAAGGCTGAGCTGAGAAGCACGAGGGAGATGGTGACTGTCTGCACACCCACATCCATCTGCAGCATTGTAAAGACTCTAAAATCCTGTTCCTGTCTTTTAAAAATGTCTTTTCTTTATCCTCTGACACTGCATACCCGTGCATAGTGTATATGGATCCTATGCATTCTCAACATTCTCCATCCCCTGCCTCTGAATTCTCAGTCTCCGGTATGTCCACCTTCGCGCCCCCACCCCCATCTCTCCGTACCAGAGAACCCACCTATCTCCGGCTTGGCTCCACCTCTTAAAGGTTGTTTTGCTCTTACTATTGCTACTCTGAGGACTGTGACTCCAGCACTGGAACCATTGGGGAGCAGACAACAAACCACAACAGGTACCATTTTCCTCCTCCTCAGTTTCCCCTCAGTGTGTTCCCACACTGTCGTTACTCAGGCTTCCAAACCCTGGCCTCTGTCTTTGTACTGGTTTGTCCTCCTCTGCCAAGAGTGTGGAGTCTTAGCACAGACTGTGCAGAGTACTGGTGTTGACACACATGCATCTGTAATCCTGCAGGTCAAGTTTGAGAGGGCAGCCATTACTGCAGTAAACTCCTGAGCCTGACAGCCACGGGCTATGTTGTGTCCAGGAGGCAATGTCTCACAGCGTCCTCTCCACCCTCCAGAGCTTACACTGCCTTCTCATCTACGGTGTGGAGCTGGGGGTGTTGATGCAGATGCCCATTTGGGGCTAAGCACACAACAGTCATCTCTTCTCAACCCCTTGACCAGCTATGAGTCTCTGCTGTTGTGTGTGTTTGTGGTGTGTGTGTGTATGTGTGAGAGAGAGGGGAGGGAAGAAGGGGGGCAGAAGAGGATATTGGGTACCCTTCCCTGTCACTCTCTTCCTCATCCTCTTGAGACAGAGTCTGTCACTAAACTTGGAGATTGCCATTTTTCATCCTGGCTCTGTGACCAAAACCTAATGATGCTTTTTCTCATCTGCCTATACCAGTGGCAGATGTTATATGTGTCACTGCTAGGATTTTTTTTTTTAAACGTGAGTGCTGGAATCTGAACAGTCCATGCTTGCCTGGCAAACCCTGTTATCCACTGCACCACCTCTCCAGCTCTCAGCGTGTTTCTCTCAGGTATTTGGTGAACAAATTTCTCCACCCACCAAGCAACGATTCTATGGCAAGGTTCTGACTGTAGGGTTGATCAGCTTAGCTTTTATAAACATCTTCCTTGTCCAGTTTCTTCACCTCTGTAAAACCTGGAGGGCGTTTGTGTTGGGTTCTCCTTGGACCATCAAAGGAGAGCCAGGGCTGAGCAGGATGCGAGGTCAAAGATCATGACACAAAGCTGGACAGACGTCTGTGGTTCTGACATCTGGGAGGTTGAGGCAAGAGGATTGCCATGAGTTCCAGGCAAACCTGGGCTACGTGGTGAGACCGTTTCTCAGAACATCACTGCTAATAGAGACAGGTGCCTTTGACTCCCTTCCTGTAGTTGAACTTGAAAAAGACTCTGTGCCCTGCGGCCGAGGAATTCTGGCTTGGAGATAGAGCTGTAGGCTAGCACACAATGTCCCCAGCCCACACAGAGGCACAACCCAGCACAGTGCTCTCAGTAGGGAGAGTGCCAAGGACATGGTCTGTGAGCCGACACGTAGCTCCTGGACTGAACCCAGAACTCTGCTACCACAAAAGTCAACCCTAACTTAGAAGGCACCAAACCTCTGTTTTTATGTTCTTTTGTGCCCCGTTCCAAATCTGGACAAAAGAGCTGTCAGTCTGTCTCACAAAGGAACCGCAGACAAGGGAGCATGAAGCATGAGTTTTATGGCTGACTCAGATGATTTGTCGCCTGGAATTGTGTCAACATTATCCCTGCGATGTGGCTCGGAGGTGTCCTTGCATCCCTTCTCTGGGATGATTAAGAATACCAGAAGGAGCCGGGCGGTGGTGGCCCATGCCTTTAATCCAAGCACTTGGGAGGCAGAGGCAGGCGGATTTCTGAGTTCGAGGCCAGCCTGGTCTACAGAGTGAGTTCCAGGACAGCCAGGGCTACACAGAGAAACCCTGTCTTGGGAAAAAAAATTACCAGAAGAGTGCAAGGAAGGGCACTGGGCATCACCAGGATCCTGAGAACCTTTTTGGAGCCAAGGTGTTAAAGTAAGAATGAGGTGTCAGGGTCTGGAGAAGTACCTCAGTGGTTTAGTCACAGATGACTGTTGTAGAAGATTGGAGTTTGCTCCAAGCACCTGCATTGTGTGGCTCACACACGGGACACCAGAATGTCCCTCTTCCTGTGCTCATGCGTCCATGAAGCACATACATGTAAAATAAAAATAAAAATAAATACATCTTTACTTTTAAAGGATGAGGCCTTAGATTTGTATTACTTTCAACATTGGCTAGAGAAACTTCTGTAGAAGTTACAGCAGAGACTCATAGCTGGTCAAGGAGTTGAGAAGAGATGACTGTTGTGTGCTTAGCCCCAAATAGGCCCATCTGCATCAACACCCCCAGCTCCACACCATAGATGAGAAGGCAGTGTAAGCTCTGGAGGGTGGAGAGGACGCTGTGAGACATTGTCTCCTGGACACAACATAGCCCGTGGCTGTCAGGCTCAGGAGTTTACTGCAGTAATGGCTGCCCACTCAAGGTCTAGCCAACAATGCCAGTTACCATCCCAGCATGCAACACTGATAGCATTCAGGGTTGAAACCCGGAGGTGGGAATGAAGGTGGGAAGGGATGTCAAGGGAGTGGGGGTAGACTGGGCGGTGGGTATGACTGAGATACATGGTACACAGTTATGGAACCATTAAAGAGTAAGGGAAAGATAGAGAAGAGGCTGGAGAGATGGCACAACAGGTAAGAGAGCTGGAGGTGGCTTCCCGGCACCCACACAGGCAGCTCAGGGGATCCCGGGCCCTCTGTGTGCCTCCATGAATGTGAACAACCACACAAATAAGTAAAGTAAAAATAAATATTAAAAAGATAAAGAAGAGAAAAGAATGAGGGCTTAGTTGAGCAGTGGTGGCACACACCTGTAATCCCAGCACTCTGGGAGGCAGAGAAAGGCGGATTTCTGAGTTTGAGGCCACTGGTCTACAGAGTGAGCTCCAGGACAGCCAGGGATATACAGAGAAACCCTGTCTCGAAAACAAAACAAAAAACAAATACAAATAAGCCACTTCAAAGAAACCGTGCTTTCAGTAGGTTGTATCACTGTGTGTGTTCTCTTTGTCCTATATGCCGGAGGAGTCCACACCCAACCTATGCTCACATCTCACACCCAAGTCTGTAAGTGGATGATAGAACATATTGCATACCTGCCTTGTCATGTGGTGGTGGTTTCACAGTATCAGAAGACCCACCCTTACCCTCTATCCCCGATCCTCAAGGAATGGACACTCTGCCACTGTTAGCTGTAACTTACCTGCTAGCTGCAAGTAACTTACCTGTGAGATTTCTGGAAGGCTACTATACTTATGGTAGCTTCCCCTTAGCCTGAAGCAAAGCTGTGTTTTTAGTGTGGTACTCGGAGATTCAGAACGTCACCATTTCAATGATCTGGCCACGCTGAGGCAAGTGAGTGGGCCATGAGTTCTGAATGCAGAAGCTTGCGGAGCAGACACAAGCCTCTTAGAGTAGAAACTGACGAGGCTGGAGAGATGGCTCAGCAGCTAAGAGTGCTACTGCTTTTCCAGAAGAATCTGTTTTGATTCCTAGCACCCACACGGTAGCTCATAACTGTAGCTCTAATACTAGGGGATCCAACACTGTCTTTTGGCTTCTGCAGGTATCAGACATGCATGCAAGTAAAATACCCACGCATACCCTGAAAAAGAGTGGAAGTTGACCAACATGATTGTTTATAACTTCTCTCGGTGTGTACATGAGTATGGATGGATGTGTGTGTGTGTCTGTGTGTGTGCATGTGCACGTACATACACAGGCCTGAGCAACTTACTTTTATTCTTCCAAAGATTTTTGTTTTATTTCCTGATTAAGTGTATATGAGTGTGGGGGAGCTCATCTATATGAACTCAGGCGCCCTCAACACAGAAGAGGGCGCCAGATCTCCTGGAGCCAGAGTTATAGGAGGTGGTGAACCACTTAACATGGATGCTGGGAATTAAACTCAGGTCCTCTGGAAGAGAAGTTGGTGCTCTTAACCCCTGAGCCATCTTTCCTCTTCAACCCTGAGACTTCACCTTTTGATGACCTCTGGCATGGCACTTGCTTTCCTGTGAGACTTTTTGGTAGATGCATGTTGGATAAGCATTGATCAGTAAAGGTTTCTGTGATTATGGCTATATCCTATGAACGTCCGTGCAGTGGCTCTAGCTTACACATGACTACCTAATCCTGAAATCACTGAAAACTGACACTTACTTTGATCCAGTGAACTTGAACAGTGTCATGTGTCGGATGAGCACTCTTAGACGGGTGACAATAGTTGTTTCTGTTCACTTGTGAGCACAGGAGCGTAGTCAGGTCTGCCTTCCGCACATTACCCAGAGTGGCGGGCTGGGGGGGGGGGGCACGACACCAAGATGCTAACAGAACCAGAAAGAAATGGTAGAGCAGAGCATTGGCGTGTGTAAGCTTAACAGTGCACATTGGCACCTTTAGAAAACACACGTGGGAGTCATTGAAACAAACAGAAGTTAGGGGCAGAGTCTAAGGGTCTGTAGCTAACATGGTGGCATCCTCAGGAGATGCAAGCAAAGGTGACTGAAACACTGTGCAGTGGTATATTTAAAACAAAAACAAAAACAAAAAAAACTTCTGCTTTTGTCCCTCCCCCCCACGTTACTGAGCATATGTAACATGTTACATGTTACATATGTTTCTGAGTAAACTATCAGGATGCTTGATTTTCTAATTTCATAAGAAGACGAGGGCAATGTAAAAGTATACACACGTATGGCTGGGGTTATCAGATAGAGGCACTATTGGTAGGTCTCTGTTTCCTCTTTGTATTTTAAAAATTATATAGTCTAAGGATTTGGATTTTTCTCTTAGAGTAAGAAATGTATTCTAAAAAGAAGTAATTTCACAAAGGAAGGGACGTGTCTTGTGAGACAGGAAGCAGCTTGAGGGAGAAAAACAGCTAGTGAGAATTGGTAACTGTGTAGGGGGCCAGGGAGGGGCAGGGAGGGCGGGACAAGGAGTACTCGCGGTCACTGGCGAGTCCTTCTCCGCACCCAGTGTGCCTCCCTTTCTTTTCTGCTTCCAGCAGCAGTGGGTGAAGGTTTGTCTTCCCGCGAATGCTAGTCTGCCATGAAGCTCTGGATCCTCCTCCTCATTGTCTCTGCCCATGGAATTATGGTGTTTCTGCGTGTTCTCGGAAGCCTCAAGGGTAAACATGGTGGGGGTAGTATGGAAATGGGAGTGCTCCGCCCTGGCGTATCTGTCAGAGCTGAATTTTCAAAATTAGCTTCCAGAAGGTCAGAGACCAACAACTCGAGTCTGATCTCTAGAATGTACAGATTGGAGAGAAGTAGCTCTCAGAAGCAGTCCTCTGGCCTCCACATGTGTGCCGTGGTACGTGCATGCCTATGTTCACATGCATACACCACACACGCGCGCGCGCGCGCGCACACACACACACACAGACACACACACACATCACAAAAAAGATTTAAAAGTCAGAGCTTTCGTCCACACTTGTGGAGACCACACCCTGCTGGCTTTGTTCCAGGAACAGGAACCATGTCGTGCTCTCTGTCCCTTAAACACGGGCAAGCAAGTCTTGACACCCATATTTCCAAAATCTCTGTGCTTTTGCTAGGAGAGACACCAATGAGAACCATAGATACCAGACACATCCATTTTATTTTGTTTGTTTGTTTGTTTGTCTGAGATCAGTTAGAGCCTGAAGGAAATGGAGAAAACAAATGCGGACCCTTTAGAAAATCCCGTGTAGATGCTAAGGTAGTGGGAGCATTGGAGAGACTGAGCAGAAACGTTTTGGGACAGTGAAAATATGGATTGGGGGGAGGGCGTATATTTTAGTGGTATTGATAGAGAGCAAACGGAAAAGCAGAAAGTGAGGTTCCTATGGTCTCTGGCTCTGTTCCCATTGTGCAAGTTGTGTCTAGAATCAGAACTCGATGGGGTTGTAGGCTCTGAAATCTCAGGGTTTTGTCAGTGTAAACTTGGTCGGGTGGTGTGTGTTGGAAGATACCCCAGGTCCCATCTTCAGGACCCAGAGCCCCACAGTGAGTGCCCTGGCAACACTTGGGAAGAAGGAATGCATGTCATACAGGGATGCTGTCTCCTGGAGGGCCTGGCTGGAAGCGGAGGGACTTTCATGGAGGGCAGAGACCTTCCTGGCATGGGGCATCCAAGCTCCAGCGGGGTTTGCTCCGTCTGAAAGGGCGCCTGCCACACGTCCCGAGTAAATAGACCCTACCAACCTCCAGCACCTCCGTTCCAGATGAGCTTGAAGAGATCGACCAGTGCTGGGTACAGCCTCCGACGAGGTTTTGTGGGAAAAGGTGCACGAAGGTGCGGAAATGCGTGAATCCAAACTTCACGTGCTGCTGGACATACTGCGGAAACATCTGCCTGAACAACGAGTGAGTGGCTTGGGGTGAGAGGGGCGGGCGGGCGGGCGTGAGCAGGCTTGCCTTCTGCTCCTCAGACACTGTTCTATTCAGTTGACTGTTTAGAAGTTGCAGGAAACTGCAGTCACCTGAATTCCAGCCACAGAAACACAATCAGGTAAAGCGAGGAACCCTCCTATCTCTAAACGCAGGTGCCATTAACTGATAAACCAAGGCACTGACTGTTTTACTTTTATCTTTTCCACCACGATCATTCACTTTCTTAGCTTCTTGAGCATCACCCACCAGTTCATATATATGTCCCTCCTTTATCCAAAGAATACAGTTACTGGCTCCTTTTTTTCTCAGCCAGACCAAACCCTAGAAGACCTTGTATCCAGCTGTCCATCAGCAAACCTTTTGAGGGAAATCACTTCAATCTGTTTTAAAGTTTGTTTAGTGTATATGCACACTCGGGTGTGCCTCAGTATAGATGTGCAAAGGTCAGAGGGCAACTTGTGGGAGCTGTTCTTGTCTATCTACCTCCGGGGCCTTGGGAGACAACTTCGGTCTCTTGTCTGTGGAGCCATCTGGCTGGCTCAGAAAGTTGATTTCGAAAAACACAACTCCTGATATTACAGAGAATTTCTATCATTCTTCTGAAGCTTGGGCCCGTGTTGTTTGGGATATGGATTTACTTCTAGGGATACTGGTGTCTTACAAGCTCATTTTTCTCTTTCAGAGAACCCTTTAAAACACTGATGAAGGTCTAGTTTCAATGTGATCTGTTCCTGGTGTGGGCTGGGGGATCAATGGTGTGGAGGAGCGCTGCCTGCCACCCTGGAGGACTCTCCAGCTAAGGGACTCTCTGTCCTCTCCTTGGTGTCTTCACACAGAGAATGCCTAAGCTTATGCCAAATAAATGTATAATGTACCAGCATGAGGGTTCTGTGGTTCTCACACACTATTCACACATTTCTATTGGTAGAAAGCCTGGAAGCCCCAGCAGTTGTTCCTATCCCAGACAGACACAGATACAAAGCTGTCTCCTTCTGTGCATCTGTCAGTTACTGCAGCGGAAATACAAAGAAATTTACAAAGATCCCATGGAGTTGCCAGACATGGTGGTATATGCCTCTAGCCCCAGCACTTGGGAATCAGAGGCCGGAAGATTGTGAGGTCTAGGTCAACAGCAGCAGCAACAACAAACTCATGTGACTAACAAATTAAATCAATGTACGTTCATGATTCATGAAATTTTTAGGCAAATGGTTGGAATTGGAAAATATCATCCTAAGTGAGGTAACCCAATCACAAAAGAATACACATGGAATGCAATCTCTGATAAGTGGATATTAATTAGCCCAGAAGCTCTGAATACCCAAGGCACAATTAGCATAACAAATGACACCCATGAAGAAGTAAGGAGAGGGCCCTGATCCTGGAAAGGCTTGATCTAGCATTGTAGGACAGAGAAAAAGGAGGGAGGTGATTGGAGAATGGGTGGAGAGAAGAAGGCTTATGGGACATATGGGGAGGGGGGGACTGGGAAAGGGGAAATCTTTTGGAATGTAAACAAAGAATATAGAAAAGAAAAAAAAAGAAAAATAAATAAATAAATAAATTGGTTTAAATAATAAAACTAACAAAAAGAAAAAAGGAAAAAATTTACTTTCATGATCCAGTTTCACTAAGGGTAGTCAGTGGGTAGTCATGTATGCCATGATTCAAAGATTTTTTTATCTGTAGCTCTGCTGTCTCCCGGGACCTCGTTTGGTGATTTCCTGCCAGCAGATAGGAAAAGTAAGGTAATAAGGAGATTCATAAGAAGCTTTTATTTTAAACTGTATGTATGCATGTATGCATTCATGCATGTATGTA
Source organism: Apodemus sylvaticus (assembly GCF_947179515.1). Lineage (NCBI taxonomy): Eukaryota > Metazoa > Chordata > Mammalia > Rodentia > Muridae > Apodemus > Apodemus sylvaticus. Next base: position 150,221,346 of record NC_067476.1, on the reverse strand, counting down.
TGTGTGCATATATGTATGCATGTATATAAACATGTATGTATGCACATATATATGCATGTATGCATTCGTGTATGTTCTTATAAGTGTGGGTGCCTATGGAGATCAGAGATGTTGAATCTTGTGGACCTGGAGTTTCAGGGAGTTGTGAGCACCTAGCGTGGTCCCTGAGAGTTAAACCCCAGTGCCCTGGAGGAACAGCATGTCCTCTTAGCCACCAAACTTTCTCTCCAGGCCCTCATAAGAAGGGTTTCAGGGGCTGGGCCTAGAAGCAAAGTTCGTCATTAGTTTTAGCTCACCATTTGTCTATATTCTTTTGGTCACAGTATAACCATGTGCTTCTGCCTATTTGCAAATGAGACTGAGAAATACAATTCATTTGTATCCCCAAGAGCAGAATATAGGGTTTGATGAATATTCAGAAGACCAATGAGTTATATGTTCATGAAAAGCCAAACTCCTCAACAGACACTGAAAACGCCATCCTTAACATCATGTGTCAACGTTTCTAGTAAGAAGCTGATATATTTGGTTATTTGAGGAAATATTCCTGTCTTTGAGATGGTTCCACAACCTTTCAGGAGGGGCTTCTCTTTCTACCATGACTAGTCTCTCTCCTCACTCACTGTCTTGCCTGGATAGTTGTGGTCTTCTCCCAAGATTTCAGGCCATATAGTCTGAGCTTTGCTGCCTGTGTGGTTTCTCTGGATTATCTCTGGAGGTGACTTGACCTGGAGAATATTCTAGAACATCTTCCATGTATTCAACATTATGCCTCTCCTTGGAACAGAGGAGAAGGTAGTGTGTGTGTGTGTATGTATGCATGTGTGCATGTATTTATGTATATGCATGTGTGTATGTATGTGACTGTGCATGAATATGTGTGTCTGTATGTGTTCTGTGCATGTCCACATGTGTATGTGTGTATATATATATGCACGTGTGTATGTATGTGACTGTGTGTGTATGTGTCTGTGTGTGTATGTGTCTGTGTGTATATGTGTCTCTGTGTGTATGTGTCTGTGTGTTCTGTGCATGCACATGTGCATGTGTATGGAGGCTGGAGACTGATGTCAGATATCTTCCTCAACGAGTTTCCACCTTATCTTGAGGCAGGGTCTCCTAATTGAGCCCAGAGCTTGCCGATCTTGCTAGTTTAGCTACCAAGCTTGCCGCATGAATTCCCGTCTCCACTTCCTGAGCATTTACATCTCACCTAGCAGTTCCATCGGTGAAGGGGATCCGAATTCCAGTCCTCAGATTTGTGCCACCAGCACTTTACCCATCGAGCCGCCTCCTCAGCTCCAGATACTCTTTCTTAAAGGAATGAGCCAGAACGTTGCCCCTGTCTACTTTATTCCAAGGAGCAGCTTGAAATGTGGTCCAGCAAAGACGAAAGCCAGGCAAAGGCTGGCAATCCACAGCACGCTGGTTAAGGCCTCACAACTCAGGAGAACGAAGCAAGACAGTGAATGGTTCAGGGGCACAAGACATGGGGGAGAGTGACCCTGGAGCCCTCTGGAGGGACAGTGGCCAAGAGCAAAATGGGAGACACGCTGGGGAAGGAAAGGGTTGTCCTCCATTGGGGGTGAGCATTTTGCTTCAGTACCAGCTCCTGTTCCTGTCTTTATCCCCCAAGCCCAAGTCCTGCTGCAAAGGAGAGACGATGTTGGTTGGTCAATATCAGCAAAAGAGTAATTCGGTGCACAGTCAGAGGATGAGCAGAGAGAGAAAGTTAGTGCCACTCACAGTAGGGCTTTTCTTAAGTGTGAACAGGGTTGAGGCCTTGTCATTGTCAGGGAAATGCACAGACTGGGAGGATGTCGTGTTTAGTGGGACCTAGCTCTCTCTCACAGGTGGAAATTTAAAAAGCAAGGAGGACATCCTGGAAGAAGAGGTAATGAGGGGCTGGGAAGAAGGGGAACGTGGAAGGGAGGGAAGAGGAGCACGTGGATGTGCGACGTGTGCCTGTGTGGAAGTGCTAGAGTAAGCACCACTACCTTCTGCTGCTGCTTGTACGCATTAGCAGTGACGGTTGCTCTGACTCTGTACTAAGTAGAAGGATGCCCGAGAGGCCAGAGGGAGGAGGGCACACGGACAGTGTGGTTCTTCCTCCAGGAACAGAGATGTGGACATGAGGGTTGCAGCTTGTAGAGCTTGAGAGTCAGCTAAGAAGCTTTCAGTCCTGCTGCCCAGAGACAGACATGGGCGGGTGAGGCTCCAGAGAAGGAAGCATTGAATGCCAGGGAGACGGGAGCAGAGTGTCCCTCAGGACTAACACTCCAGGCCAGTACTCTGTTGCTGAGCTATGTCAACAGCAGTCCTTAGGAATGTGCACCTTTATGATTTGGGGCCAAACAATAGTTTCTTAGATATAACATTGCAAGTACAGGGAAACAAAAAAAAAAAAAATCAGAAATTCTCCAAATTGAAAACCTTTGTTATCAAAGAACTCAGTGAAGAAAGCAAAATGATGGCCTGCGTTTTTAAAGCTCATGTCTGGTAAGGGCCTAGTATATAAAGCATAGGGAAATTCTCCCGACTCTACAATGCACTAAATGAGCCAAGTTAAAATTAAGCAAACCTAGCTGGAGAGATGGCTCAGCCGTTCAGAGTGCGGCCACTGAAATCATGAGGATGAACAGAAGATGGCTGGAGCTTGCTGGCCCCCAGGCTGGCTGAGAAAGGGATAGCTCGTGTTCAGGGAGAAGCCCTGCCTCAAAGGAATCGGCAGAGAGTGGTAGAGGAAGACAACAGGTCCTCTTCTGGCCTCTATGCATTCACAGGGACACACATTGCTGTCCCATGTACATGCATTCACGCACACATGCACACATACACACACACACACACACACATTCACACATGTACACACAGGCACGTGCGTGCACACACATAAATAAATGAATAAAATATTTTCAAATTTAAAAGATAAATTAGATGAAAGGGCTGGGGGCGTGGCTCGGTGGCAGCATACTCGAGAACCTAGGTTTGGTTCCAAGCACTGAACAAATGAAATTCTCCAAACATAAAGATGGGTGAAGGAGTTGAACAGAAAGTCTCCTGGTGAATAATCATGGACAGTAGACACATGAGAAGCTGTTCAACATCATTAACCATTAGGATAATGAACATTAAAAATGCAAACCAGGGGGCTGGAGAGATGGCTCAGCGGTTAAGAGCACTGACTGCTCTTCCAGAGATCCTGAGTTCAATTCCTAGCAACCACATGGTGGCTCACAACCTTTGGTAATGGGATCCAATGCCCTTTTCTGGTGTGTCTGAGGACATCAACAGTGTATTCACATAAAATAAATAAATAATTAAATATTTTTTTAAAAAATGCAAACCAATAGCACTACATGAAGATCAGTTTGGTATAATTTAATAGACAGACAAGCTGGTAAGTACTGATGATAAGTAGGGAAATCGGAACCTGGTACACAGGAGAAAATTGGAAGGAACTGAGGGAGAGGCCTTGAGAAAAATCTCAGAAAGCTAAACGTAGAATTACTGTATGACTAAGCATTGCACTCCAAAGCGTATAGCCAAGAGAGTTAAAACTGACATTTATATAGCAACTTGCACACAAATGTTTATAGTAGCATTTAAAAATATGGATTATTTAATTTTATGTACATGGGTGCTTTGCCTGACTGCATGTCTGTGCACCAGCGGAGGCCAGGAGCGGGCTTTGGATCCCCCGAGGCTGGGGTTACAGTAGTGAGCTGCCATCAAACCCTGGGTTCTTTGGCAGAGCAGCCATTGCTCTTAAGTGCTGGGCCATCTCCTTATTTCCCCTGTAGAGTCGTTCTTTTAAGTGGTTCTAAAGACACAAGCCAAATGTCTGTCACTAAGTAACAGATGGATCTGAAAACTCCTATCGTGAACTGATATTTAATGGTCAGATCTTTGAATAAATCGGCTGTAGACAAGTCTACATGGCATCGTCTTGACTGATGGTGGATGCCGGGGAGCTCAGCTCACGGTGGGTGGGGCTATCCGTGGGCAGGTGGTCTTGGGTTGTCTAAGAAAGCAGGCTGAGCAAGCCAGTCAGCAGCACACCTCCAAGGCCTCTGCTTCAGCTCCTGCCTCCAGTCCTTGCCTTGGGGGGTCTGTGTAACCTGTAAGTCATATAAACCCTTACCTCTCCAAGTTGTTTTTGGTTAGTGCTTTATCACAGCAACAAAAAACAAACTAGACAAAAGAGAATATTTTCCTCCTTGCTGGCTTATGAAAGCTGCCCTCTGACCTCCAGGTGAGTTCCAGGGTGTGGTGGTGGGGGTGGGGCACAGATTTTAAAAAGAACTCAAAACAAAGAGGTCAAAAGGCCAAGGTATGCCTCTTGGCACCCAAGGATTCGGAAAAGCACAAGAAGTGACTGGGTTGTTCTTAGTTTAGAGCGTGCAGAGTGCACACACAGTTTAAGTGAGGTAGCCAGGCAGTAGCACAGCCCAGAGCATTCGTGAGTTATTTCAGCCCTACAAAGCCTTAGAAGGACAGCAACTGCCAACAGGTGTGTGTCACGCCCCAGGAAGGAAACAGTCAAGCCTGAAGGAACCAGTGTGCTGAGGGAACACTCCACCCTGATGCCCAAGAGCCATGCAGGAACAGGGCGGCATGTTTGGGTAAGGGTCAGGTTTTCATTTTCATTTCCTGGCACCCTAGTTATCTTGATAGTACCTTGGGATATGGCACTTCCTTGTTTAAAAAACTATTACATTTATTTATTTACTTATTGGTTCATTGGAGAGGATGTATGCCTCTTGTGTATGGAGGTCAGAGATCAACTTGTAGTGGTTGGTTCTCCCATTCTACTGTGTGGTTCTTTAAGCTCAGGTCCCTGGGCTTAATGGTAAGTGCCTTTACCTGTTGAGCCATCTCGCTAGTCAATGAATTTCCTCAAGAAGAAATTATTTCCCATCTTTAGTGACATCCCAGCAGCCAGTATGCCTACAGTGCAAGGACAAAAGTGTACATCTTCTGTGCAAAGGTGAGCTTTAGGTCTACAGAATGAGTCTCAGCATTAATAAATAAACTAGTCATGAAAACATGACTTTGAAAACACAGAAAAGCCTTTCCAGCAGTGATGACCTCCCTATAAGAACACGCCTCTCACAAAGGGTCTCCTTTATCCCTTGCCAGAGGAGAAGAGGAAACACAAGAGAAAGCACCTGGTGCACAGCCCCAATTCCTACTTTATGGATGTGAAATGCTCAGGATGCTATAAAATCCCCACGTCTTTAGCCGTGCACAAACGGTCGTCTTGTGTGTTGGCTGCTCCACTGTCCTGTCAGCCTACAGCTGGAAGAGCAAGGCTGACAGAAGGACACTCTCTAAGGAGAAAGCAGCACTGAAACCCCTGATTCAAGATGAGTGGGGACCTTCCCAACAAACACTTTTTGGATATATAGAAAAAAAGAAACGAAAACACAGAAAAAACTGAAAGATAACTAAACAAGGAAAATGTGTCCATGCAGAAGAAATACTGGAGGGACTCAAGGCCAAAATAGATTAAGATAGTTAGGAAACCAAGGGCTACACATGGTTCCAGCCAAAAATGTGGCGGAGGAATGCCTTGTTGGGCATCAGTGGGAGGAGTGGTCTTTGGTCAGGTAAAGGCTCAATAGAGGCCCCAACAAAGGGAAATGGACAGGGGTTGGGGAGAGGTGGGAGTGTGTTGGGTAGAGGGGCATATACATGGAGACGGGGTGGGAGGAGAGGTTGGGAATCTTTGGGGAGGGGGGCTTTTGGGAGGGGGGAAATTGGGAAAGGTTTTACCATTGGCAATGTAAATGAAGAAGATACTCAATAAAAAAGAAAGAAAGAAAGAAAGAAAGAAAGAAAGAAAGAAAGAAAGAGAGAAAAATGATAGGAAACAAAGCCCAGATGGTGACAGTCCTTTATCAGGGCTTGCACACCTGTGGAAGGGTTAAAATGGGCCAATCAGAGAGTGACAACAGAAAGATACTGTAATAGTGAGTCAGGGTCCTCCCTCCAGAGCACTATTTCAACATCTATGCACATACTAACTGTGGGCTTGAGAAACATAGAAAATAGCTGAAAGGCATTTACACCCTAGGCAAGTGCAGAACCAGCAAGCCAGAGCTTCTAGGAACACTTCAAGCACCCTCTCTTCCTAATGCACCCATGACTGAGTGTGGCATGGCTTGGCAAAGTGCCAGCCCCTGCTTCTCCCAGGAGAGGGAAAGAGAAAACTAAAAACCTACTTCCCACATTCCGATCTGCTCTAGGGACTGAGTTTTGCTTCACATGCACTACTGGAACTTTCCAGAACCACACATACCCTGTGGGGATGATGAAATAAAATAAAATAAAATAAAATAAAATAAAATAAAATAAAATAACATAAATCAGGGTATTCTGCTGCAGCCTCAGAAGAAAGACACTGGAGGGAGCATGAGGAGACACACCCACAGTTCTGGTTTCAGCTCCTAGTGGGGCAATCCAGGACAAGCTGCAGGTGTGGAAGCTGGAACAGACAGAAGCTGGGGGCTCACCCCTGAATCATAGGCTCCAATCAGAGAGAAACCAGGAATCCCACAAGTCTTTTTTTTAAACTGTCAATCAAGAACCACCTCCCCCCATCCAGTGACACACTTCCTCCAAGAAGGGCACACCTACTAAGCCCCTACAAACAGCACCAGGAACTGGAGGCCAAACATTCAAATACCTGTGACTATGGGGGGGGGCAACCGATTCAAACCACCACATAGAGTTCCTCAGCAGATGAGGTACAAATGAAGACTCTCTGGCTTTGAGAATCTCTCAGAACAGTCATTCAAAGCTGAAAAGCCAGAAGAGAAACTTAAGAAACAACTTAAAAATCACCAGAAGTCATGTCTAAGAATGTGGGAAATGCCTAAAGGTTTTCAGAGACTAGGAGTTAGGTGGACTTGCTGGTAGGGAGAGAGGATGCCTAGGTAACAAAATTAGCCAGTTTCCAAGATGGCCTGATTCTCCCTTGCCCTCCTGCCTGAGACAAAAGACCCAGCAGCTTAAAACAAAGGCCTTGCTGGCTTCTGCTCCCAACAGCTGGCCCCCTGCTGATGAACTGGCTAAAGAAGTTCAAGTCTGGATTAGGACTTAGTACACATGGTTGTTTGCACATGATTGGCTTCATGTTACACATGGTTGGTTACTGTCCATTCAACCGTCTTATCTTTCTTCAAACTGACCAACCTTAAACTAGGGGAGCAAAGTTCTTCAGGAGCCTTACCCCTGCACCCTAAGCCCTTGAGAGGAGACTGGGGTTTTTTTTTTTTTTTTTTTGCTTCACAGAGGGTCATTTTCTCTGTGTGTTTCCTCATCCCAATAAACGCTATTCTTCAACTGCTGGTTCTGTCGTCTGTGGTGATGGAGATTTCTTCACTGCCATCTGCTGCACTGGAGATTTTTTCCTGCCTTTAATTCTTTAACTGGCAGAGAAAACAAATTGGATCAAGACCCTCAGATGGTATCAGTTTGAGATATGTGTAATGATACTGTCAACAGGACAAGAGAGAGGAACAAGGCAAAGAACAGAAAAATCTCTGGACTACTAATAGAAAAGTTTTCCCAGGTTAATAACGGGCACCACACCACAAATCTAGGAAGATCACCAAGAAAGCCAATGCCGTCAGCCACAATCATCAAAAGTATCTTTTAGCATGTCATTGTTTTCAACTCTAGAAACAAACAAACACTGTCCTGAAAGATTGTACAGGAAGTAAACACATTCTTTTAGAGAGGCAGAAAGATAAGATGGCACCTGAGGGCTGGGGAGGTGGCTCAGTGGTTAAAAGCAACTATTATTCTTGCAGAGGACCAGAGTTCAGTCTCCATTCTCACAACCGTAACACAGAATGAAAGGTCACAAGTTTAACCTTGTTACTTTGTTACAAAATAACAAGAACCTTGTAACCTTGTTACAAGAACCACATCAAGTGTTTCAGTCTTCATGCCAGAGTAAAAAAATAAATAAATAAAACTTTAGAAGCGCCTGAGAAGAAGGTTAGAGAGATGGCTCAGCAGAGACGAGCACTAGCTGCTCTTCCAGAGAAACCAAGTACGGTTCCGCACACCCATGTGGGATAGCTCACAATTGCCAGTGATTCCAGATTCAGGGCATCCAGTGTCCCTACCCATCTGTGAGCATCTGCACTTATGTATGTGTGTGTTTGCATGTATGCATGTGTGTGTTTGCATGTATGTATGTGTGTATTTGTGTGTGTATGCACTCACATGCTATTTACTCATCAGGGTATCCTTGGGTACATACGTATATGTGATGTATGTATTCAGGTGTGTGTGTGTGTGTGTGTGTGTGTGTGTGTGTGTGTAGGCCAGACGTTGATATCTGATTATCTGATGTCTTTCCTTAATTGTTGTGCACCTTTGTTCTTTGAGACAGAGTCGCTTAGTGAACCTAAAATTCCTTGACTCAGCTAGACTGGCTGTGAGCTTCAGGGATCTGGCTGTCTCCACTTTCCTCCTGATGCTGTGCCTGTTTATTCAGCCTGAGTTTTGGGGACCTGGTCTCGGGGCCTCATGTTTCTACAGCCAGCACTTAACATACAGAGCCATCTCTCTAGCCCCAAATGGGTATTATGGCCTCTAAGATGACATTTGACAAATTCTTGGAGGCAGTTTGGGTTTTTACATCTAAGGACTGCTGCTAATATCCAGGGAGTGGAAGTCTCGGCCTGCAGTGCAAGTATGGTTTGATGTTCATAGCAAAGTTATCTGGGTGAAGAACTCACTGTACTGAGGCTGAGAAACCCTGGCCTATCTGCCCAAACCAAGCCAAATGAGTTTAAAATGAAATGCCAGTCATAGAAAAAATTGTCTGTAGTTCTTGAGCTTTGCAGGCAAGCTCAGGGCCAGCCTGGACACTTAGAAGGGGCTAACCTCAAGAGAACATAAAACGGGATGAAAATACATCTCAGTAGAATACTTGTCTATCATCTGAGAGAGCTCCTAGGTCAATCATCAATGCTATAAACAAATAAAAAGTATTAAAGGAGTGAAAATCTTATAGGAAATATAAAGCATATATAAACTTCAGATAGAATTACTTTCTATATTATTTAATAATTTTTGAAACTGTATGGTGGATGTCACACCCAGTGTTTTACCTGTCTGGGCCCCATCAATCCCCAGAGCCTGTCCTCAAAGTATTTTGATTGTTCCTACTTTTTGTTTTTCTAGTTTGAAACAGTATCAAGCTTTTGGCAAAGTTGAAGACATAATGCAGAGAACCTTTTTGGAAGCATTTTGATAGTTACCAGAATGACAAGCCATAATCTCAAGTCTTTAGTGTTTCCCCCTATGTATTAAAACAAGTCAACCATCAGCAGGAGAAAGCCACACACTGTAATCCTGGGCCCACCCCGGTTTGCTGGTTGCACAATGATGGTTTATGTAGAGAGTTATGCACGGCACTTACCATGTTTCCTTAGTCAGAGTTCATCTGATGCTGTCCTCACAACTGGTTTGAACTTCATCTTAAGCAGGACCATGGCAGCAGGGATGCTAAGACCCCATGGCATCCTGGTGGTTGGCCCGTGGCTTCAATTTGTCCCGTGGCCAATCATCCCATTACCTGTTGACCATCATTGTCTTGGTTCTTTCCTATTGGTGTAATTGGGCTATCCCAGGCTAGGTGATGATTCATAAAGAACAGAGATTCTTTGGCTCATGGTTCTGAAGACTGTGAATTTCAAAAGCATTGCCCTGGCATCTGCGTGACAGGCTTGTTAGCGGGTCAAATCATCAGAGGTTGGGGAAGGCCCAAGTAAAACAGTGTTTTCGGGACATGCCATGAACTCTCAGTGTCTGTGGTCGCCTGCACAAGAGCTACCAGACATCATTCTATCATGGAGTAGAAAGGAGTTCACAAGCCCCCAGCCCTAATGAAAGAGCGGGGGGTGGTTTCTTTTAGGGTCCCTGGTAGGGCCCAGGTGTTCCAGTGGATGGGCTCACATCCAGGAGATGTAAGTAGTTCAAACTGGAGTTGAGGAGTTATGGGAGAAGAAAAAGAGGACAGGACATTAGGGATGGATTTGGGAGTCATTAAGTGGAGAAGTTGGGGCTCAATATAATCAAAATACATGGTATGAAATTCTCAAAGAACTAATGAAAACATTTTTCAAACATGTGACCAGGAATCACATGGTAAGACAGAACAAGCAAGTCAGCTCAGGCATGGATTCCTTCCCTAAGAGAACTGTGGACTCCATTGCAGCGTCTATCACGGGGCCCATCAGTCCCCATTGCGGGGTCCATCATTTTTCCTCATCCTTTCACCTGACACTGGTTCAATCCTTTCTTCTACAAACTCTCATTCTACTCCAATTGAGTTTACATAAATATGGACTCATGACTTGACCTTGATTTATTTGACTTTCCCAGTCCAGGGACTAGACATGAAACCTTGTGATGCCTACATGGGTGTGTTCACTGGGTGAAAATTCAGTAAGGATTTGTGTGCATGTGTGTGTGTGTGTGTGTGGTGTGTGTTACACAAGAAAAAATAGCACTTGCTCCAAAGAATTCTATTATAGAAAATAAATATGTGATTAAATGACAAATATTAAAATCAGTAGGTGTAATGTAATGAAAACTTTATGAAAAATGTGTGACTTAATTAGGTGTAGATGAAGGGGATCTGCATGTTGATAGAGCGGAAAACCTGAATGGCTTCCTAAATGATCACCAGCGCTCAGCCCTAGGTAATGAATAACTAAGAGCCTCTATTTTTTCCTGTGCTTTCCTGCTTTTAACATTTCCCAAACACAAACATGTAAAGGTGTGGCCGGCTCCACTGGGCAACGGAAAAGAAGGCGAGAGGACATTGTGAAGAGCTGACCTCAGGCCAGATGGTAATGTGGATGGAGTGGGGACTTGGTACAAAACCAGGCAGGGCACTGGGAGGCCATGGGAGGCCTGGGGTTCCCACCTCCCCACCAGGGATGCTTTGTGCCCCTAGCAGGTCCTGTGGCAACCCTGAGTCTCCTGCCAGCTTTGCAGCCTGATGCCCACGGTTGGCTTCATGAAGTGGCAAGTGGTCCTCCAGATGCTATTACTACTCCTCGGCATGTCAGGGCTGCCAGCGTGGGCAAGATGGAAGGACAGATTTTTCTCTGAAATACAAATTCCTGATTACAGTAGGTATTTTGGATGGGCTTCAAAGTGGGGACTGGGCAGAAAATGAATACTCCTAACCCTTCTCTAGTCCCGTTTCAGAGAGGAAGCAGGGGTGGGCTGGGCACCCCACAACATCCCTCATTCTGAAAGCCAGGACACTGGAAGGAAACCAAATGTTTAGGTCTCAACCTGGAGGGTGTCCCAGTGCTGCAAGTAAGACATTATTTTTATGTCTGTTGGGGGGGGGGGGTTGTGGCAGTCACACTGCTTCTGTCTGGGAGGACACTGATCTGTAGACAGTTCTAGGAATTTTAGAGGCCGCCTGGAAGGCTTCTAGCTCAAACTGCTGGGAGCTGGTACTCGCAGTTCTGATCTCCAGAAACTGACAAAGGGTTTTGAATGATTTATTACTATGTGCCTCCACCATTTAAAGGGAATTGGGTGTTTTAGAACCTTGGCCACAGTGAGAGAAAAGATGATGTGAGTTTTATAGAAGTCCCATAGTAATTTAAAAAATTCTACTGAGTGGAAGGGAGATGGATAAAGACTGAAAGGAGGAACATTTTGAGAGAAAGCGGAGTTTCTGGGAAGCTGTTTTGAGGGTGTTTTTCCTCTATGAATGTCTGAGCATCCCATGTATGCAGTGCCCACAGAGGCCAGAAGAGGGTGTCAGATTCCCCACAACTGGAGTTAGAGACAGTTGTGAGTTGTCTCTTTGGAGGCTGAGACTCTTAACTCTGGTTGTCTGAAAAGGGCCCTGATTCTTTGTATTAAAACGTTAACATATATTATTTGTACAAAACATAGGTTCTGGCATGACATTTTCACATGGTAGATGAGGTACTTTAATCACAGCACTCCCCCCCCCCCCGCCAGCTTCTCTCCATCCTTCCTCCCACAGGGTCTCTTCCCCCCCCCCCAAGTAAGACACTCCAACCCTCATTGCTCTAAAATCACTAGCTTCTGCATATGAGAGAAAACAGACATCACTGGCCTTGCTGAGCTGTACTTCTGTTGTTTAACATGGTGATGTCTGCCTCCATTCATTTCATCCTTTTTAGGAATAAAATGTATACAAATTCTATTATATGCATATTGTATAATTATTATATACTATCAATAATATGTTATATATACGATATCACATATCGTATATCATATATATCATATATCATATGTCATATATTATATATTATAATGTATTATATATTAATAGCATATTATATCTGTTTATATACAGTTTATTCATTGATGGGCACCCTAGGCTAATTCTATACATTGACTTGTGACTGTTGCTGCCATGAACACGGGTATGCAGTATCTATCGTAGGGTGTTCTGATTCCTGGGAGATATTCCCAAGGATAACATGGTGGGGTGTTGTGGTCATTCTATTAGTTTTGCAGGGTCTCCCTTCTGATTCCCACAGCACCTGAGCTAAGCCCCCTTTCCACTAACCCACTTTAAAGGCCCCTTCCCCTGCCTCACCTTTCTAAGCAGTGTTTGCCATTTTGGTTGGGGATACATAACATTTTCCCCATGCATTTATCAGCTATTTTTACTTCTGTTCAATAGATTATTCATCTTTTAAGATGTTTATTGTAGCGCAGGATGCTTTGAAATGCCTAGAGCAGTGGGTCTCCATCTGTGGGTCTTGACCTGTGGGTCTCCATCTGTGGGTCTCGACCTGTGGGTCTCGACCCTCTCAAAGAGGCAACTCTTTCACAGGGGCCTTGTATCAGATATCTTGCATATCAGACGTTTATATTAAGGTTCAAAGCAGTAGCAAAATGAGTTATGAAGTAGCAATAAAAATAATTTTTTTATGGTTGGGGGGGTCACCACAACATGAAGAACTGTATTAAAGGGTCCCAGCGTTAGGAAGGTTGAGAACCACTGATCTAGCGGAAAGGAGGGCTGGGGGATGGGCTCCTGAGGCTGCAGGCTCAACAACTTTCTAAAGAAGACTCCACTAGTTCCGGACATAAAGGAAAGAATCAGCAGAGGGCCTCAAATTATAAAGCTTTGGCACAGCAAAATAGAAGAAAGAGACAGCCTAAAGGAAATCTCTGCAGGCTACTTAGTATCCAGAGTGTGTAACAATATAAAGAATCAAAAAGTCAACTCCCAGGAGGCGGGTACTTTCCTACACCAGGACCCAATTCCTCCCACCCTGTAAAATAAAGAGAAAATGAAGGCCTCTTTGCTTTGCGAATTAGACTTAAGTTTCTGAGTTTAAAGTCCATGTGGATAACATTACAGTGCCTTGCGGGAGTGGCCCTTTCCTCCAAGAACCAAATAAGAAATCGCTAGGCTACTGGGCAGGGGGAGGAAGCAGAAGGGGCTCCCCGAACACTGGAGCTGCTGGCAATAGTGAGAAATGCTCTTGGTTAGGGGAATCCTGCTTATGTATTCCTTCACAGTCTTAACAAGGCCCAAAGTGCAGCCCTGCCTGGCGCGGCCGACCAGCACCCAGTGCAAAAGCTTCTGCAGGGCGCACCTGGACTGTGAGGAGGAGTTTCGCTGCTGCCACGCCTTCTGTGGCAATGTCTGCTTGCGCCTGGAAGAGGCGGGTAGGTTCTGAAGAGCACTTCCCCTCTTCGTTCAGGTTACAAGACCTTGGAAACCCAAACTGTGGGAAGAGACAGCATGGTACTGTGCCTTCCAATCTGAGGAACCCTGTGTCTCCATCCTGGTTTCAGGCACCGGGTCTCCACTTGCAGGCCTACCTCATTTTGCCAAACCCCAGAAAGTATGGCAGCCATGTCTATGTCCAGTGGGTTATCATCCCGTAGGAGAAACTATATATGGTCATCTTTTAAGCCACAAAACCCAGTCATAATCACCCTTAGAGAAGTCTGTTTCTCTCTGTGGTGTGACCGCTATCGTCCTATCCCTTTCTCCTCTAGAGGGCGCAAAGTCAAACCATAAAACCAGCAATTTGGTGCCCGTGGTTGTACAGTAAATCAGCGTCGTTTCAAGCCACATGGAAAGTGTTGGAAGACCAACCTCCTGTTGGACCGTCCTCTTGAATCAGGTGGGGGTAGGGGTGAGGGTGCCCAGACAATGTCTTCCCTGCCTACCTCCTTCTCCATAAGCTGTTCCAGGAACTGAGGTCCTCCTTTGGTCTATAGTTACAGAATGGTTGCTGCCCCAGCTACTTTCTCTGACTCCACCCCTCCTCCCAGTTCCCTAGCCCCTACCTCCTGGTCTAGATTTTCCCTACTTCCCACTCCTTAGCAGTCTAATCCTTTTCACCCAGACTCCCAGACCTATTTATCTTTGCCTATTGACATGACATAATGAAGAGAAAGCTGCTTATATGGGGTGGGGGAAGTGTTCTTTTTGGCCAATAAGGATACTGTTATTTTGAATTCTCCATACCTGAGACTATCTCAGGCCCTTGATTCTAGTAGGTTCCCCACAAGTTACTTCCTTATTTAATTAGTCCATGGACATGAAATCTTACATAAATATGGCTACACCAATGATTCAGAACTGAAAGATGGCATTTTTTGCTCTAAATAAGCTCTCCTCTTAAACATTACCTGATTGTCACTATGATTCAGTCAATTGTTTGGGGGGGGCTGTAAGGGTCTTTTCAAATGTAAGAAAATGCTACAGAAAGAATAAACAATGTCTAGAGGGTTGTCAAGAACTCAGTACGTGAAGATTGTGTTCGAATCTACCTCAAATGAGTGCAGGGGTCACTGGGTGAGTGCAGGGGTCACTGGGCGTCACTTTTAGTATATTCACCGAGGAAGGGGAAAGTCACATGATTCAAACAGGTAGAAGTTAGAAAAGGGTGTAGCAAGAAGGGACCAAAGGGTCAGGGCCTTGACACATAGAGAAGAGATGTTCCGTGGGCTGTGGCACTCGGGTAGGCCTCTGGAAGAAGAAATGCTTCATTTTACCCCAGAGGATGAGACAGAGTGGGCACATGGCAGAGTGAAAATCATAAACATAGAGTGGGGTTGGGGAAGGGCAAGACAAGTCATAGGCAGCAATGCCAGGTTCCTCCTGCTTCTACCTCAACCACAGACGGAGCAGGGTGGACTGATGAACTGAGTATGAGGCTGTGGGCTACAGACACATCTTCACTTGCCAGCCCTACCTGCTTGGCTTCTCCTTTTATACCCACAAATCTGGACGGCTCAAGTAGTTTGCGAAAAACAGCAAAGGAGGGGCTGGAGAGTCTTCTCAGCAGTTAAGAGCACTTGCTGCTCTTGCAGAGGACCCAGGTTCAGGTCCCAGCACGCACAACCATCTTTAACTCCAGTTTCAAGGGATCCAATGCCCTGGTCTCTTAGGCATTGCATGCGTGTGTTACTTATATCTATGTCCAGGTAAAACACTCGTATACATGAAATAACGACAAATAGTTTTTTTGAAAAATAGGAAAGGAGCATAAATAGGCACAAACTGGTAGATGAGCCTTCAGGAGTCCCCTTAGCAAGCTGGCGATGAACGGACGGACATACAGACCCAACGCTAAACCCCTCACCAAGCAGCATCTGAGCTTCCAGAAAGATGTCGCCCATCACAGGGCAAGGGTAAGATTGAGTGAGGAATTGGGTTAGGGAGGAACACAGGGCAAAAAGAACCCTGATACAAGCACTGTGGGCCAGACCCTTAAAGTTGTATTGGGTTAGCTTGAAGCGATTGCTTTAGGCAAAAGTCACTGGCTGTTTTCTGTTGAGCAATTAAAAAGAAGTCAGAGAGGCAAACGCTGGTGGACAGTACGTTCATCTCCCCTCCAGTGCACCCGGGAACACGCAGAGCTGATGGCCGTCCTGCTTAATTCACTTCAGAAGATTAGTATTCAAAGGCGTGGGTTGGGAGTCCCCCTAGGTATCTGATTTTAGCTTTACTGGTTGGAACGGTTTAAAGCAGTGGTTCTCAACTTTTGGGTCCTGACCCTTTGCTGGTAGAATAACCTTTTCACGGGAGTCGATTAAGACTATCAGAAAACACAGATGTTTACATTACAATCCATAACTAGTAAACTTACAGTTATGAAATAGCAATGAAATAATTTTATGGCTGGGGATCAGCATAACATGAGGAACTGTATTAAAGGATGAAAGGGTTAGAAAGTTTGAGAGTCATTGCTCTAGAGTTACCTGGTTTGACATTATAGCAAGACTGATCAGCAGATAATTTAAGTGTATTTCTCCAATAACCAAAAATAATAAATAAATAAATCAGCACATGGACATTTTTTAAAAGGTCTAATAGATTTACATTAAGGTGGCCACAGTATGATTAAACTAATAGTAAAATAAGATATATAAAAAGTTCATTTATTAAAATGTAAGCACTGGTCTTTTTTATATTTGTTATTTATGCACATGAAGGTTGGAGGACAAATAATTCTCAGAAGAAGAAATTCAAATGACCAACAAATAAAAGCACTTGATTTTTTTTTTTGTTTGTTTGGTTTTGGTTTTTCAAGACAGGGTTTCACTGTGTAGCCCTGGCTGTCCTAGAACTCACTCCGTAGACCAGGCTAGCCTCGAACTCAGAAATCTGCCTGCCTCTGCCTCCCAAGTGCTGGGATTAAAGGTGTGTGCCACCACTGTTGATACTAGACTTTAACGTCCTCATTAACATGGTGACGGGCCACCAGTAAATTAGCTCAGCTGGCAAAGGCGTTTGCTGCTTAAGCCTGGTTACCTGCATCCAATATCCTGAGCCCACATGAAGGTGGGAGAGAAAAACTTCACAAAGTTGTCCTCTGACCTCCATATAGACATGCACAAGCATGGATACCCACTCTCCCAACCCCATGGCACATAAATAAATAAAAATAGATAACTAGATAGTGTTGGATGTGTTTACTTAACTTGATTTAATGATCTTACAGTATATATACACATCAAAATGTCACATGAATACAGCATCCATATCTAAAAACGTTGCCAGTTATGAAAGTGGTTTAATAAAGCAATGAAGATCAATATCATCAGGATGAAATAAATATAGATTATTTAAGAGAGAGAGCATCAATACTATAGCCGAGGAGGAGAACACAGGATGATAAAAATATCTGAAACTGTACCAAATAGAATACATAGAAATATAATGTATCACTATGTAAAAAAAAGGTAACTTAGTTATTGATAAAAGTGTTCTCAGTAGAGAAGTAGCAGGAACTTGGTGGCTGCAGCAGAATATCTTTAAATGTTCCTTCAAAATATCTATTCAACTGGCTAGGACACTCTCTGGGAAACATTTGAGAGTTAGAATAAACATGGCCTATATGACAGCTAGCGTTGGGAGCTAAGCCACACAAAACCCCACTAAAAGAACAATTAAAAACTGAACTTGTTGAAGAAATATAGTTAAAAGAAGAGTCCTATGTCTGGGGTAGGAAAGGTAAAGGTTTAAAAAAAATTATTGGTGCTGGGTGAGTGGGGATGTGTCTCTGTGGTATAGTACTTACCCAGTATGTATGCTTCTAGGTTTGATAACCAACACCCCAAAGAAATAAAACAATTAAAACTTTGCAGGTATGGTGGTGCACACCTTTAATCCCAACACTTGGGAGGCAGGGACAAGAGGGTCTCTGAGTTAGAGGCCAGCCTGATCTATAGAGAGTGTTCCAGGACAGTCGGGGCTACACAGAGAAACCTTGTTTGGAAAAACAAACAAACAACAACAACAACAACAGCAGCAGCAACAACAACAACAACAGCAACCCCAAACCAAACCAAACCAAAACCCCCAAAACCAAACAAAAAAATTGAAAAAAGTGCCAGACATATAAAACTAATAAACTAATAAAAATCTTGGGAGATTCTTCTAGATTGTGTGAAAATTTTATAATGCTTATAATTGCCAAAAGGCCAGTTCCAAAAGCTGGCAAGAAAAAACCAGGCCACTCAGAGAAGGCAAGAAAATGTCTGAATAGGAAAGTATGGGAAATATCTCTATGGTTAATAGAGATAAAAGAAGGAACTTATCCTCATTAATATTAAAAATTCAAATTTCATCCACAATCATATACGTTTTTATTGAGACAAGGTTTCTCTATGTTGCCCTGCCTGGCTTAGAACTTGATATATATACGAGGCTTGCCTTGAACTTACAGAGATCTGCCTGCCTGTGCTTTCCAATGGCTGGGAGTAAAGGCATGTGCCACCACTGCCCAGTTATGTGTGTATTCTTACATGCATGGTAAACATGAAAAGGTCCTGACAGATGCCGTAGAAAGGGAGCAACAGAACATCCCACTATCAACAGCAGCTAGCAAACCCATGGAAATGTTTTAAGAAATAGTTTGGCATTCAGAAGCTGAAGATATAGAAACCATGCAACCTAACCAGCCGGGATGCAGCCGTATAACCTGTGAGAACCCCCGACTGTGCACTCCAGCAAACACACACACGCTTGCTCACAGCATTTTTGCGTGTTGAGAAATGTAAGGCACCCAGGACTGGGAGTTGGCTCCATGGTGAAGGATCCGCACAGCAGGTTCGGATCCTCACCGTTCATGTACATGCAGGGTGGGGCGTGGTGTCCTGCTTGTGATCCCAGGTTTGGGAGGCAGAGATGATGGATCGGCAGAGCATGATGGGTAGTTTTGGGTTCGACTGAGAGACCCTGTTCAACATGTCAGGAGGGGAGTGGGTGAAGACCAGTGCCAACCTCAGGCCTCCACAAGCACATACACTCTCACGTGTATTCACTCACACACGCAAACATGCATGCACACTTGCATGCCAGCACACACATGCACGTGCAAAAAGAGTTGTAAGCAATCTAGATGGCAGAATAGAGATATTGTGGTTATCTATACAATAAATGGCACTGGAATTAAAATCACATCACAGACACACACACACACACACACAGAGAGAGAGAGAGAGAGAGAGAGAGAGAGAGAGAGAGAGAGAGAGAGAGAGAGAGAGAGAGAGAGAGAGAGAGAGAGAGAGAGAGAGAGAGAGAGAAGTATTTTAGAAATGACTCTGTTTACACAGAACAGAAGAAGATGGTAATTAAAAGATGTGTTTGGCCAAACATGGTGGTCCACGCCTTTAATCCCAACACCTGGGAGGCAAAGGCAGGCAGATCTCTGTGAGCTCAGGACTGGTATTATCTACATTTTGGGTTCCAGGACATGCAGAGCTAAGTAGTGAGGCCCTGTCTGTCAAAGCCCCAATATATGAGGAAATATATTTTTGAAAATATGAAGGAAAGAATGAGTCCGTTAATAATAGATGAGCCTTTGGGGGATTTGAGGAGATGAGATTTGGAAGGAGACAAGGAGCTTCGGGGGTGGGATGTACTCTCTTTCAACCTCAGTGATACTTAGTGAGTGGGCACGAGAGTGGTCAGGTAGAATATTAATCTTTAATGACTATCTCAGCATTCTCAGCATTACTTTTTTTACACATGTTCTCATAAAAGATGTTCTGCCCTTTCTCTCCCCTCAGAAACAGAACTAGTCAACCTTAAAGCCATTAGATAGGGCAGATCAAGGTGGATATCTGCCCTGAGGAGAAGGGTCCAAGGGGCCTAGTGTGGGCGTCGGAGCTGGAACAGGTTGGAGGGCATCTGTGTGGGAGAGTTGTTGGCACCCAGGGCAGAACCAGCTAGGTGCAGAGGATGCCTGCTGGTGCAGGGGCAGGAGGCAGTATGGAGGGAAAGTTGCCCCGAGGAGGATGATAAACGCTCCCAATGAGATGGAAGGCAGGGGGAGCAGCCTGGCACAGGAGGAGCACCTGAGTCATGTGGGGAGGGTGTCCAGGCAGGAATGCAGCCTGGTGGAGAAGCTGGGCCAGTTAAGTTCTTCACCTCAGAGGAGGCTTGGCATGGAATGTGGTCGCTGAAAGGAGGTGTCTGTCAGGGTGTCTGTGAGAGCAAGACCCAGCAAATACAGTGCAATCTCAGTGCGGTCCCAAGGGTGCCCGGGCAGATGTGGAGCGTCAGAGGCCAAGAAGACTGAGAACATATAGCTGCTATGAGGAATAATAGCCAATCTTAATGCCGAGGGCTTTCTCAGAGCAGGGTATCACTAGCTAAGCAGATCCAAGAGGCCACTGATTTCCAGGGATGATCTGATGTAGCCATGGTACCCTAATCAAATGAATTGGGCGTCTGTAGGTCAGATGAAAAGGGCGTCTATAGATCAGATGAACTAACTGGGCGTCTATAGGTCAGATGAACTGGGCGTCTATAGATCAGATGAACTAACTGGGCATCTATAGATCAGATGAACTGGGTGTCTATAGAGAGAATGTTCCAGAAGCTCTCCATCAGGATATAGCTGAGCATTTTCTCATGTACATGTACACATACATGTTTATATGTGATACATAACATTGTTGAAGTTAAAAGGGAGTAATAATGGCACATTACATTGTTCATCACAATTATTCATTCCACGGGAGGACTGGGCATTGATCTTTGACTCCTGGAATCTATGGAAGGAATATGTAGCCCTTCCTCACTGGCTTCAGCCAATGAAATATTGGCTGACGCAACCAAGCACTGGAAGATTCGTTTGTCACTGCACACACATCCTTAAAAGACTGCCGAAACATTGGTACCAGGCTGGCACACAATTTTTGGTGGGCAGGTGAATTTACAACTACAGAATCTTTGAAATGAATTATTGAAATGAATCCTCATATGTCATTAATAACCATAAATGTCAATCAATGGGTAAATATTGCCATACTGGAATTTTATTTTTGTTTTGTTTTGAATTTTTGGTTTTTTTTTTTTTTTTTTTTTTTTTTTTGAGACAGAGTTTCTCTGTATAGCCCTGGCTGTCCTGGAACTCACTCTGTAGACCAGGCTGGCCTCGAACTCAGAAATCCACCTGCCTCTGCCTCCCAGAGTGCTGGAATTACAGGCATACGCCACCACCGCCCAGCTATAATGAAGGCCAGTTTTTGTTTTGTTTTGTTTTTTGGGTTTTTTTTTTGTTTGTTTGTTTTTTGTTTTTGAGACAGGGTTTCTCTGTGTAGTCCTGGCTGGAATCTACTCTGTAGACCAAGCTGGCCTTGAACTCAGAAATTCACTTACCTCTGCCTTCCAAGTGCTCGGATCAAAGGCGTGGGCCACCACTCCCTGGCCCATACTGGACTTTTAAAAAGGATTTATTTTTCATTCATGTGTATGTGTGTGTCTATGTGAGTGATTGCTGTATTGTATGTCCTTGCAGACCCACACCAAGGCCTCCATGGCCTGTGTTTAGAATGCTTGGTGTGATTCAAGAGAATAAATGAATGTCATTGTCTCTTTGTCAAGATTTGAAAGTATTATTTGTTCAGTCTCATCCACTTGTTTTTAAAATTTTTAATTAAAAAAATTTTTGATGTATATAGGTGTTTTGCCTGCATGTGTGTCAATGCATACCACACGTGCACTCGGTTCCCATAGAGGCCAGAAGCAGGTGTGTCAGACACCATGTGGGTTCTGGGACCCAAACCTGGGTCCTCTAGAAGACTAGCCAGTGCTCCTAACCACTGAGCTATCTCTCCAGTCCCTTGCCCTCGATCAGATTTATTGGAAATGTTTTCCACTGTGTCTTTAAATTTATTTTATTGAAATTTTGATTTCCAACATTTCCATTTTTTCTTCCCCCCTCCCCCACAAAACATTTTAATTCTTGATAGAGAAACATGAAAAGTTATGGAAGTTTCACCTCTCCCAGACAAAGAAAGAAATCTATTCCTGCCTGCGCCCATAGCATTATTAATGACGAGTAAGAGGCTCACACCCACAGTAGCCTCAGAAGTCAGGTAAAGGGGAAAGTTCTCTTCCACATAAAACCATTCCAAGAAGAAAAGAGAAATTTCTCTCTCCTCACTGGTCCATAATTCTGCCAGCTTCAAATGGCTTTTAAATAAAAGCTGGCACAAGAACCAGGTACCCAGATTTCCATCCAGAGCTTCTGACGGGTAGCACGAGTTGCCAGCCTAGAGGAAGGGTTACACTTGACAGTAGAGGATAAGGATAAGGACGTCATCCAAGAGAGCAGCACACACTGGGATGCTAGTCTGAAATGCAGCAGTGGCCATGGTTACCACCCCTCTCCTCCTCTTGCTTAGTGATTGATAGGTGGCTGAAGCATCAAAGCAACGTAGAGCAAGGAGAGTCCAGTGGTTCTGAGACCTCAGTGTAAGAACAACGGTCAGTTCTGCTTGAGAAATCCTGATGAGCAGCCTACAGGCCACTCTATGTGTGCAAGATGGCAGACAAGATGGCAGACAAGATAGTAGACAAGATGGCAGACAAGATGGCAGACAAGATGGAAGCAGAACTACTGCCCTCTGCTGTCCCAGCTCCAAATGGCATTTCCAGTTTTTCAAGAATTCCACTTTCCATGTGGCTGACTTGCTCATTCACACTGATGCTTTTCTTGTCCGCATTGTTGGTTTTGTCCTTGTGTGATGCTGGTGTCTCGGTCCAGGTCCTGAACTGAATTAATTTGCTCTGTTGTGTCCTTTCCAAGGATGTTGTTGCTGTTGTTATTAACTTAGATTTATTTATCTTGTGTGCATGAGTGTTCTGCTTGAATGTTAGCAATGTGCATTGTGTGTGCCTGTGCTCCGGGAGGTTAGAAGAGTACATTGGTCCCCTTGGAAGTAGAATTACTGGTGTGAGTGACCACGCAGGTGCTGGAATGTGAACACAAGGCTCCCACAAGAGCAACAAGAGCTCTTAGCTTCTGAGCCATCTTTTCAGCCACCCATCGATCATTTTTAACTAATGAACTTTGTGTATATGTTTGCATGTGCAGTATATGAGTATGTTAGGTATATGCATATATGTGTACATGTGTGTGCACATGTGTGTGTGTGTGTGTGTGTGTATGTATGTATGCATCTATGTGTGTGCACAGAGGCTAGGGGATGATGTCATGTGTCCTCTGTCACTCTCTGCCTTATTCTCTTGAGACAGAATCTCTCACGACACCTGCAGATCTCATAGCTAGGCTGGCAGCCCGCAAGCTCCAGCAATCCTCCTGTCTCCACTCTGCTTCAACACTTAGGTAATAAGTGTGCTGCAGCAAGCTGGGCTACAATTGGCTTTTCACATGGGGGCTGGGATCCAAACTCAGGTCCTCCCGCTCTCTTGGCAAGTGCTCCTACCCATGTAACCATCTCTGTAGCTCCATCTTCTTGCCTTTCACCTCTCCTTCATGTATGTGGGCACACTGTGTTCAGGCACGCCAGAAGAGGGCATCCAATTCCATCACAGATGGTTGTAAGCCACCATGTGGTTGCTGGGAATTGAACCCAGGACCTCTGGAAGAGAAGCCAGTGCTCTTAACCTCTGAGTCATGTCTCCATTCCTTGTTTCAATATCTTTAATCCAGTAGCTAAGGAGTTTTGATCTTTTGGAGCCGCCATGCTGCCTTGGCGTTTAGCATGGTTCTTGTGTTTTGCGTTGCACTCTGGACACACGTTAGTGTTGATTTCTCTTCCTGTGTTATTTGAAAGTCTTCTTGTCAAGCAATGCCCTGATCCCCATACCACTCAGGGAGAAGAAACAAATCTAAGTTACAACAGCCACAACACCCAGCTCTTAAGGGCTTGGAAACTTCATGTCAATTATCACTAATACAGCACCAATAATTAGAAGACAGTATAAATAGCACAGAGCATGCTATGAAATTAAGAAATTGACTAATAACTAATTTTTTGTTTGATTTTTGTTTTACTTTTTATTGGCATTTTGTGAATTTCATATCATGCAACCCAATCCCACTCATCGCCCCCTCCCCCCGCACCCCGCTCCTCTCATACCCACCCTCCACCTCTGCAACCCCCCCACCAACAGAGAAAAACAATCTTGTTATGGAAGCTGTAGTGTATTCCTTTGGTCCACACTTCTTTGCTCACAAATGTTCATTACAGTGAGATGTTGGCCTGGTACAAGGCCTCCAGCTTCTGGATCCTCACTGGGGGCCCTCTCGGGTATCTTGTTGTTGCCTTGTGTCATGGGGATCCTGTAGTTTTGGGTCTGTGGGATTGGTCCCTTCACACACTCCAGCAGTTCATCAGTGGGGTGGATGTTAGGGTGGGCCAATCAGAGCCCTGGATCTGGGCCTGACAGGCATCTGACCTGCGTAGCTCACCAGCTAACTTCCTGCCTCTGTTCTCTCGCCCTCGAGCAGGCTCACCCATATCCCTCACATCCAGGGCCAGCTCTATGTATAGCGTAGGTGAGGTACAGGGCCTGCTCTCTCAAGTACCACAGTAGGTGAGGGACAGGACTAGATCTCCCACTTTGATGGCCTCAGGGGCAGCTCTCCTGCCTGTCATAGATGGCAAGAGGCAGGAGGGGAGACATCTTCCTCCCGAGTGCTACAGCTGGTGGGGTGCAGGGCCAGCTTTACTGTTCTCATGAACCCAAAGCCTTGTCTCCCACCTGCCACAGGTTGCAAGGGGTGAGGGGAGAGAAAGGTATCTCTCCCTCACCCATGCCATCATGTGGGAGACAAATGGCAGGACCGATTCTCCCACATTCATCCCCTCAGGCCGGCTCACCCACAGTTTCCACAAGGGCCAGCACTACTGTGCTTGGTGATGTTCAGGGCCCACTGTCCCAAGTACTGCAGCTGGTGAGTGGTGAGGGTAGCTCTCCTGTCTTCGTGCTCCACGTCCTAATGATACCCAGGTGAGGGGTAGGGCCAGTTCTGCACAACCCTCAGATATCAACATGTCCCTGGATGGCAGACCGGAGCAGGGACGTCCGTCGGGCCTTTGCTGGTAACAGTCCCTGCTGCTGCAGAGCCATGGACCCAGACAAGGCCCCGGGTGGCAGCACAGGCCAGGACGCCACCATGGTCCCAGATGGCATCCCCAAATACTCACATCTGACTGTTCCTCACTACCCTCCAGTCTCCAGCTCTGCCTCTTCGTTGTGCCCATGTCCTTCTGTTTCTCTTTCCCATCTATTTCTCTACCAATAACTTGATCCTCTTTGTGGCGCCCCGGGTCTCTGACTATCTGAGGTCATCTCAGGAGTGGTCTCAGGAGTGCTGTGGCATTATGGCACCAGGCAGGGTCATCTCCGCCATGCTCTGCCCCTCAGGCCTGTGCAGGGTTTGACTGCTGGTCACCTCAGGCTAGTTCCCTGTCTGGACCCATGGCACTAGACTGGTAGTCATCTTGGGCTGGCTCCTTGCCTAGGCCACCGCATGGTCCCATGTGGGGTTTGTCTGTCTCCTGCCCCAGGCTGAGATCCTGGGCGAGGTTCTTCTAGTCTCGGGTTTTCTCTTGCTAGTCCACGTGGCCTCAGGCAGGGTTATGACCTGAGAACCTGTCTGGACTGGTGGTCACCCCAATTTATTTTTTTCAGGGAATGTTAGGCTATTAATCATTCAGATGTTCATAGGTCAGAAACGCTGAGCATAGACAAGGCCTCTCTCCTCTCTGCCACCTACTGCTTCGTGTGTGACACAGCAGTCATACCTGCACTGCCTCTAGGGGCAGGCTGGTTTTGGTTTTTAAAGATGAGGCCTCACTATACAGCCTTAGCTGAATCCTGAAAAGTCACTGTTGCGTATGCTGGTTTTGAGCTTGGATGGATCTTCTCGCCCCTGTCTTCCAGATGCAGTTCTTACAGGCCTGTACCATCCTGGCCTATAAATTCAAATGGTCTTAGTTTCCCCAATCAAATGACATTCACTAGCAGATTGGCTTAAAAAAAAATAGCATCTCTTGCTGCCTGCGAGAAATGCACCTGATGGGCAAAAATAAACACAGCCTTATGGCGAGAGAACGGACGGCGGCCAGGCAACTGAGGTGGACCCAGATGGGTGCAGCTGGGCTCATTCCTGACAAAGCTGACTTCAATCCAAATTTGGAAGAAACAAAGAAGGTAACTTCATATTGATTAAGGGAACAATTCATCAAGAGCACAGTATGACCTTAGACGTGTATGGATCAAGCACCGGTACCTGCAGTTTCTTTAGACAAACAATACTAGAGGTAAACACAAAGACTGGCCTCCATTTGTCAATAGTGGGTGCCTAATAGCCCATTCTCACCAGCCAGCAGGTGTAACTTTAGTGTTTTCAAGGCTTATTTTGAATGATGGTTCTTAAACTCTTTAACCTCCCTTGTAGCCCACCACCCGCCAGAGGCAGTGGGAAAGAAAGGATGCGGGGAAGTGGACTTGCTTAGAAAGGTTCCTTGGAGTGACTCCTCCTGTCTGTGTTGTCTGGAAATCAGCAGTTCAGTGCACAGGTTAGCAGCAGTAGCTAGATCCCCTTGCAAACACTTCATGGATGCATCAGCGGTCCAGTTCTGTAGAGTCTGGATAGCAAACACAAGTCAGCAGTGGTGGAACTACCTAGCAGAGACAGCCAGGCCTTGGCTTGAGCCAGCAGGAGGGACCCGGAGGAACACCAGAAGTTCTCAGCTGTGCCTCTCTCAGCACAAGCGTTGCACAGATAGCTCTATAAGCGAGCCTAGCTCAGCCCCCACCGCTGTCCGTTGAGTCCTATTTATACCCTCCAAACATCACATGTGCTCCGTGAGTCTTAGCTTGTGCATCTGTCACTCAAGTGATGTCACTCTGCCCATCAGGCTGAATCTGCAGAAGCGGCAAGAAACTGCAGCACAGCACCCGAGGTTTTTCGGTTTGTTTCTCTCTACAAACGCAGCTCAGCTGTGCAATGTATGGCAGACCAATACATTCATGTTGTTAGCAAAAAATCCTTCATCATGAGTCCTTCCACATCCTTGCTTTAGCAGAGCATCCTATCTCCTGTGTCTGCTTCAGCGAAACATTCCTTCACAAATCTGCCTTAGCCTTTCACACCTGTGTCCACTTTAATGAAAAACGTTCATGTTTGCCCCAGCAAAACATCATCCAACTGACTTTCCAAAGAACCCACAAGTTTCCACTTCAGACAGGTGATTTAGTTACAAAGTAACATCAGAGCTAAAGGCATTATAGAACAAATGGACTTAACCGACATTCCAGAATATTCCATCTCAACTCTTCAGTACATGGAACTTTCTCTAAAATAGACACAAAGCAGGTTTTAATACATATAAGAAAATTGAAGCGGGGAGTGATAGCACATGCCTTTAGTCCCAGCACTTGGGAGGCAGAGGCAGGGGGATTTCTGAGTTCATAGTCAGCTTAATCTATAGAACTAGTTTTAGGACAGCCAGGGCTACCCAGAGAAATCTTGACTTGAAAGAAATGAGAGAGAGAGAGAGAGAGAGAGAGAGAGAGAAAGTTGAAATACTTTTTCCCATTCTATCTGATCATGATGAAATAAACTAGAAGTCAATAGCAAGAAACTATAGACAGTGTAAACACTCTTGAGAACTGAATGGCCCACTCATTGAAGTCAGCTATGTGCACCACTGTGCCCACAGTACACTCTGATAACACATGATTTTATGATGAGTGGATCATCAGAACATCAATAGGAAAAAGTGTAAATTCCTAAGACAAAAAGAAAACAGAAGCCAGACATCAGGGTGTGTGCCTTTAATCACAGGTAGAGGCAGGAGAATCTCTGGGAGTTAACAGCTAGCCTGGGTTACAAAGTAAATTCCAGACCAGCAAGGGCTACAGTGAGATCTTGTTTTTCATTTTGTTTGTTTGTAAGCCAGAAACACAACAAAATGGAACTTCTGGGACAAGGCGAAAGCAATTCTAAAAGAAACATTCATAGCTGCAAGTGACTACGTTTAAAAAAAAAAATCAAGGGGCTGGTGAGCTAGGTCTGTTGGGAAAGTGTTTGCTGCGTGAGCCACGCGCCACCCACGTAAATGACAGGCATAAGGGCGGGAACTTGAAATCTCCATCCTAGGGAGGTCAAGATAGGCAGATCCCTGGGACTCACTGGCCAGTCAAAATCTAGTTTACTTCATGAGCTCCAGACCAATGAGAGACCTGCTCTCAAAACACCAAGGTGATTGACATCTACGGGTGATATCCAAGGCTGAGCTCTGGATTCCTCTCCTCCTACACACATGCATGCATGATGGCCGTGGCCTCTCCCCTCCCCCATGCAGCCTCCACCTCTTTGTTGTATCTCTGTCTGATTTTGGAATCAGAATAACACTGCATCTGTAAAAAGATCCTGTATCATTCCTTACTTTCTAATTTACAAAAAGAGTCCAGTTGTTGCTACTATACACGATTAGCCATCGGGACCTGGATTCCCCCCCCCCCCCATTGGAAGACTTTTTATTATCACTTCAACAGAATCACTTGTTTTGAATATGCATCTTAGCTTGATTTAGTAAGTGACATATGTCTAGAAATAGATTCATTTTCTTCTAGATTTTCCGGTGTATGAGAATATGAAATTTTCAAAGTACGCCCCAGCAATCTGATTTCACTGATGTCTCCTTCCCCAACCATGGCTTCATGCCTTTGCATCATTGTTCCTTTCCCTTTGTTAAGTTCAGTCAATGCTTTGTCAATACTGTTTATTTTTTTGTTTTTGTTTTTTTCGAGGCAGGTTTCTCTGTATAGCCCTGGCTGTCCTGGAACTCACTCTGTAGACCAGGCTGGCCTCGAACTCAGAAATCCGCCTGCCTCTGCCTCCCAAGTGCTGGGATTAAAGGTGTGTGCCACCACCGCCCAGCATCAATACTGTTTATAATGTCAAGATCCGACCCTGTGTTTCATTTCCTCTGTGTTTTCATTTCTGTATTATTATTTTCCCCCCTGATTCTCACTATTTCTTATGTCTAGTGATTTGAGGTTTGATTTGGTCATGTTTTCTAATTCTTGAGGTGTGTCATCACACTCTTGACTTGACATTTCTCTGGAATGTGTGTGTGTGTGTGTGTGTGTGTGTAGCTGGGATTTAACTCTGTGCGTACATGTATATGTAACTCGGATTCAGATCTATACATGTGTGTATGTGATTTGGATTTAAACCTGTGTGTTTGTATGCAACTTGGATT
The DNA here is from genome assembly GCF_947179515.1 of Apodemus sylvaticus. Classification (NCBI taxonomy): domain Eukaryota; kingdom Metazoa; phylum Chordata; class Mammalia; order Rodentia; family Muridae; genus Apodemus; species Apodemus sylvaticus. Next base: position 150,192,297 of record NC_067476.1, on the reverse strand, counting down.
CAACTCTAGGTACTAGAAACAGACTTAAAATTAGCAACCATGTGGCTCTCCTCCATCTTGGCTGGTGACATCATGAGGATGTAAGCATGGCTGGCAACCATCTTCACTGTATTAAAGATTGCATGTCATATGTCATGACTACCATCTTTGCGTGACCATGTGGCACAGGGCAACAGCTGTAAACTTCTGAGTTCTGATGAGCTCTCTGTTTCTCATTGTACCTTATTTTAGACTAAGGAAGCAACAAGTCTCATCTTTTGGATTGCTATACATTTTTTATGATGATAAAAATTTAAGGTTATATTTGTCACAGCATCCTGTGTATATGTGCTTCAACCCTGGCTTAGAATATATTGTATAGGATGATAAAAGGTTAAGGTTATGTATGATAAATAAGGTATATTTGATAATCAAGATAAATATAAATTCCTAAGGTCTACTCAGGTTCCCAGTAATATTTGTCTAGCTTTCTTTTTCTTTTAAGTGTTAGATATTTGGATCAACCGAACCATACCAAAAAATCTGCAATATTCTATAATGGCACACTATAAAAGGATCATAAAGTTGCCAGTCTTTCTATGGACTGCATTTATGATTAAAAGTTTTATTTTGATATTAAAAGAGCATCAGTTTAAAAAGTGTTATTTTTAAGGCTAACAGGGGTGTTATATAAAGTCTTAGTCTTATAAAACCTACTAATTTACTGTACAGTGTTAAAGATAATTAAGAAATACAAGTTAGTGGCCAGTCACCTTATAAATAATCAAATTCATTAATGTGTTCAGAACTAGACTTGTGGTCATGCTAAGTCCTGACGTAGTTAATCACAGGAATAAGCCTTGTTTAGCCTCCTGTATGTGCTCTCAATGTTAAGCCCAAAACAAGTACCAAGAAACAAGCAAAGTTTGTTCAGTTTAGATATACTTAATAGATACATGGTTCTCAAATGCTTCAGAGATATGCAGAATATGGCCTTTAAAATGTTTAACCAAAAAAGCTTTTAATGGGGTTGGAGAGATGGCTCAGCGGTTAAGAGCACTGACTGCTCTTTCAGAGGTCCTGAGTTCAATTCCCAGCAACCACATGGTGGCTCATAACCATCTGTAATGGGATCTGACACCCTCTTCTGGTGTATCTGAAGACAGCTACAGTGTACTATAATGAACATTATATAGTATTATAATAAATATATAGTGTATTACAATAAATAAATAAATCTTAAAAAAGAAAGCTTTTCATGATAGAGAGACATGCCGGCTCCTGGCAGTACCCAGAATCTCCTCCAATGAAGATGACAGGCACAGAAGAACCTCCACCTGGAGCTTGCTTTAGATACAACAAAGGTAGACACTGGGCTAAAAACTATCCTTCACCTCAATTGCTACCAGGACACTGTCCAAACTGAGGACAAGCAAGACACTGGAGAGTGGATTGGCCCACTTGCCTAGACCAGGTAGGCTTGTCCCCCAACCCTTACCCACAGGACAGTCTATTGGATCTTCTGGGCCCAGCAGACAAAAATACACGCCGCCCCAGGACCTTTGCTCCTGACTGACCTTGGAGGAACCCAGGGTGACTGCCCAGGTAGCTGACAAGTCTGCCATTTTTAATAGATTCAGAAGCTACTTGGTTTGCATTTCCTGTTTACTCGGGTGAAATTGATCCTTCTTGGGTCTCTAATGGGGTTGATGACCACGCTAGTGATGGATTTACCAGTTTACCAGCAGCAGCCCAGGCTTTAGATCTCTTCATATATAAAAATCAGGCCGCAGGCCTCACTCTCCCAGAGCTACTACTAGGTCTGGACACAGTTTACCTTGTTAAGGGACTCAGAAAAGAGATAAACTCGATTCGATGTAACTTTTTAATATTCCTTCATTTAAAGGACCTTGCTTTATAATGACTGCTCTCAGTAAGCAACCGTCTGTGTCTCCTGGCAAATGACTGGAAAGAGAAAAAAGATGTAAAGTTTATATAAGGTCCAAAGATGCAAAAGCTTAACTTGCGATAACAAAGTGATTTAAGGTGTATATAAAATAAAAACCGCTTCAGATTTCTCTCCCTGGCTATGCTACTGTTGTGGCAAGACTGTAAGTGTTCAGAGTTTTAATATTAATCAATGGAATTCTATCACAGTCACAAGCTCAAGATTTTAAATTTCCCTTGGTTGTCTTCTAAGTATAGACTTAAAAGTTCTTCTTATTGTGCTAAAAACATCTGTCCAATTATATGCAGCCAGTCTTCTAGACAGAGGAAAGAGTGTTCATGCTTTTAACTCAAAATCATTTTGGGTCCCCAATCTTCTGCAAGACACAAAGGTGTGAGTCTACTGCCTTTTCTACAATGTGGATTTCAGTGCAGATTACAAACAGTGGTAGTGCTAGCGTGTCTAAATGTATCTTTGTAAACTTCAGAAGTTCTTGAAAGCTTTGGAGAGTCAACTTGAATGCAACTCTCAAGGGTGAAATGGACTCTAATAAGCACTCCTGTTTATCAACAGCCTAAGTTTCCCTACCCACTGCCTGTTCCTGAGGAGGAAGGATCTCTCCCTCTTTCCCTGATTTTGGAATTCCCTCCCCCAACTACCAGTACCGCGGGCCTAAAAGTTTCAAAAGTACACCTAAGGAAAAAAAAATAATCTCCCTAAACTCCTTAACTTTACCTTCTGCCCCCCACACCACACCTACTCTGTTCACCATTCTTCCAGGGCTAAGTGCTCCCTCAAGAATCTGCATCCTGGACAGCTTCAAAGCAGCTACCCTAACTGGTCCAGTGTCACAGACTGCTTCCAATAGGCCTGTACCTTCCTAGCCCCAGATGGTCCCACAGCCTGGACAGTGAGTGGAACACTCCGCTCTCCCAGGACTTGACCAGGGTCCTCACTAGTCCAAAGATGTCAACACCCCCAGACAGCAGGAAGCAGTCAAAAGAGCATAGTAGTAGCCTCCTTCCTACCTCACCACATCCTTTCCTATTTCCTCAGCTCTTATAGCAAACAGAAGGGAGGAATGTCCTGAATCGGGTGCTCTCCCAGCCTGGCCTCAGGGACTCTGCAAGCCAGCAGCTGTCATCACTGGTTTCCAAAGCTTTAAAGGGTCCCAGCCACACCACAGGGCTCCCTCGGCCTTGTTCATTCTGTTTCCTGGTCTGTCTCTGCCTCTGTCTCTCTCCCCCCTCCCTTTCTCTCTATGTCTCCCTGTGTCTCTGTCTCTCTTTCATATCTCCACTCTGAGATGATGTTTCGCTCCCTCTCACTCCCAATAAACCTTTTGGTTGGTAGTTTTAAAAAGCTATTTGGTTCTTATACCTGTAACATCCTTCCAACCACCCAACATTAGGCAGGAGAGAAGGTTAGAGGAGAAAGGGTTTTCTGATGATTAGGGGTATGGAGTTCCTTGGGGCAAGTCCAATCTTTGACAGCAGGATATCTCCAACGTCTCTTCTCTTTGCCCATGATCACTTTACAAACTACAGCAGCAGCAACCAGGTGCAGCAGGAGGGAGTAACAGCAGCCTCCCCTCCTCCTAACCCCTTCCTCCTTCTTCTCCTCTTTTTCCTCCTTCAGAACACCCCTGTCTGTCTCTGGGGCTCTGTTATTTATTCCCTTTCCAGAGTCCCCAGAATTAAACTATCTGCAGCAGGCAAAATCAGGCCCCTTCCAGACCTCAAAATAATCATAGTTAATGGCTGTAGACTGAGGCAGCCTCATATCACACACCTATGATTAAAACAAAAACATTCACATAATATAAGTTATTCCCCTTGCATTAGATCTGTTGCCAGCTGTGACCTCTTAGCAACTCACCTTGGTCTGGTCCCAAACCTCCAAGGTACCCTCCACTGCTTAATCCTAACATTGATTGTTTTAATTAGGGATTCATTGCTGCAAAGAGTCATCATGACTATGCTAAGTCTTAGACAGGAAAATGTTTCTTTGGCGGTGGCTTATAGTTCAGAGGTTTAGTTCATTATCATGGTGGGAAACACGGTGGCAGGCAGGCACACATGGTGCTGGAGAGGGAGCTGACAATTCTACATCCGAGACTGTAAGTGGCAGGAAGACAAAGTGACACTTCCTGGACCTAGCTTGAATGGCTGAATCTCTGATGCCAGCCCCTAGTGACTCACTTCCTCCAATAAGGTCATACATATTCCAACAAGGCCACACCTCCTAATAGTGCCTTCTTTGGGGCCGGTGGGGGCCATTTTTATTCAAACCACCATACTGACTTAGGAAGAGGCAGCTCCTGAGCATGAACCTCTGACTATCACATATTTGCCATGGCCCATGCTCCCACTAAGTGAAGAAATATAATAAATTAAAATGGAAACAACTCTCTCCTTGCCATGCCTCATGTATGTGTGCTTGTCTGGGGATAGAAGCCAGTGCCTCCAAAATGCTAGGATCTACCTCCAAGTAGTATATGTATATGGTGTATGTGATGCGCTCTGTGTGTGTGTGTGTGTGTGTGTGTGTGTGTGTGTGTGTGTGACAAGAGTGTACAAGTGGAGGTCAGATGACACTGGCATCACTTCTGTCTTCTCACGTTCACGAATGTGTACTGACTGGTTTTGTGTGTCAACTTGATGTAAGCTGGAGTTATCCCAGAGAAAGGAACTTCAGTTGGGGAAATACCTCCATGAGATCCAGCTGTGTGCATTTTCTCAATTAGTGATCAAGGGTGGGAGGGCCCCTTGTGGGTGGTGCCATCCCTGGGCTGGTGTTCTTGGGTTCTATGAGATCAGGCTGAGCAAGCCAGGGGAAGCAAGCCAGTAAGGAACATCCCTCCATGGCCTCTGCATCAGCTCCTGCTTCCTGACCTGCTTGAGTTCCAGTCCTGACTTCCTTTGGTGATGAACAGCAATTTGGAAGTGTAAGCTGAATAAACCCTTTCTTCCCTAACTTGTTTCTTGGTCATGATGCTTGTGCAGGAATAGAAACCCTAAGACAGTGTTACAGGGATAGAACTCGGCTGTCAGGTTTGCTCAACAAACACCTTTATCTTCTGGCCTTGTTGGGAACAAGCAGAATGAACTTGTTCTAAATGTTGCCAAGTTTTTTTTTTCAGACTCAGTTTAATCATAGAGGGAATCTAAGTTCAGGGCCCCAGGCCCTAGGGGAGCTGGGGACTTCCCTCCAGCTGAGCAGCATCTGTTGTAAACAGCTGATGGAATGCAGACATCTCAGGGACAACGTGTAAGGAGACAGTTGCCTGAGTTCAGCCATCTCAAGGGCAGCTTCTCCATCTTGCCGGCAGGGTTGAACTAAGGTCATGTTCCCAGGCCCAGAAAACAACACTATCCTGAGTGGTGGGAAAATGTAGCAATAACTTGGCACAGGTGTTTAAGATTTGCAAGCTTGTGGGCTATTCTGGCTTGTTGCAGATCAGTTCCTGAGTCTGTTCTGAGGTCCTGATCAATCAGTAGCTGCTCCATTACAATGCTTTTTTTCCTTTCCTTTCCTTTTTTTTTTTTTTTTTTCTGAAACAGGGTTTCTCTGTGTAGCCCTGGCTGGAACTCACTCTGTAGACCAGGCCAGCCTTGAACTCAGAAATCTACCAGCCTCTGCCTCCCAAGTGCGCCACCACTGCCCTACAATGCATTTTTGTCATCTGCATTGACCTGGTGTTTGAGTTATGTTGAATTTAAGTGGACCCCCATAACACTCTGAGATATCTTGCAAACACCCCATAAGTCCGTTTTTATGGAGGCCTCATTAGGAGTTTTTTTTTTTTTACAAGTAATAATAGAATTAACATGTTGCAGAGATGACTCAATGGCTCTGAGGGCACACTGCTTTTGTGGAGGATCCAAGTGTGGTTTCCAGCAACCACTTCAAACTGCTCCAAACCACGATGACTCCATGGACATGCACTTGCACACACACACACACACACACACACACACACACACATACACACACACACACCTTTTAAAAAGTTGATTGTGAATCATGCTCTTATTTGAAATACTTTCTACCACATTTCTAAATACTTTTCAAATGAGCCGCTCAGATTTAGGGCTGCTGGCTCTTCCCTTGCACGGTTCTGTAGCATCTTATGATAGATACGTCTATCCTGACTCACAGTTGTGATTTTGCATACAGAGGACTGTGAACAGATGTGAACACCTGCAGACAGCAGATGAGTTATTCAGACTCTGAGGTGACACCATTCACAGAATCCTTTATTAGGAGGAACTAGAGTCTACATAGGAATAAATTTGAGCCCTGAAATTTGAGGTGATAGGGTCCCAGACTAAGAAGGGGGTCAAAGGTCGAAGGTCATGGTATTTGAACAGAAGCTAGGGTCTGGGGAAGGGAATAGCACATTCTGGGGTTCTGGTTTCAGAACAGCCAAAGTCTCAGTGGCTAAGACTTGGCCACTGGCAGCCAATCCAGAGCATGTGCTGGGCTCACGGGAAGAAAGCCTCAGATAAGGAGCCAAGATGTGGGGCTTCTTCCAGTTCATCCTTATCATATCCAGGAAGACATATCTGCAAGACAGACACAAGGATAAGGATGGACATGCTTGGCTCCAGTCACCTTAGGAAACGGATCTTCCAGCTAATGGAAGGGGAGATGGGATCCTCTGCACAGCCTCGGGCAAGCAGGGAAGCCAGAAGAGGTGTGAGTGCTGGGCCCAGCGTGACCATGCCTTCTGACTGCCACTCCATACCTGCTGCTTCAGTGTGGTGGCCATGACAGGCCTCAGGCTCCTCCTCTGAGTTGCTCTGGGTGCTCCCCACTCTTGTGAGCTTTGCACTCCCGTGACTCACCTCAGGTGTGCAGGTCCCTCTGCCTGCCGCCCGCCTGCCTGCCTGCCTGCTATTCCCGCCATCCCAGGTCCTTCCCAGCTCCAGGACTGCCTGGGCCTTGGAAAGGACCAAGGCTCTCAGATGGCTGATTAGACTTAGTAAGCATGAAGTTTGGGGACCTTTAGCACTTACAGTGTTAGTTTTTGCAAATGGATGTACAGATATCTTCAGACATGAAGTTGTTAAGGTTCCCTTGGCAACCACCATAGATGAAGTGCGTACAGAGCCTGGTGTCTTGGTTATACCACCAGCGTGGAAGGTAGGCCAGGCAGGGACCAGAATCCTGAGGCAGACTGCACACATCTGTGGGGAAATCATAGGAGACAGATATTTGGCTGCCTGTCTCCCTAGGGGACAACCCCGCCCCCTTCTGTCCACTGCTCCTTTTGTGTAGCTCAGAGCTGTGCTCCCAGTTCCATGAGAACTGTGACCAGTCACTTGAACTGCTTTGGTCTCAGTTTTCTCATCTGCAGGATGGTAACACAAAGTACCACCTTGCTTGTCGGGACAGGGCTGTCGCTGGAGCAGATGCAGCCATCGCACACAGCTCTTCCGTTGCTTCTCAGCACTGGAGCAATGGCGTGTTGAAGATTTTGCCTCACAAATGTTCCTGCTTTCTTTCCTTCTGCCAGGAATGGCATCCATCTAAATCCAAACCTTTCCAGTTGACTGGGCATCAGGTTCCAGAGATCCACTAGCTCATGACAAAGTTGTCCCCAAACCCCAAATTCCATGTCCCCCCTCCCCCCTTCCACAGCTTCTCTTGTTTGCTGGTCCTGACACACATCCTTTCAAACTCGTGCCTGAAAGTCCCCAGAACCCAAGTGGACCACAGCCAGGGGCTGGATCACTGGGAGGATCAAGGCCAGCCTTCAAAGCTTCCTCCTTCACCCAGCTGCTCCCTCCCCACCTGCCAGCGGCTCTAGTCCTGATCAGGTCTCCTAACCCAGGGCCTTCCCATGAGCCCTTGCTGCTGCCTGACAAGCTGCTCCTCCCCCATCTGCCTGCACATTCCCCATGCTTTGGTTTCCGAGGCCTAGATGCCTTTCCCAGGAAAAGCTCTCCTGCCCACAGTGAGCAGGTGGAGCCCTCAAGGGTGTCATGAGCACCCCAAGTGTTTGTTGACTGGTAACATTGGGGGAATAATTTTGATGGTCATTTGTAAGATTCAAGGATGTGAGACAGAACAGAGTAAAGGAGGCCGGAAGTGCTAGAGAGGACAGTGCCTGGACAAACAAGCCAGGAGACCCCACACCTGCCCATGGTACACCCACACCTGCCCCATGGTACACCCACACCTGCCCCATGGTACACCAACACCTGCCCCATGGTACACCCACACCTGCCCATGATACACCCACACCTGCCTCATGCTATCTTATAACCAGACACACTGTTGGTATTTGATGAATCTTTCACAGCTACTGGGCATCTCAGAGCAGCACCACAGAGCAGGCAAGAGATCACATGACCCGTACCTACATCCATCTTATGAAAGAGAAAACAGAGTCCAAAATAGAAAAGTCAAAGGTGGATCAACATCTCCTTTCTAAGAGCTCTCGCTGCCCTTTTGAAGGACCTGGGTTCAGTTCCTAGCACCCGCATGGCAGCTCCTAACCATTTGCATTACCAATTCCAGAGGAGATGATGCCCTCTTCTCTTCTCCATGGATGTAGTGCATATTCGTGTAGGCAAAACATATTTACACAGAAAATAATCATTTTTAAAAGAAAAGGCAATATCGCTCAATTCAGATACTTGAAGAAAAATGAAAAAGGACACTCGCCCTGCCCAGTGGTGTCATCACTCAGACACCTTGAGAATCTGGGTCACACATGAAACCTGAGTGACCCAGAAGGCACGGCAGGGCCAGAGCAGGAGGGCAGGCACAGGGGACAGAACGGGTACCTTCGCTGAGGTCCAGGCATTTCTTCCCACAGGCGAACAGACAGCACTTTTGCTTCTCTGGGCAGTGTGAGTGTCGTGAACACCGGTCTCTTTCTTCTAAGTTGCACTTTATTTTATACTTTGGACATGCTCCTACAGGAGGAGACGATGAGGCCCCGTGAGGAGTTGAGGGAGATACTGTTCCTCCTTCCCAGTCCCAGGGCACCTCTGCCAAGTTCACCTGTCACTAGGAGGAGGCAACCCTCAGCAGCTCAGGGTTTTCACAACACCAGCTGCACCTCGAACTGTAATGACTCTGGCATCTAATTTCCAGGACATTCTCTATCCCTCTTTCCACTACCCACAAGAATCCCCAGAAGGACCCACCCTTTTGTAACTGTTCTGAGCATTTGCCATTGTCCTTGGTTGGCCCCTGTTGCTATCACTTTTGCCTAGATTGTCGTCCTGAAAGTTAATATGACAGAGTTTGAAAAGCCTTGGTCAAACAAGGTGCCTGGGTTAAATGAACAGTGGGCCATAGAAGTACTTCTGGGCATAGTACGTCATACCGAAGAAGCACTTCCGGGGCACTTGACAATTCTTCTTGCTCCTCACTCCTCACTACACAATTATGAGTGAGCCTGGTCAGTGTTGCACACACAGAACAGAGGACCCAGAGCATGGGGAGGCTGCATGGACTCATGCAGTCACACAGCTCCCAAGGAGTGGACCCAGAATTCGCACCTGTCACGTGACCTCCTAAGCACCCACTTTCCACCACTGCCTTCTAGTGCTCAGAATCTCCGGGCTTCATCATGCTAAGGGACTCCTGGGGGCTGCCCTTTAGCACCAGGGAATGTCCTCTGTGGTAGAGGAAAGTTTTGGGGAGCTGCTGTGGGCAGGTTTGGGAGCTGAGGGGGTGGTGCTGGGAAGAGGCCAGGCCTTCAGTGGAAATCCCTTTGGCCTTTTAATCCCCAGGGCCACTTAATGCACACTAATCCCAACACTTCCACGAAGAATTCTTTATAATGGTGGGGAGTCAACCTCACAGACAGAGGGGCTGGGTCCAGCCAAGCCATCTTTTCAGGATTTGGGGAAACACTGACTCCAAACATCACCCCATCAGGGCCCGGGGCCGAGGTGGGGGAGACACTGTCACCTGCAGAGTGTTTTCTTCTCTAACCCCATCAAGTTTCTTCTCTCCATGCTAAGAACTGGACCCAGTACTTACTGACAAAGACCCCCTCTGCCAGATCAGGTTCCTGGATGCTCCACAGGAAGATGAAGGGGACCAGGAGTGGCAGAAGTCCCCAGAGTCTCATTTTAGGAAGCTGTAGCCTGTTGGAGGCATTAAACCCGGAGCAGCTTGTCAGTGGCTCTGGCCTCTGCTGCGTGCCCCAACAGTCCAGGAAGCAGCTCTGGATGTGAGCCAGTTACGTTGCCTCCCCAGAAGTCATCAGGGGACTAGCTGTCCCTGCAGTGCAAACTGTGGGAGAGAGGGATCTGCTGTGCTGGTCTGGGCCTCTGTAATGGGTGGTTCTTGAGTTGTGGCTTCTTCTGGAGAGGGAAAGCAGTACTTGGGGTCTTCTAGAACCTCGTAGCAAAGTTATGCGAATTTCAGAACCTTCCATTTCTCAGAGACAAATTGGGGTTTGGAAATACCTTACTCCTACTTTCTGATTCCCCTCGTGTGCTATTTTTGTTGTTTTGTTTTGTTTCTTGTTTTTTATTTTTTGCCTTTTTGTCCCTAGTCCTCCATTTCCCTTCCATTCTTTTCACATTTTCCTTCTTCCTTCCTTCCTTCTTCCTCTTCCTTCCCTCTCTCCATCCTTCTCTTTTCCTTGAGACAGGATCTCATTTCCCCCGGGCTGTTTTGTGCCTCTTCTGCCTTGTTTGAGGCAGTCTCCTCAGATTTTGCTTCTGTTAGCATGTATTCCAGGACAGCTCACCCATCAGCTTCCAGGGAATTTGTCTCTGTCTCCTATCTCACTGTAGGAGCCCTGGCCTTAGAGATGCATGCATTGCTTCATCCAGCCTTCTCTGGCTTCTGAAGATCTGGACTCAGCTCCTCGTGGTGCGTGCTCTACCTACCTCCAAACTCCACTCCTCTGTGCATGCTTCCCACAGAACTCAAGCAAAGAAAACATGGTAAGTTTTCATGTCTTTGTGCATGTTAAGGATCACGGTCAATGATATGTTCTGCAGATTTCAGAGTTGCCAACAGAATAACCATGCTATGTTAGTTACCTCACATTGGCCTGCAGTGTACATGCCTCTCATTTCATCCTACCCCATAAGCATGTGCAACCATCATTTGCCCAGTAAAAGTTAAAATGAAAAGGGTAATATGTACGATGTTCCAAGGGGGAGAGCTATGTTGCATTAAAAAACGAAAGCAGGTATTGAGAGACGAAAACACTAAGATAAATCAGGCGAACTACATCTAATTGAAACCACGAAGGGCAATATTGAAATAAATACTGAAAACCAAATGACAATGCATCATGGGAAACTACACGAAGGACTTAAAAGACAAGCTCACGCGTGACCTTCCAGACACATTTTGCCACTTGGAATCTTAATTCTCGGCTGGACAGTTAAGGTCCAGGCTGCTCACACCAAACTGCTTCTCTCCATTTCCGTCTGTCTCCGCTGCGCCCTGTTCTGTGTCTCGTTCCCTCCCATCTTTCCACAGCACACTTGGTCATCTTCGTGGTCCCCAGGTGGGACCTCTGGGGTCTTCCCTGGTCCGCCCCCCTTCCCCCCTGCCGCACTGCGGCTGGCAGGGTCACCTGGTGTCCACTCATGTCTTTATCTCTCGTATCGTTTTGTTTTTTGAGCCAGGGTCTCATGCAGTCCGGGGTGAATGAACTCTTTATGGAGACTTGGATTCCTGATCCTCCTGCCTTTAGTTCCTGATGCTGGGATGTCAGATCTTCACTTCAGGTTTATGTGCGGCTGGGGATTAGACCCAGGGCTTCCTGCATGCTAGGCAAGAACTCTGTCCACTGAGCTCCACCCCAGCCCAGCTTCCATTATGTCTTATGACAGCTTTCTACCTGGGCACTCTGGTTCATCCTGGTTCTGTTAAACTGTACCAGGCAACTCTTCAGCAGTATGCCCCTGCCTCTTACAAACAGCATCTTTTCATTTCTTTTTCTTTTTTTAATTTATGTATATGAGTATTTTTCCTGCATGAATGTCTGTATACTACATGCATGCCTGATACCAGGAGAGTCCAGAAGAGAGGTCTAGGTCTCCTGGGACTGGAGTTACAGATGATCGTAAGCGGTGTCACAGTGGCTGGGGATCAAACCCAGATCTTCCGGAAGAGCGCTCAATGGTCTCGTATCCGCTGAGTTATCCCTCCAATCCCATCTTATGGCTTCTTGGCAAATAAATGCCTCCCACTTAAAACAGACTCATCCTGTGGTAAAGCTGCCCCCTAAAAACCACACAGAATGACTTGTTAAGTAAACAATAAATTATTGTAATATATCCACATTCCCTGTGTGCATAGTAATATATGTTCCATGTTAATATAACTATATTCCATAGGGTAGACATGGGGTAGAATTGCAATGGAATATCCTCCACTATGTTTGGGAGGACTATAGACAGATCTGTGTTTTCCTATCATGCTTATCTTGGGAACTCTCCTTTTTAATGACTGGCTAGAGGCTAATCTGATCAATTATTTCTCAAGACTAGATTGATAGACAAGTTAAATTTTAAACCAAAAGACTAGCTTAAGTGTCTGGCTCAGCTTTCTGAGGAGCCTACAGTCTGGCTGGGGAAGTGGAGCTGGTGGACAAGGCAGGGCTTACTGTTGGCACTCACTGCGGCTGCTGGTTCCCTAACAAGCATGGATCAGGGCATGTCTAATCAGACTACGTCTGACCAATTCTCCTGTCGGGCAATAGGTGTTCTTGGTTGTTTTGTTTTGTTTGTAGTAAAAAGAAATAGAGGTTACAGTGAAGTTAAATGGTTGAGCTGAGGCCATACAGCTGGTAACCCGGTGTACCCAGGAAAACAGTCCAACTCCGAGCGCAAGCTTTATGCCATGCTATCGTGATTCTATAATGATGGATCAGATTTTTACGCTGTTACGTCCACATTCCCACAACAAGGCTGCTAAGCTAGCTGTATTTGCCCATTTTCTGGGAGAGAAAAACTGAGGATCCAACTTATGCTGTAGGCATGAGCAAGAAAAGGCCAAAATCACAATTACTGATTTGGGGTTAACATTCCTATTCCTGAAGAGTCCAGGTGCTGCTGTCTTTGGGGGGCTGAAGGACATCAGGGTTCTTTTAAAGGTGGGGAAAGGGGTGGCAGCTTCTGCAAATTGTCGTACGGTCGGAGCTCCAGGAGTGATGCTTCAAGGCATGGTCATAGCTCTGTGGGCTCTGAGACTCTCCAGTAGGATTCATCCCGGCAGAGGCTGCACGAGGGCGTCCTCTCTTCCCTCTCCCTTCTTCTCACTGCTTCTGAAATGTGTTTGTCTAGAGGAAGCTACAGACATCACAGGGTCATCTCATCTTGAAACAAAACAAAGCAAAGCAACAACAACAAAAAACCCATGTAGAGGCCCTGGCTCAGCGGGTAGGGGCTCCTTTCTGAGTTCTACCCCAGTACTCACAGTGGAAGGAGAGATGGACTCCCAAGAGTTGTCCTCTGACCTCCACATGTATACTGTGATACACACACACACACACACATACATTTAAAAACATATGTGGGACAGGAACAAACAGGTTGTCTAGATGAATCATAAGATCTTAAGAGTTCTATAAAGCCAGAAGAAATAAGAAGAATCTCTTTGTTAAAAGGTGTGTGTGTGTGTGTGTGTGTGTGTGTTTGGGTATGTGTCTGTCTGTCTGTCTGTCTGTCTCTCTCTCTCTCTATGTGTGTGCGTGCACATAAATGTACTCATGCCTGGGTAATTCTGAGACACCCAAATCCTGTGACATCTGCCCAGGTCTCCAGACAATCTCCATTCCTGTCATCAGTGGAGCAGAGCAAAGGTCCTGCCGAATCGTGTCTGAAGTTACTTCAGACAGAAGCACAGGAAAGTGACCTGGGAACTGTTCCAAATGGAGCCCTGTGGTGGTTCAAGTGTGACCTCTTACCCAGGAGCGAGACAGTGGGGACACGACCAAGGAGGACCAGATGCAGCACCATGGCTAAGTATGGGGTGCCATGGGGAGTCCTGGGTGACTGCTTCAGACTGGTCTCAACCTGCCACCTCAGACAGATCCCTTCTTGCCTCCGGCTCTTCTTTCTCATCCGAGATGTAAGTGGGGCTGGGGGCTCTCCCCGGGGCATCTCTGCACAGGCCGTGTGAGCCTAACTCGGGCCTGTCCTTTGTTCACACAGACCCTCCGTGGCCTCGCCAGCTCCTGGTGGAGTGGAGTTCTCCTGCTGTCTCTCCTCCTCTCCTTGGAGCAGACCACAGCATCGTATACCGCCAAGATCAAACGTGCGCATGACTGCCTGGCTAAGCCATTCTTCCTGCACAGTGCTCTTGGGGACCGAGGGTTGCAGCGAGAGGCGGGGACTAGGGTTGCTTGGCACTGCTGGATTCAGGGTCACAGAGAGCCACCTCTGTTTACCAGTTGGTGGCTTCCTTCACCTGTTTACCCAAATTATTTCCCTAGTTTTCCTCAATATGTGCCTTCAAGGTTTTTGACTTAACTATTCACTGTGCATCCAGAGAGGTGTGCAATGGCCTCCTTTCTTCAGTGCTTTCCATAACAGGATTGTTTCCGTGTTGAAGGTCAGGGTGGGGTCAGGAAGGGGTACAGAGAGTGGGGGCCTGGGAGACGCTGGTTCTGTCTTAAACACATTGAAACCAATGCTCTCCAGAGCTTCCTAGATGGCTATTCCTCAGGTAACTGTGAAGAAAGGTCTTCAGCTCAGAGGAGAGGGTGGGCTTGGGGGAGAAACACCCGAACTAAACAGAATTGTGGGGAAGGAATCATGTTAAGCCAGGAAGAGTCCAGGAAGCTCAGGAGACGCCTGAGACCAGAAAACATGGAAGAGTCCCTTGGGTGCGTGCACAAAAGGTAAGTGACTGAGGGCCATCTGTGGAGGAAGGAGAGCTCAAATGACAAGGTGACAAGGTGGGCAGAATGCACAATAGCAACAACCCCACACTGAGGCTGAAGTGTCCCCAGGAAGCAGGAGGGAGGCTGGAGTCAACAGTACTGAGATGGGGGACTGGACTTTATAATCTCAAAACTTCCTCGTCCTGATCACTGTGAGGTGATTCCACGTTATCTGTTTAGCTTTTCTTGTGCTTCAATGTAGCATCCAAATGCCTGTGTCAGGATTGCCTAGGGTATCTCTAAAACACAGAATCACCTAGCCCTTATGTTATAGAGATTCTGACTCAGCCCCATAGTCCATAGTTTCTTCATGAATCACAAATTATTTCAGTGTTTGCTCCAGATAAGAACCAGGCCGTCTTTACTGGGTACCTTACAAAGCAGGACTGGGCTCCTGGAGTGATCCTTGTAAGCCCCAGACTCCACCTAATTCACTGATCTAATTCTCTGAACTTACAAAGCCAGGAAGCCAGTACTGATATGTGGACCTTTTTGCTTCTAAAGTTGCATAGTTCCAAAAACCCAGGAAGATCTGCACTCTGTGATTAAATCCCGATTATAGGTGCTCTGCTCAGAGTCACGGGGCACTGCATTAGCTGCCTGCTGCTACGGAACCTCTATCAAGAGGTCAGAAATCTGGTGTTGTGTGTCTAGATTTTCCTCTCAGCTTCGCACCAGGCAGAGAGCAAAGTGCCAGGTGGGGCTTCTTATCTGTCTTCTCAGATAACGTGCAGTATAATCGTCCTCTTACAATTTTAGGTCTGGGGCTCTTGTTTCTATAGTGATGCCAGCTTCTAGAAGCCACAGTCACTTCCTGGCACTTGGCCATCTGCCATGGATGGTCACAGCTGCTGAGACAGTCTGTTGGAACCTTCCCACAGTTACAATCTCTCTAACTTCTCCACCAACGATGAAACCCTGCTTTTAAAGGGTCCTGTTGATAGGGCTTGGATCATGCCCACGAGGTCCCTCTGAGCAGTGCCTAGATCACTGCTTGGTTCAATAAAAAGGACAAGAGTGTTGAGGCACACAACGTTAGAATCCTGGCCACCGCAAACCATGAAGCCTGGAAGTCATGCCATGGGCGTAAAAGGGAGGATGCGACCTCATAACTGGTGTTGACCCAATGCCCGGCACTGTAGGGCGTGTATTACAGGCATCGTCCCACATAATTTCAACAAGCAGACTCCAAGCAGGGATCAATATTCTCATCTTATAGTTGGGAAACTTGGGACTCTGACAATAAAAAGTATTTTCAAATATTATTTGTCTAGTTAACAAGACCTTGCCAGGCTAACAAGATCAGATCTGTCGGACTGCACTTCCTTCCTCTGCCAGACTGGACAGAGGAACTGAACCCAGACTGGTCCTTAGTTCACAAAAGATGTCGGGGACCAAAGTCAGGACTCCTGGCTCCATGCCATTGCCTTTCCTTCACTGCTCTTCAATGTCCTCTGCTGACTGTGGTGCCGGAGGCAGAGGAGTTAGGCGCCAAAGTCATCGGGTCCCATGGAAATAGCTCTTGTTTAAGACCAACAGCTATGTCTCTGCCTAGTTATGTGCTTTGGAACCCAAGACAGCTTTCCTTTGGCTACCTGAGCTCAAATTCTTGATTCTGCTCCACTGGAAGGGATCAAGTGCTCACACAGAGTGACAGATGTGGCTCCTACGTATAAGCAAGGGAAGAACTGCGAGTCGGAGGTGGATGAAGACAGAGACCCCCACAGCTCGCCTCTGCCGTGGAGGAAGGGGGCTGAATGGGGGTGTGAACTTGGCTGCTTCTCTCTTCGCAGATAAAGTGGGGGAGTGTCCTCCGAAGCGGTTGGAATGCAAAAATGAGAGTTTGAGCTCCTGCATAACAGACTTCAACTGTGAGGCGCATTTCAAGTGTTGCCATTTTGCCTGCGGGAAGAGGTGCATGGATCCCTACGAAGGTACTGGCATCCAGGTGGGAGGTTGCCCACTTCTTGCTATGCCCAGAACTACTCGAACAATCCTCTTAGAAGACCGGACCAAAAGGTCAGAGTTTATGCCTTCCTCATTCTGTAATTCCACTCTCTGCCTTTAAGTCCAAGTCGTGTGTCCAGGTGGAATGAATTCAAGTAGTTGATATTGATGCTAGATTTTTTTTTTCATTCGATCATTTACAAATATCTCGTGCCTACTCAGGGTTCACTATGTATAAGGCTATTATTTGCAAAAACAAACTTCAATCAAATTGTTGTTTGAGAAATGAAGCTTCCCTCAACCCAGATGCTAGGATCATTTTAAACTCTTTGGCCTTTAAAAAGGGTTTCCTAGAAATCCTAATTTTTCAGTATCCTTTATGTCAGGGACCAAACATTTAACAGGGATTCATTCACTTCTTTCTTGATTTCACACCTAAGTAATATATTAAGACATAGTGGCGTGTGTCTTAATATATTAAGACGTTTGAGAGGCAAAGACAGGTAGATTTCTATGATTTCCAGGTCAGCTGGATCTACATAGAGATACTGTGTCTCAAAAAAGCAACACACACACACACACACACACACACACACAGTGTTGACTGTTTGTATCTCAAAATTAAAGATACATGAAGGACATTGAAGAGAGACATGACAGCAGAGGCTTGGCTGGACGGAGAGACCAGAGAACCTGCTGTCTGGAAGTGTTCTAAGAGCCCAAGCTCTCTGTTAACTCGGAGCCATATGAGATCAGTTTTTACTTTCTTTGACCTAAAACTAACATAAATTCATTTCAGTTTATTGTTCGTGACCTTCACAGAGAAGGGTCCCCATAGACAACCACGAGGCGTCTAGCTCAGTAAGAATCTGTTTGAGCCTATTGTAGGATTTGGGTTTGGGTTGGGTAACTCTGAGAGACTAGACAAGTAAGGGTTAGTGTTAAATTGGATATTGTCCAAAAATGGATTAATTCTGTGGCTGGGCATCTATCTCTGTGGCTCTTGTCTCTAACGAGGGTGTATAGGATGAGGGGAGAGAAAGCGTCAATCAGTGGAGGAATGTTAGCTATTGACTTTAGTTAGAAGTTGGAAGTCTTTAGTATTCCGTGAGTCTCTGTTGTCTTGCTTTTGTCTCCCTTTATCATGATCTTAGAGTAATAATGTGTGGGTTGTGAGCAGTGGAACACTGTGGCCTCCCTGTGTCATAGCCAGTTTTAGACATCAGGGGTTGTGTTTGTTCTCCCTGTATCCCAGACACTTTGTCGGGCGTTCTGGGCACAGTTCCTGAGCACATCTTGCCCTCTCAAAGCTCAAGGTCACTTGCAAGAAAGATTTGCATCAAAGTGTTTCTGTGTGCTGTTCATAATGCACTTTGTAAGAAGCAATGCTTGGAAGAGCTGCACAGTACGGAGCTCAGATGCAGAGCTAGAACTAGAACCTATGTCTTTTTAAAGATTTATCTATGTTTTATCTGTGTGGTGGGCCTTCCAGCATGTAAGTATAAGCATCACGTTTGACTGGTGCCTGTCAAGGTCAGAAAAGAATATCGAGTCACCTGCAACGGGAGTTATAAACAGTTGTGTGCCACAAAGCCTATGTCTTTTAAAAAGAAAAATTGGAGGCCCGGAGAGATAGCTCAAGCAGTTGAAAACACTTGTTGGCTCTTGCAGAGACCTGTGTTCAGTTCCAGGAGCTGTGGCTCCCTCTTCTGGCCTCAGACGGTACTGCACACACATAGTGTACAAGCCCCATGAAAGTAGACCGACTACTCAGTACATATAAAATACCAGGGGTGGGAATTTAAAAAGAAAAATCTACATGTGTTTGTTTTCATTCTGCTGGGGAGGTTGCCATGGCATTTTTGTGGAAGTCACCTGACAACAGGCAGGAGTTGGTTTCTTCCTTTCACTGTGTGGTCCTGGAGATCCATAGCTCAGGTCATTAGAGTTGGCGACAAATGTCTTTACTTGCTGAGCCATCTCCATGGCCCACCTATGTCTTTTCCCCACTGGATTTTTCTGTGATGCAGGCTTGTGGCTAGGAACCTGACCTCCTCTTTACACTCCTGTTTTGCTTCCTCACCTCAGAGCCCTGCATGTTACCTGCAGACAAAGGAGACTGTTCCAGCAATTTGATGCGCTGGTATTTTGACTCTGAGAAGCACCAGTGCAGGGCCTTTATATACAGTGGATGCCATGGGAATTCGAACAACTTCCTCAGCAAGACTGACTGCAGGAATGCTTGCATGTTAATTGGTAAGACCTATATCCCTAGTAGTCAGAGGGCCTTGCTTAACTACAAACAGTATAATAATAGACCAAGCTGCCTTGGGTCCAAACCCTTGCTCTATGGTTGCTGCTTGAGAGGCCTTTGGGTAGCTGCTTGCATTCATGACTTTTGGCTGGACTATGAAATGGGGACGCTAACGGTGTTCCCTAATGGAATTGTTGTGATTGGAAGCTAAGCTAAGGCAAACACTGTGAGGCTGGGAAAGGAGGAAGAGTTAGCAGACTGGAGGCCTCTGGGAGCCAGGAAGTGGTCCTGTGGGCTGGCCCCTCTGCCCGTTCACTTTGGGATGCCTACACAAGGAAGGCTTGAGGTCTGGGAAGGGCCAGGAGGTGTGGTCCTTCCTGCTCCGAGCCGCCTCCCACTCAGGAGGTGACTCTCCAAGCAAGCAGCCTGCATCTTAAGACTTTCCCTCCCACCCAGTCTTCTGCTGTCTCCAGGGAAACAGCTAAACTCCTTGAACTTAACTTCCCAGGCTCGCCCTGGCTTCCAGGTTACACTGAGTGATCTCAGAGCTCTGGTCCCTTCCTCTCTTCTGAGCAGTTGGGCAACTGTCTCTCACTTTCTCTTCCCAACGATGGGCTCCCATACTGCTCCCCCGATCTCTCTGATTCTCCATGGCCCTCATTTGAGGACTCAATCCTGCTCTTCCTGCTCCCCATTTCACCTGCCTGTGTGTGACCTCTCTATTCTTGAAGTCTCCCACAACCCCCAGAAATGAGACAATACACACAGTGTATTCATAAACATCGGGCCAGTAAAAGCTGAGGCCCGGGTCTAACTCTTTGGAGGAAGATGCTTCTCATTACATCAACCCATTGAGCATGGTCCTGAGGAACCACCTTTGAAGGAGGCCCAGACAGGTCAGTTCTAGAACCCTGTGAAGTAAGTGTAGACCTGACAGGTGGAGACTGTGGTGACAATCTCTGGAAGCCTATAGACTTGGTTCTTCAATGCAATGATCAGTGCCGCTACTGCTGGGAGCCAGTGTGCACCAAATAAACTGGATTAAATTCTTACTCCCCTCTGTTCGCTGCAAGTTCTCTCACCTTTCCGATTCTGGAAGATCCAGCGGCTCACTGAGGTGTTGGCAGGATTCTATGCCGTCAGTGATATAAAGGGTGTGGCATGCTGGCTCTTCACGATGTGCCCACTACATGACAAGTGAGAAATGACTGTGGATCTTCAAAATGCACGTGCCAGCTCTGGGCTGAGTGTGGTTGACTTACTGCCACTGTATTTCCACCGTAAGCTTCATGAGGCAAGCTGAGAAATATTCCATCATTGATACTTTACGGTTTTATTTCTTTGGTCTCACTCTGTAGCCCAGGACAGCCGGGAACTTGCAGTAAGTCTCCGGTCTCAGCCATCCAGCTGCGGGATTTATAGATGTGAGCCACCATACCTGGCTCCATCACTAACACTTTGCAGATGAGGAAGCAGAGTTACAATCCTCTTAGTTGCCCAGGGATGGACAGCTGGTAGAGGGTGGAGCTGAAGTTTTTAATTTCTCAGCCTTGCTGTGTCTGAATAGCAAAGACAACTTCGTGACCTGACTTTGAGAAGGTAGGGCCATGTGCTTCCCTTTCTGGAGGGCTCTAAAGAATCACTGAGCCACGGACTCAAGAAAGTCAAACACATGAGGCATATACGCAGAACTTAGGAGGTCGAGGCAGAAGAGTTATGAGTTCAAGGTTGGTGGTGTTGGCTACACAGTGGGTTGGAGACCAACCTGGGCTACATGAGACTTTGTCTCAAAATACTAAAACAGAAACAAAATCAGGAATAAGTTGGGAAAAAACTCCTCATGTCTGAATCTGACCTAAGAAAAAGAAAGGAAGGGATGAAGGAGAAAGGAGAGACAGAGACAGACACAGACACAGAGACAGAAAGAGACAGAGAGAGACAGAGAGAGAATGAATTGAAGGAGTCTCAGGGAGGCATGTGTGATGCTTTCTCCCATTATAACTCAAAGGGAAACTTTCGCACCACGTCTGGGGCCCTTGCCAGCTTGCAAAGGTAAGGAGAGGACACCCTTACATTCATAGGCAGCTCACATATCTACCCTATCTAGGGTTAGGTCTAGGTTTAGGCCTTGGCCCCGGTGACTATATGTAAACCACAAACCTGAAGATGACACATAGTTTCCTTTATTTCATAGAGAAACTGAGCTTATTGAGAGACAGGACTGGGGCTTTATTTTTATTTTTAGTTTATTACATATACAACATTCTGCCTGCATGTATATCTGCAGGCCAGAAGAGGGAACCAGATCTCATTACAGACGGTTATGAGCCACCATGTGGTTGCTGGGATTTGAACTCAGAACCTCTGGAAGAGCAGCCAGTGCTCTTAACCACTGAGCCACCTCTCCAGCCCCTAGGACTGGGGCTTTGATAAGGTTGGCTTGCAGCATTAAGCCCACTCTATTGCATGGCGTACCCCATGTTTTTGTTTCTCCTCAGCCTACTGGAGATCACCCCTGAGAAGAGCTATCTGAAGGGCAGTGTGGCAGTCAGTCACCCTAAAACTCACCTCTGCTCTTGTTCCAGAGAAGAAAGGACAGTGCCCGCTGTTCCCTTTCCAAATGCGGATGGAGTGCCCAGCCTCCTGTAAGAATGACATGGATTGCCCGGACAAGGAGAAATGCTGTGAGTCCAAGTGTGGCTTTATCTGTGCCCAAGCCTGGCTAGGTAAGGACTGCGGGCAAACCTCTCAGAGCCTATGGGCATTTGCCACAGGTGACATCCTGTGGTGGCATCAGTATGCTGTGGAATGGGTGAGGGCAGCATTGCAAAGCATGAAGTTATTAGATGGTCTAGCCTGGTCTAGATCTCACTATAGAATCAAGCTGACCTCAAACTTAGCATCCTCCTGCCGCAGCACCTGGCTAAGAGATGAAGAAGTCCCTTGAGCCTCAGATACCCCTCGCCCTAATCTTTAAGGTTTCTCAGGAGACTTAAAATGTCCAACCAGCGCCCTCATGTTGACCTCTGGACACTTGCACTCATCTCTTCAAAGCCTCTCATGAGTGCAATCATTCTCTGTGAATGTGAAAAAAAAAAAAAGAAAACCTTACTTGGGTGGTGATGATGCACACCTTTAATCCCAGCACTCGGGAGGCAGAGGCAGGCTGATCTCTGTGAGTTTGAGGCTAGCCTGGTCTACAGAGTGAGTTTTAAGACAGGCCAGGAAACCAGAGAAACCCTGTCTTGGGGAAAAACAAAAAGAAAAACCCAACAACAAAAAACCTTGCTTGTTCTCTGTCTTCATTCTTCAGTGACCACAAATTGATGGTGTCTTGTGATAAGTGTGCATGTATGCACACACACACACACACACACACACACACACACACACACACAGAGAGAGAGAGAGAGAGAGAGAGAGAGAGAGAGAGAGAGAGAGAGAGAGAGAGAGAGAAAACATTATTGGGGTTTCCAAATTTGTGTCAGATTATTTCCGAGTATTAAAAGTCAATTGTCTTATTTTACTTCACAAAGTCAAAACAGGCTTCTGCCCGAGGAAGCCCGTTGTGTGCTCTAAGATCGACAAGCCCAAGTGCCTGCAGGACAGCGACTGTCCTCTGGACGAGAAATGCTGTACACGCTGTGGACTGAAGTGCTTGGAGCCCAGACACTGAACAGTGAGTGGGGGACACTCCGCTGTCACAGTGGTGCATTATGGGTAGCGTAAAATAAGGCCCTCACCTCTGTCTTTATACCCAGCTACAGTCATAAGTGACATTGCCAACTAGCCAGTTATGACAGTACTGCTTAGCCTGCTGTGCCACACACACACACACACACACACACACACTTAAGTTTTACTTGTATTTATGTAATTGTGAGTGTATAGATGTGTTTATGTGTGTGCCTTTGGAGGCAGCAGAGGGTGTCAGATTCCCTGGTATAAGGGAAGGGTTGTGAAGGGGAAGGGAACCACCTGTTGGGGGTGGTGGGAACCAAAGTTGGCGTGCGAACATCAGGACCTAAGCTTGATCCGCAGAGCTCATGTGAAAATGCCGGGTGTGGAAGGCTGTGCTTATGAGCCCAGAGCTGCAGAGGCAGGGAGGGGAGGCTCTGTGGGCCACTGGTTAGCATGATCAGTGAGCACCAGGCCAATGAGAAAATAATACCCAGGCATGACATCTGGCCTTCATACATGTGTGCACATATGTACACACACACCAGCATACACAGATGTACCTGCATACACATGTACCCATACACACACACACACACTATCACATTCTGTTGACTAAAAAAAAAAATTTCAGGAACCCCTCAGCTGGCCTTGATTGCACACATATCCTGCCATTCAAAAGACTGAGGCAGGAGGATTGCTGCTTGCTTGCTTGCCTTCTGCAGCTCATTCAGTCCCCCTTCCCTTCCCTTCCCTTCCCTTCCCTTCCCTTCCCTTCCCTTCCCTTCCCTTCCTTTCCTTCCTCTCCCCTTTCTTCCTTCCTTTTATTAATTTATTATATCCCAACGACAGTTTCCCCTCCATCCTCTCCTCCCAGTCTCTCCCCCTCACCTGCCCGCTCCCCATCTCCTCCTCCCTTTCCTTTCAAAAAAGGGCAGACCTTCTAGAGATATCAACTGAACATGGCATATCAAGTTGTAATAAGACTAGGTTCCTCCCCTCATGTTAATGACAAGCAAGGCAACCCAGTAGGAGGAAAGGAATCCCCAAAGCAGTCAAACGTGTCACAACCAGTTCCCACTCCCTCTGTTAGGAGTCCTTGCAAAAGCACTATGAAACACATACAGAGGACTTGCTTGCATTAGATCCATGCAGGCTCCCTGGTTGTCAGTTGTCTCCGGGAGCCCCTGGGAGTTCCGGTTTGTGGAGGTTACAGGTTTTCTTGTGGTGAGCTTGGTCACAGCACTCAAGACGCAGAGATCTGAACACCTGTATGAGTTCTGGGCCAGCCTGGTCTATATGGCAAGATCCAGGCCAGCTAGAGATATGCAATGAGAGCTTGTCCCAGAACACAAAGCAAACAAAAGAGAGAGAGAGAGAGAGAGACAGATAGACAGAGACAGAGAGACAGAGATGAACAGACAGAGACAAAGATAGAGAGACAGAGATGGACAGACAGAGACAAAGACAGAGAGACAGAGAGACAGAGATGGACAAAGACAGAGAGAGACAGAGAGACAGAGAGACAGAGGGGGAGGGAGGTTTTACTTAAAAGACTAAGTTTCCATCCCTCTTTTTATGCAGATTCCTGCTCTCTGCTTAGACAGCAACCGGGAAGAATTATTTCCCCAATAGACACGAGAGACCCTTTCACCTTTTCAGTCACCCTTGGAATGAGGTGCAGATGGTCATCCACACACTTGGTGACACAACTGTCTAGCGGCCATGTCACAGGATGCTCCCCCACTGTATCCGTGGAATCTTGGATTTGTCCCTGCGATGCGTGCTGTGCCTGTCCAGAGGGACCCAGGACCTCTTAACTCACTGGGCACACGTACTGGCCTTGAGCCACGGACTGGCCTTGAGCCATGAGTTCACGGCAATGCCTGATGCACAGACACACCTCTTGCACAGATGCTGCCTGTTTCACAGCTGTGGGTTCTGCACCAGAACATGCAGTGAAGCCCTGCATCTTCCCGAGTTCTAACTCTCCTTCCTCTGCACTGTGGAGGCCACCACCTCCTTCACCCAGAGTCCCTGAAGCTCCCTCATGGATTCTGCAACACAACACTATCAGATACATGGACCTGATACATATTGTGTCCTCCCCCACTTGCCACTGGCTCTGGCTTATTACCACTCGATTCTTCATCTCATAGCCTGTGCGCTTTTTCTGCCCATTCCTCTGTGGATTTCAGTCTTGAATGCTTTTCTAAAATTGATCTGTTTTTCTGTATATTTCAAATGTATTAATGCTCAGCATCCAGGTAAATTGAGGAAGGCATGGAGGTGTGGCATCTGCAGGGTTAAAACCTAATGGCTTCTGGCAATTAACCCCTGCTGATAGTAGCAGGGGGTTAAGAAAAGAAACTTAGTTAGTTGGGCTCTATACTCTTTGACTCAAGGGCATCTCACTGGCTAGACCAGAGTCTGCTCTGGGAGTTTGTTAATGGTTCATGAGCCAGAAAGAAAAGGAGAGAGAGAGAAAGAGAGAGACAGAGACAGACAGACAGACAGAGACAGAGAGAGAGACAGAGAGACAGACAGAGAGAGACAGAGAGACAGAGAGAGACAGAGAAAGTCAGAGAGAGACAGAGTCAGAGACAGAGAGAGGGAGAGACAGAGACAGAGAGAGACAGAGAGAGGGAGAGACAGAGACAGAGAGAGAGACAGAGAGAGGGAGAGACAGAGACAGACAGAGAGAGAGAAGCAGGAAAGGACTACACCCACTACTTTATTGTTCTTAGTTTCTATCCCTTCTCAGGAGAGTGGATCACTCCGTTTTCGAAGCACTTTTACATTCCATAATTTCATAGTAAGTTTAAGGCAGTAGTTCATGTTGTGGGTGGATAAGGTTTAGGGAATTATAGTAGAATTGTTTACATGTCTTTTCACTAAGACCGGTCCTTTACTAAACATTCCTTATATAATTTCCAGCTCCATATGTTCATTACAAGTTTAAAACAATAGTTTTTATGTCACGAGTTAGCACAGTTTTATCAAGAGACAAATCATCTGCCTGTGCCTTATTACTTTGAAGTCTTGTCTAGATAAACTAGTCCCCAGAGACTAGTGAATGTTTTAAATTTTTTTTGTCCTTGAACCTACACTAAATTGTCTGTTCCCAATTTACGACCTTCAGCTGCCAAATAGTGGCCTCATTCAGAACCTAGAAGAAATGTTATCCTTGGTTGTAAATTAGTTCCAAGCCCACTTTCTTTTCCTAGTGCAGTCAGCCTGTGACACATGAAGGTTTACAGAGCTCTGTTTGCAGCTTTTATTCTGTGAGATTACTTTTATCAATTTAAGATTTCTATAAAATCATTATCAGGGATTATGAAATCATCCATTCATTTACACACTATTACTACATAAGAGTACATCTTCATGTTGCCCTGCAGGAAACTTGCCCAATGGGGTGGGCTGATGTCTATGACTCACTAAGCTATGTGACAGTGGCAGGAAACATGTATCAGCAGCAAGAAGCAATCCTGAGATGAAGTCTCTGGAGACTTTGTCTCCAGAGCACACCCATCGCAGCCATGCAAAATGGCAGGGCATCACCAAAGAGCCCACTTGTTTACCATAGCCTTTCCTCGACGGCTTTTGTCATATAAACTTTGTGTAATATAAATTATGATATATAATTTCACATCTTCCAAATACCCCCATGTTCCTCTCCTCTTTCCACTGTCCCAACACCCTCCCATCCATCACTCTACTCCACAACCCCCATGTATCTGCTTGGATACCTACCAGTCAGCCTACCTGACTTGCTCAGAGAGATATACTGAGAGTTTATTCAGAACCTCATCCTACTTTAAGGACCAGTTGCTAGACATTGGCTTGACTGACCTGCCTGATGGCTCTCAGAGCCTGTCTGGGAGAACAGACGTCCAAGACAGCAATGCAGTTAGATGCCTGGGCAGCAATACAGAGAGCCATCCACCTAGCAGATCCTAGTCTGACGGAGAAGCATGAGTTTCTACATACAGGTCAATGTGCCCTGGTTCTCCCTAAATCACTCATTCTGAGCAGATTTGTCCTAGAACAAAGGTATATAAAGGCCATGACCTTCCATGAAAGAAAGAAGAAAATAAAGGCGAGGACCTGCTGAGTGTGTCCTACACTGCTTGTTCATGAATTGTTAGAAGGAGCCCAAGATACATCCTAGGCCCCAAAGACACGCATTTCATGTCAGCTCCTTGGAAAATGACACACATGCATATTGACATGCGAATCAGACAGGTCAGATAGACTGTGGTAGAATAACCAGGCTGTGTTAACATTCCTCCCCTTCTCCGTCCCCGAAAGAGTTTAAGGAAGAAGGCAGATTTATCTGTCCTGAGGACAGCAGGAAGTGTATATTAACTGTAGTTCTGAAGCCTGTCTCTACTGGCATGCATTATTTTTGTTCCCTTCAGATTAGGGTTACAACTCTTACCTTCAAGTCTACAATAAATTACATCCACCTCACCAGCCAGAAGACTCCCTGGTGGCCTGAGGTGGAGACTTACAGATTTAGTGCCCTGGAATTCTGTCTCTCACACTCACTGGCTGGATGACACTTGTCAGAACCCTCTCTGCGCTGGGCCACATAATCCCTGTTGCAAGGTAAAATACCTCAGGGCCTTCCAGCCTAGAAACATCAAGTGTTCACTGTCTAGCTGTCTTTGAGAAACTACAGAAGTCCAAGAAGATCAGGCTGGCTTAAGAAATCTTAGTTGTTTAGTGGAGATTCTATTTCGGAGACCTGAGATCTGGGAGAGTGTTTCCCAGGCTATGCAGACCTGCCTGGGCTTGATCCCCAGCACCAAAAATTCTTTAGCATTTTTGTGAAATAATCCTTAAGTGACATTGCAAATCTGCTGACATGGGATTTCCATGGGGGTTCTGCTTATGATCCTGAATTTCGAGGTCATGTTATCACTTAATGATGAAACTGTGTGCTTATCTGTCATGTAAAACAAGTTGAGGACAATGACCCCACAATATGGTACCAGCCTGTTACTATGTTTTTCTAACACAATTACCCGGTAAAAGAAATCTCAACTCAATCAGTAACAATACACATTGTAAACCTAGGTTGGGCAGATCTCCCATTACACTATGTATTCCCATCTATATTCCCAACATATAACTTGCCATTTCTCCAGGCCACAAGCTTCTCTCTCTCAGCCTCTCTGTAGCTCCTCCTCCCCCCACCCCCAAACTCTCAGCTCTTCCTCCTTCCTCCTGCCCAATCATTGGCTCAAGCCTTTATTTGAAAAGTTTGGGTGGGGAAAAGGTTTTAAGGCAACTTCTCATCTGCAGCTCCTCCAAGGAGTACAATTAGCATCAAAATACAAGCCCTGGGCTATCCACACCACCAGCCCAGTCTAAGAAAGAATCTTGTTGATAACATTTTCCCTCAGCCGAGAGCCTCTCAGCCTTCTAGCCCAGGTTTGAGCAGCTGGTACTGTGGACTCCCAGGTAGGCAGGGGGAGGGGGGGGGCGCTCAATTCTGCATCCTTCTTCTGACAGCAAACTTAGCAACTCTGCAGTGGTGTTGACCTTGATTCAGCTGCAGTCTCTCAGACCTGTATCTTTATTTCAGTGTCTCCCCAGGCAACACTGTCCTGTGATGGAGGCTCCCTCTGGTCTGCAACATTCAACAACACTGTAACAAATACCATCTAAAGACTCTATTATCAGCCCGGTTTCTCCCCAGTCCCACGCTCTCTTTGGCAAGTCTTTACTCTTTGGCCTTGATCAAAAAGGTGAATGCCCCTAAGAAAAGATAAACCGGAAAATGGTGGGAAGAAATTGTAGGAGAGGGAGAAGGGAACACAGAGACCTTGGACCTACCATGGGAATAAACATTAGATAGCGATGTGAAGAGATATCAAGACAATAGAGTGTGTTTATTGGAGTGAGTGTTTTGAAA
This sequence comes from Apodemus sylvaticus, assembly GCF_947179515.1. Classification (NCBI taxonomy): domain Eukaryota; kingdom Metazoa; phylum Chordata; class Mammalia; order Rodentia; family Muridae; genus Apodemus; species Apodemus sylvaticus. The sequence goes on along the minus strand of NC_067476.1, from coordinate 150,163,682 downwards.
GTGGTAAATTAATGGTGAAGAGGGCATTCCGAATTAACTTTGAGTTATCAAGTCGAAGACACAAGAGGGCGGGCATTTACTTTACTGCAGCATGCACAGTGTAGAGTATACCAGAAGGCTAGCTCTATTCAGTCCAAGCAGAAAGTAGGATGTTGACTTTCTCCACTGATGTGGGCTGTGAATGTCATTAGCTCCACTTATGATCTCGAGAACTTGGTGTTCCCAGCAAGATAGTAGGTGACTGGCTTTTCTCCAGCTCTCAAAGCCAAGGTACAGACTATGAGAGAATCGGTTGCGCGAAAGCAGCAGACATTTCCATGTTCTAGAACTGCCAGCCAGGCCAGCCCCTCGCCAGAATGAAGTTTTCCAGATTCGTGAGCTTCCTCATGCTATTTGGCCTGCTTACAAAGGTCCAGGGACCTAGTCTGACTGACTTGCTGTTTCCCAGTAAGTATTGTTTTTCTGGTGTTGTCCGGGAGAAAGGGAAGTTTACTGGAAGGAAGAGACAAGGAACAATTCCTCAGGTGTGGGTCATCCACTTCCTGGATGTGGCTCAAGAGAGGATAGAGACACTTATAAGGTTTTTTTTTGTGTGTGTTGAGTAGTGGTGGTGCACGCCTTTAATCCCAGCACTTGGAAGGCAGAGGTAGGCAGATTTCTGAGTTTGAGGCCAGCCTGGTCCACAGAGTGAGTTTCAGGACAGCCAGGGTTACACAGAGAAACCCTGTCTCAAAAAAAAAAAAAGTTTCTTTGTGTTACAATGTCCTCTGTGTTAACACAGGGACTAGGGGCTGGGGAAACACCATCAAAGTCCTTTTGAAGAGGTGTCTTCCTTGGGGAGGTGGAGAAGGATTATGGTTCCAACATCAATGGGAAGACCCTTCACCTCTCAAAAAAGCAGACAGACCCCTTTATCGGGAGGCTCTGGGGTCAGAGTTGGTGGGTTGAACAGAGTTGGTATCCAGGTGACCTTGAGAAAAATATTTAACTTCCATGTGGCCTCTCTGAAACCTGATTTCTTCATTTTAAACAAATTTCGGCCCTATAGCTTTGTGGTGAAGAAACGGGACAGAGTAACGCTTCCCTCATGGTGACTGCTCTGCAGGCATTAGCTAACATTTGTTTGTGTTTACTATCTCATTTAATCCTTGTAAGAGCTCCACAAGAGTTTGTCCTATCAACACCCCTATTTTATTCTTTTAATTTAAAATTTTGGAATTTTAAACATTAAAATATAATTTCCCCCTTCTTTTTTTTTCCTCCCTCCAATTCCTTTCATGTACTTGCTACCAGTCTGTCTCAAACTATGGCCTCTTTTTCTTTAATTGTTGCTGTTATATGTACATCAGTGTGTGTGTGTGTATGTGTGTGTGTGTGCGCACGCGCGCCTAAATAAATAAATACAACCTGCTGTGTCCATTTATTATTTCCTGTATGTATATGATTTCAGGGCTAAACATTTAGTATTGGATAAGCAATTAAATTAGGGGGCTGTTCCTTGGGAAAGACTTTCTCCTGCTCTCATCATCCCTTAGTTGTATATAACTCTTTGTCCATAAACTTCCCTCTTTGAAGACACAGAATTTAAAGAATGTGCCCACGGTCACATGGCTACCAGCATTCAACCCACTAAAGATTTTTCTAAGATAATGTTTTTATTAATCTGTTGAAAAATTTCAACAATGTATTTGGGATCATGTTTCTCCTCCTCAACATATATACTCTCAGCAGAGTTAGAATTCCAGAACCCAGCTGCAGGTGAGAGAGGAATCACTGTGCAATGTCCCCCTCTAGAGGAAAGTGGGGACACAGCATGACTGAATAGCTAGAACAGAGGAAACAGACTGTAGGGGGGAAAGGGTCTACTCCTAAGGAGGCATTCCCAGCATTCCCAGCATTCCCAGCATCTGGAGACAGTTTGGGTTGTTAGGAGATGAAGTGCTCTGGATGTCTAGTACATGAAGCCAAGGTGACTGCTAAAGGTCCCACAAAGCACGGGGCAGTGCCCATGGCCAACAGGGGGTTGTCTAACCTAAACGTCCAGCGTTGAAAACTTCTGCTCCAGGGGATGGGGGTAGCGGGGATGGAGGGAAGAAGGTGTGTGGGGGAGGGTGGGCGTGTTGAAGAGGTTGGAGGGGGGAGTTGGAAACATGAGCAAAGAAAAGACTTCCTTCAGGGTGAGCAAACTTGAACACAAGCTTCCTTGCCCCCCCCCCACCAAATCTGAAGGCCCCGAGGCTGAAAGACTCTTTCTTCCCTAGGGAGGTGCCCCAGATTCAGAGAGGAGTGTGAGCACAAAGAGAGGGACCTTTGCACCAAGGACAGGGACTGCCAGAAGAAGGAGAAGTGCTGTGTCTTCAGCTGTGGGAAGAAATGTATAAACCCCCAACAAGGTAATGATGCGAAGGGCTTGGGACACCGCAAGCCTGCTACCATGTCTCCTCTTCTGCCCACCTGGGCTGCCACTGCCCCGTGACTCACTGGGGGGTGGGCCCTGGGTAAGATTGCTGCCTTCAGGATCCTGTGGTTTAGATTTGTTACAGCTCCTGGTGAGGTTGTGGCAGTGATGTTCGTATCCCAGCAGGTACAAGCCTCAGTTTCCCCAAATAAATAAATGTTGGGTGCGTGGGTGGGGTTGAGTCAGACTGGTTTCTTGACTATTTTTCCGTTGCCAGGATTTTCTGAGTCCCCAAGTGGCCATTGTTGTGCTAACAAACGCTCCCATTATCAGTGACAAGCAAGATAATTTATCTTCCCAAGCTTCTGACGGCTAAGCAGTTGCCTCTCTGCCCATATGAACTTGACTCTGTACAAGGAAACCTACCCTAACATCCCAAACCAGAGCTGCAACCCCAACTCTCTTCCTGCCCTTCTGGATTCCCAAAAGGCTATCTGAGATTCTCCATTCATTTAAAAATATTTGCTGAGCATTTCTGATGCCAACTTTTTTTTTTTAGTTCATTTTTCTCTAACAAAATATATGAGACAAATTAATTATGAAGAAAAAGGTTTATAGAGATGAGCTTTTGAGCTCACCAAACATGATGAGCAGACACTAGCATGAACCCCACAAGAGATGATGAGTGGGTAGGAGAAAGAGATCATGTGATCAACAGAAGCCAAGAGGGGCTGGGGTCCTACAATCTTTTTGGAGGACATGTTCCAGGTGATCTAGGAGTCTCCCAACAGATCTCATCTCTTGAAGGTACTACAACCTTGTGGACCAAGACTCCAAATCATGAGCCTAGATATCTAAACCACAGTGCCTATAACAGCACCTGACTAGTTCTCTGTGGTCAGAACCACCGAGAAAGGTCTCTCAGCAACTAAACTTAGAGCTGAATTCAGAATCAAAGATAATAGTAAAACTGAGGGTGAAAAGGCTCACCGAGCAAGAAAATGGCTCAAAAAAAAAAACCTCAGCAGGGATTCTAGGGAGACAGAGAGTGCTTGTCATCGGAAAAGGCCCTTGGTGGCTTAGGACCGAACAGTCCCAGTCTGATGGGCTAGAAGAAGGACTCTCATCCTAATCCTAAGAACCATGGGCTAAAAGGCAAAGAGAAAGCATGGTCTTTGCTATTTAGTGAGGCCATGTCATGACGAACATGTGTGGTCCTCCGGAGCGTGAGGGGGGAGGGACTGGATTTATGTTGGAGGACTTCCAGGAGAAAGGAGATGATGGCTTCAGAGACATGGCTCAGAGAAGGGAAGAGTGGGTGGCAGTTGAGAAGTACTGGGGAGCACAGGACATGACAGTGGAGCAGAGTGGTTAGGTAAGCAGGTGACATGCCAGGGGTCTGATGCCAGACTTCCAAAATCCGAATCTCTGGGCCAATTTTTAGCATCTTTTAAAAATCGTAACCACATTAATAATTTTTTTATGTGCTTCCACTTCTTCACATGATGCTAAAGGCCCTTGGAGCATACCTTCCTTCACCTTTGACACCCCATAAAGCTCAGTCCTGGGCTAGGTTGAACCAGACCCAATCCTGGCATGCTGGAGATTCACAATCCCAGGGACAAGACTGGAGGCATTTATAATAATAATAATAATAATAGTAGTAGTAGTAGTAGTAGTGGTGGTAGTGGTGGTGGTGGTAAATGAACACAGAAGCTTCAGAAACAAGATGGGGAAATGTAGGCTCAGTTCAGGCCACTGCCATGGTATGGGATATGGAGCAGAGCTAAGATAGACGTCACAGAGGAACTGATTTTTGAGAAAGGTTTTGAAGGGAGAATAAACGTTCTGCTAGTACCCAATGGTGCGTGTGGATATGCAAAGGTATGTGGAGTGCAGTGTGCTGTGCTGAATCGAAAATTGTCTCAGTGTGGAGCTTAAAGAGATTCCATGGCAAAAGAGGCCAGGGCCAGGCATAGAAGCTAGACAGGGAAGGACCTTGTGAGTTCTCCTCCCGGTGGATGACAGAGTTGATCGGAGGAGCCAGGGACGAAGGCAGGAGAATGAATTAGAGGCTGCCTCAATAAACTAGGTGTGAAACTCAGGCTTGAAGAGCCTGGCAGAGAGATGAGCTGTGAGGAGGGGAAAAGCCACTACTGTGGAGACTTACGGGCATGGAGATAGATGGTAGGTTGGTGAGCGTCCCTCGAATAAAGTGACAGCAATGTATTGTCTGACAGCTTTGTAGGTTAAAAGGATGAGGTTAAGGTGCCAGTGAGGTCTCTTTTCAGGATTGCAAGAGTTTTTTAGAAAAAAATGTGTGTGGGGGGGGGATGGGGGAGGTTAGCAGAGAACTTAAGACTCAATTCTCTTCTTCCACCTTTACCTGGGCTCTGAGAATCGGGTTCAGGTTGTCGGGGTTGCACAGTATCTTAATTTGCTGAGCCATCTCTCTGGCTCTCGAGTGAACACCTTATCACACAGCTCTCTACTGATAGCTGATGGCGTGCTGCCAGTCTTCCGCCTTCCTTGGCTTCTTATCTCTGCCTTCAAGTCCTCGAGGCATCCTCCTTGTGTGTGTATCTCAGGGCAATATGCGTTTACTACTTTTTCAGAGTATCAGCCATGTTGGATTAGAGGCCCTCCGTGCTCCAATGAACAACCATCTTAACAGACTACATTTACAGACTGAAGACACAGTTCAATAACAGAGGCCTTGCCAGAGGCATGAGCCCCCAGTCCGTTCTTAGTGCCCTTAGAACCAAGGCAGAAGAGAGTGTTCCCTGTGTGTTAATTCCTTTTACCTTGCTATGACAATACTCAAGAGAAACAGCATGCGTGTATACGAAGGGTTTCTTGTGACCTGTGAAAACAGTATGGTGGAGTTTGTGGTGTCAGACACACATGTGGTGGGAACTCCTCAAATGGCTTCAGACCAGGAAGCAGGGAGCTTTGGGAACCAGGGTTATGCTATAACCTTAAAGAGCCCTCTCCTGTTGACACATTTCCTCTAGCCAGGCTCCACCTCCTAACAGGTCCTGTGGCCTCCAAAAATGTCATCCCCAGCTGGTGACAGGTATTCAAAATGTAAGCCTGTGGGGGACATTTCTTGTTCAAACCATAACCACCCGCAAAGATCCTTCCTCCAGGAATGCAGATATCCACCATAGCATCTTCCAGCAAGTATGGGCAATGTTTGGGGTATTGAACCGCTGGAACGTGAGGGGAAAGGGGGTCTGTTCCAACTGCACTTATGACGGCTCTCAGGGGAAGGAAGGACATTGTTTTGTTTCGGGTTGTGCACTCTTGATTTCTCAACTCTGGGGTCCCTCTGCAGATATCTGCAGCCTGCCCAAAGACTCCGGCTACTGCATGGCTTACTTTCGTCGTTGGTGGTTTAATAAAGAAAATAATACATGCCAAGTCTTCATCTATGGTGGCTGCCAGGGAAATAATAACAACTTCCAATCCCAAAGTATATGTCAGAACGCCTGTGAAAAAAAAAGTGAGTCTTGGATCTGCACACCCCCACCCTCGTCCTGCACACGCCCCGCGCATGACCCTCCACCCCCTCCCAACAGCATCTAACATCCTCCCCAAAGCTGTCCCAGGAAATGTGGGTATGGGTTGGCCTGTCCCGAGGCAGCTGTGTCTTTCTCAGACCTGACAGAACTATATCTGATCAGGCGGAGAGACAGGACCTCCTGAAAACTGAAGCTGGGAAGACATGGGGGAGTTAGCAAACAAGAATGGATTTCGGAGGGGTAAAGGAGGATGTAGAAGGGTCCCCCAAAACTGGCTGCAAAATGATCCAAGAGTGTCCAGCCCCACCCAGACACTCCTTGCAAGGAACCATCCCAAGCCATCAACTTCTTCCCTTCCTTTTGCTGGCAAGCCAATTCTATCCATTTCTTTGAAACAAACAAATAAACTGACTTTTGTTTTAATGTCCTTTTGAGCGAGCACATGCAATAGCAAGGTTTGCTGTATTTTACGCTAGACGGTCGCAGTTCGCTCACATTCAACTCAGCTCCCATTAGCCAACCCCACTTTTAATCCCCATCCTATGACAAGAAGTAGAAAAGTAACTTCCGGCTCCGGAAATAAGCTGAGCCCAAGAGCTGAGCTGCATCTTATCTCCGTGTTCTCAACAGGCAGCCTCACCTGAACAGAGGCCACGCTGGGAAAACCATCAGGATTGGGCTTCTGCTCCAAGCTCTGTGTGCCTCCTGGATGCTGCAGACCGGCTTCTGGGGACCACTCTGAGCACTGCAAGGACTTGGGTCTTCCCAGTTCCTGGATCCTAGGACGCCTTCCCTCCCACCATGCCAGCTGCTGTTCGTAACACCGCCTCTTAGGGTCCCCATCAGCGGCGGAGCCTCAGCTGCTCAGAGCCACCGTCAAAAGCTCCCAGTTTATTTCCATGTAGCTCTCAACTTGATTCAGTAAAGTGTTTGGCTTCACCCTGTGTCTGTGAGACTGGGTGGTCCGCACGTCTTCAGTACAGGGAGAACGAAGCCTCTGGTGACATCAATCGAGGACATGTGTACGGAAACATCCTTGAAACCTGGGAGGCCCAGGGAATATTTTTCTCCTCCCTCTGAGGCCTGTGAGCAATGCTTTGCTTTCTGACTGACTCTGGGAGAGAGAAAGGGGTTCAAGCGGCTTATTATAGAAATCCCCCAGACATGCAAGGTGCAGACCGTGAAGGTTGGGGGAGGGGTGGTGGTAACAATGTAGCGGGACTGTTGCTACCATGTCTCAACATTGATTCCCACCCAATTCCACTAGTAACAGCAAGAATGTGTTCCAGCACCCCTCCCATTTTTAAAAAAAATCTTTTTTTCTTTTTAATTGCAGTGGTTTCTGAGTTAGTTACTGCTAGGGAATTGGAACATACTCCTACCAATAAAACATGCCTTTGAGTCTTCTTCCCCTATTTCCAGTGACAGGAAAGCCAAGACACTGGTCCAGAGTTTCCTATGTCCCCTACCCCCCGGGAAGCTTGAACTATTAAACCCACCTCAGCCCAGAATGCTCTACATTCAAGCTGAGTAGGCTCCAAGGGACCCAAAAGCAGAGAGTGAAACTCTGGCGTGCGGCAGGATGCTATTCAGCCACAAAAACCAGGAACCAACATAATGCTCTGCTGTGGATGAGCGCACACCGGGCGGCTAGGAGCATGGCTAAGGGAGTAAAGAGCTTGCCACACAGGCATGAGGACCTGGGTTCAAAGCCCCAGAGCCCATGTAAAACCAGACAAGTATCTCATACCTTCAATTACATTTGCTCCTACACTGAGAGGGGAAGGAAAAAAACAAAACAAAACAAAACAAAACAAAACAAAACAAAACAAAACAAAACAAAACAAAACCAGAAGAATCCCCAGAAGCTTATGGGCCACCTAGCCCGGGAGATACAACAGATTATGGTATAGGAATGGAGGTGGGGCCAAAAAGACCCTGCCTCAAACAAGGTAGAAGAGGAGATCCCATATCAGAGATTCAGAGATGCTCCTCTGACTTGCACACACTCAGGCATGTGTGTTTGTGCATGCACACATGAGTACGTGCGCGCGCGCGCGCGCGCGCACACACACACACACACACACACACACACTGTATAATTCCATTTGCATGAAATGTAATGTTGGACGTGGTGGTTCAGACCTGTAATCACATACACTCAGAAAGCAGAGGCAGGGACATTACAGGTTAAAGGCCTGCCTAGGCAAGTTAGTCAAACCCTGTGACAATCCCTTTAAAAAAGGGGTGGGAGTGGGGTGGGGGAAGGGCTAGAGATAGGGCTCTAAGGTAGAGCATGTGAGTGAGGCCCAGGATTGAACTCATCACCAGCAAAGAAAAAGACAGCAGGAAGATCTATAAGATGGGATGCAGTCTCGGGGGCAGGAGGGGGCTGGAGGCTGGAGAGGGACTGCTGTGAGACAGGGTTTACAGCTGGAGAGAAAACGATTTCTGAACCAGTAGATAGGAAACACAAAACGTGTTGGTGTGCTGTTTTTGTTTTTGTTTTGTTTTGTTTTTGAGGCAGGGTTTCTCTGTGTAACATAGCCCTGTCCTGGACTCACTTTATAGACCAGGCTAGCCTTAAACTTAGAGAGATCTGTCTACCTCTGCCTCTTGAGTGTTGAGGTTAAAGGCATATGCCACCACACTGGCAATGATGCACAATCTTATGAATGTACTAAGAAGACAGATTCCATATCCTTGACCTGAAAATGGTGGATTTTATCTGGTAGAAATTAGCAGGGTTTGTCAAAGTGTACGCCATGAAACTGTCTCTTGCAGTTACAGATAAAATCCTGGGTGCATCAAGTGTATGTGGCTGCAGCCTGCTAGCAGTACCTGCCTCAGTTTACCCTTGCACGGCTCACATTGGGTCCAGGATTTAAGGTGAGGGAATGCTCCAGAGCAGTCAGAGAGCCACTTTTAGTCCCTCCCACAGCTGACTAAGCCATTGCTTCTCGTAGCCCTGCCAACCCGCACTGGAGATGGAGGCTCTCAGCTCCCCTTGCTCTCCTGCCTTAGAGGTCCCATGCCCTGGCCCGATGCTTACTGGGAATAGTGGGGTCATGCTCACCCAACAGTCTTTACTCTTGGGTGGTGACTGAAGATGATGTCTGAGCCAAAGACAAGAGAGGGAACATCCACAGGGAGCTGAAGGGTAAAGAGAGAGATCTGAGCAGAGACATTGAGAAGGAGACAAAGGAGGCACAAGATCAAAGCCACAGATAATTAGCCCAGAGATGAGGAGAATCGAGGCCAGGACAGTACACAGCTCAATCGGTCCATTTCTCCCCCAGCATGTGTGAAGCCCTGACTCCACCCCCAGACCCACATAAACTGGGTGAGGAGATGCAGACCTGCGATCCCAGAGCTGCGGAGATGGTGCAGGTGGATCTGTAACTTCTACTATGTAGCAAGTTTGAGACCAGCCTAGGGGAGATGAGATCCTGTCTCAAGAGAAAGAGGATGGAGAGAGGGAAGGAAGAGGAAGAAGGAAGGAAACATGAAACAAAAGGAGGGAGGGTGGAGGGAGGAGGAAGGAGGGTTGAAGAACAGAAAGAGAAAAGCAAGATGAGAATTTGGCATGAAGGGGAAAGGTGAAATAAGGAGGGGACTTGGATACAGGGGGAGGGATCTTGGCTGTCAACTGGATGAAACAGGTAACCTCAGTTAAAGAGCTGGCTTGAGGACATGCCTGTGGGGAAATTTCTGGATTGCTAATTGGTGATGGGAGTCCTGGCCTACGGTGAGCAGTGCCAACGCGGAGCAGGGGATTCTGGATTGTGTAAGGAAAGTAACTGGGCAAGCCAGAGGAAGCACTGTAAGGAGCGTTCTTCCAAGGTCTCTGCTTCAGATCCCAAGTCCAAATCCTACCTTAGCTTCCTTCCATGATGGGCTGGAACTGTAACCTAAAAATAACCCTTTTAGTTAGTGTTTAATCTCAGCAGCAGAAAAGCAACCCAGGAAACGTCCAGTCTCCGATTTGCCCCTGGGAAAAGTAAGATTCTAGAATTCATGTAACTTTTGAAAAGATTCTAGAAAACTTTAAACAAGTGCACCCCCCTCTCCTTAAGTAAGCCAGAGAGCCGGAGAATCTCAGCTTGCAGAGGCCCAGACCAGCACATCAGATCCCTCTCTCCCACAGTTTGTACTGCAGGGACAGCTAGTCCCCTGATAGCCTCTGGGGAGGCAACGTAACTGGCTCACATCCAGAGCTGCTTCCTGGACTGTTGGAGCACGCAGCAGAGGCCGGAGCCACTGACAAGCTGCTCCGAGTTTAATGCCTCCAACAGGCTACGGCTTCCTAAAATGAGACTCTGGGGACTTCTGCCACTCCTGGTCCCCTTCATCTTCCTGTGGAGCATCCAGGAACCTGAGCTGGCAGAGGGGTTCTTTGTCAGTAAGTACTGGGTCCAGTTCTTAGCATGGAGAGAAGAAACTTGATGGGGTTAGAGAAGAAAACACTCTGCAGGTGACAGTGTCTCCCCCACCTCAGCCCCGGGCCCTGGTGGGGTGATGTTTGGAGTCAGTGTTTCCCCAAATCCTGAAAAGATGGCCTGGCTGGACCCAGCCCCTCTGTCTGTGAGGTTGACTCCCCACCATTATAAAGAATTCTTGGTGGAAGTACTGGGATTACTGTGCATTAAGTGGCCCTGGGGATTAAAAGGCCAAAGGGATTTCCACTGAAGGCCTGGCCTCTTCCCAGCACCACCCCCTCAGCTCCCAAACCTGCCCACAGCAGCTCCCCAAAGCTTTCCTCTACCACAGAGGACATTCCCTGGTGCTAAAGGGCAGCCCCCAGGAGTCCGTTAGCATGATGAAGCACGGAGATTCTGAGCACTAGAAGGCAGTGGTGGAAAGTGGGTGCTTAGGAGGTCACGTGACAGGTGCGAATTCTGGGTCCACTCCTCGGGAGCTGTGTGACGCTGCATGAGTCCATGCAGCCTCCCCATGCTCTGGGTCCTCTGTTCTGTGTGTGCAACACTGACCAGGCCCACTCATAATTGTGTAGTGAGGAGCGAGGAGCGAGGAGAACGGCCAAGAACGCCAGAAGTGCTTCTTCGGTATGAGTACTGTGCCCGGAAGTACTTCTTCGGTATGCCCCACTGTTCGTTTAACCCAGGCACCTTGACCAAGGCCTTTTAAACTTTGTCAAGTTTGTCAAATTTGGCTTTCAAGACAATAATCTCGGCAAACAGGAGCCAACCAAGGACAAAGCTCAGAATAGTCCCAAAGGGGTGGGTCTCTTTCTCTGGAGAATCTTGTAGTTGCTGGGGATAGAGAAGGTCCAGCGATTTAGATGCTGAATTATTACAACTGGAGATGTGGCCAGTGTTGTGAGAATCCTGAGCTGCTGAGGGTTGTCCCCTCTTAGTGACAGGTGAGGGGCTTCCTGAACTCTGCAGGGGTGCCCTGGGACTGGGAAGGAGGAACAATATCTCCCTCAACCCCTCACAGGACCACATCTCCTCCCATAGGAACATGTCCAAGAGTCAGGGTGAAGTGTGAGGTTGAAGAAAGAAATGAGTGCACGAGACACCGACAGTGTCCAGACAAGAAGAGGTGCTGCATGTTCAGCTGTGGGAAGAAATGCATGGACCTCAGGCAAGGTACCTCTCTGGTCCCTGGCAGCCCCACCCCCCTGCCCTCACATTGTTCTGCCCCTCTGCTGAGTGACTGAAAGCTAGTGCTTCTCAAATGTGCCCTAGCATTATCTACTTGATGCAAGTTTTGTAGGTGCTGGACAGGGACACCTGTCACATGTGCTCTAAGGGTTTTCCTCAAGCTCAGCAAACAATGGAACTGCTGGTGTGTTTCCTCTCTGAACCTCAGTTTTCCTTCTTAACATGGGTCATGTGATTCCCTTGCCTGTTCTGTGGTGCTGCTCTGAGATGCCCAGAAGCTATGAAAAGCTCACTGAACGGGTGTACCATGAAGCAGGTGTGGGTATACCATGGGGCAGGTGTGGGTGTACCATGGGGCAGGTGTGGGTGTAACATGAAGCAGGTATGGGTGTATCATGAAGCAGGTGTGTTTACCATGGGGCAGGTGTGTGTGTACCATGGGGCACATGTATGTGTACCATGGGCATGTGTGGGTGTACCCTGGGGCACCTGTGTGTGTACCATGGGACATGTGTGAGTGTACCATGGGACATTTGTGAGTGTACCATGGGGCAGGTGTGGGTGTGCCATGGGGCAGGTGTGGGTGTACCATGGGGCAGGTGTGGGTGTACCATGGGACATGTGTGAGTGTACCATGGGGCAGGTGTGGGTGTGCCATGGGGCAGGTATGGGTGTAGCATGGGCAGATGTGGGTGTACCATGGGGCAGGTGTGGGTGTACCATGGGGCAGGTGTGGGTGTAGCATGGGCAGATGTGGGTGTACCATGGGGCAGGTGTGGGTGTACCATGGGGCAGGTGTGGGTGTGCCATGGGGCAGATGTGGGTGTACCATGGGCAGATGTGAGTGTACCATGGGGCAGGTGTGGGTGTACCATGGGCAGATGTGGGTGTACCATGGGGCAGGTGTGGGTGTACCATGGGCAGATGTGGGTGTACCATGGAGCAGGTGTGGGTGTACCATGGGGCATGTGTGGGTGTACCATGGGCAGGTATGGGTATACCATGGGGCAGGTGTGGGTGTACCATGGGACACATGTGAGTGTACCATGGGTAGGTGTGGGTGTACCATGGGGCAGGTGTGGGTGTACCATGGGGCAGGTGTGGGTGTACCATGGGGCAGGTGTGGGTGTACCATGGGACACATGTGAGTGTACCATGGGTAGGTGTGGGTGTACCATGGGCAGATGTGGGTGTACCATGGGTCAGGTGTGGGTGTACCATGGGGCAGGTGTGTGTGTACCATGGGGCAGGTGTGGGTGTACCATGGGCAGGTGTGGGTGTACCATGGGCAGATGTGGGTGTACCATGGGGCAGGTGTGGGTGTACCATGGGGCAGGTGTGGGTGTACCATGGGCAGATGTGGGTGTACCATGGGGCAGGTGTGGGTGTACCATGGGGCAGGTGTGGGTGTACCATGGGGCAGGTGTGGGTATATCATGGGGCAGGTGTGGGTGTACCATGGGGCAGGTGTGGGTGTATCATGGGGCAGGTGTGGGTGTACCATGGGGCAGGTGTGGGTGTACCATGGGCAGATGTGGGTATACCATGGGGCAGGTGTGGGTGTACCATGGGCAGGTGTGGGTGTACCATGGGCAGATGTGGGTGTACCATGGGGCATGTGTGGGTGTACCATGGGCAGGTGTGGGTGTACCATGGGGCAGGTGTGGGTGTACCATGGGGCATGTGTGGGTGTACCATGGGCAGGTGTGGGTGTACCATGGGGCAGGTGTGGGTGTACCATGGGGCAGGTGTGGGTGTACCATGGGGCAGGTGTGGGTGTACTATGGGGCAGGTGTGGGTGTGCCATGGGCAGGTGTGGGGTCTCCTGGTTTGTTTGTCCAGGTGCTGTCCTCTCTAGCACTTCCGGCCTCCTTTACTCTGTTCTCTCTGTCTCACATCCTTGAATCTTACAAATGACCATCAAAATTATTCCCCCAATGTTACCAGTCAACAAATACTTGGGTGCTCATGACACCCTTGAGGGCTCCACCTGCTCACTGTGGGCAGGAGAGCTTTTCCTGGGAAAGGCATCTAGGCCTCGGAAACCAAAGCATGGGGAGTGCTCAGTCAGGGGAGGAGCAGCTTGGCAGGCAGCAGCAAGTGCTCATGGGAAGGCCTTGGGTTAGGAGACCTGATCAGGACTGGAGCCACTGGCAGGTGGGGAGGGAGCAGCTGGGTGAAGGAGGGAGCTTTGAAGGCTGGCCTTGATCCTCCCAGTGATCCAGCCCCTGGCTGTGGTCCGCTTGGGTTCTGGTTGTTGAATGAGGGTATTACCAGGCTGACCTCAACCTTGACATCCTCCTGCCTCAGCCTCTGCTGTCTGGGATTCTAAGTGTGCACCACCACACCTGCTGTGTCACCTGCAATTAACTCCCTCACCAGCTATGTGACATCAGGAGAGTCACTTCACCCCTCCAAGCCTCATGCTCCCTATCTGCATAATGAGAACAGTGAGAGATGTGCCCCCAAGAGGAGCCATCAGCATAGTGCTAAACCCCACGGCAAGTTCTTTAATAGCTAAACCTGTAGCGTGGAAATCAGTCGTCCATTAAAAGCCTAAGTTTGGGATCTTTCTCTTTTTCTAAGAACGTTCCTGAAACATGCATTCCTTGCCAAATGAAAAACTCAGAACTGCTGTGCCAGGGTAAGGCTTCATGTTCTGAGGCCATCAGAAAAGTATGAACAAGCCCAGGATAAATCCACATCCCAGACATTAAAAAGCACGTATGAACACCATGAGATAGAGTGGACCCAGGAGGTCAGAAAAGCTTTGACGTACAGGAGTGTTTTGATATTGGAGGGACTTCCATATAGCTCAGGGCGGCCTTGAAATTACTACAATCCTCCTGCCTCAGCCTCCCAAGTGCTGGGATGTCAGAAAAATGCCACCATGGCTGGCTACAGAAAGAGCTTTGAGGAATAATTTTGCCTTGTTAGCAAGAGCAGCTCAGGCATTGAGCAGGTGTTAGGGCATGGAGACGGCAGGACATGGAGACAGGAGGACATGCAGACAGGAGGATGTGCAGACAGGAGGACATGCAGATGGGAAGACATGCAGATGGGAGGACTGCAGACAGGAGGACCTGCAGATGGGAGGACATGCAGACAGGAGGACATGCAGACGGGAGGACCTGCAGACAGGAGGACCTGCAGACAGGAGGACCTGCAGACAGGAGGACATGCAGACAGGAGGACGTGCAGACAGGAGGACCTGCAGACAGGAGGACATCGTGACTTTCAGGCATGAGTATGAAAGGATGTGCGTTAGGAGCAGCAAACGAGAGAAGCTGTGGAGAGGGGGGACATGGAATTTGGGGTTTGGGGACAACTTTGTCATGAGCTAGTGGATCAGTTACTCTGGAACCTGACTGGAAAGGTTTGGATTTAGATGGATGCCATTCCTGGCAGAAGGAAAGAAAGCAGGAACATTTGTGAGGCAAAATCTTCAACACGCCATTGCTCCAGTGCTGAGAAGCAACGGAAGAGCTGTGTGCGATGGCTGCATCTGCTCCAGCGACAGCCCTGTCCTGACAAGCAAGGTGGTACTTTGTGTTACCATCCTGCAGATGAGAAAACTGAGACCAAAGCAGTTCAAGTGACTGGTCACAGTTCTCATGGAACTGGGAGCACAGCTCTGAGCTACACAAAAGGAGCAGTGGACAGAAGGGGGCGGGGTTGTCCCCTAGGGAGACAGGCATCCAAATATCTGTCTCCTATGATGTCCCCACAGATGTGTGCAGTCTGCCTCAGGATGCTGGTCCCTGCTTGGCCTACTTTCCACGATGGTGGTATGACCAAGAAGCTGACCTCTGTACCGAATTCATCTATGGCGGTTGCCAAGGGAACCCTAACAACTTCCAATCTGAAGGTATCTGCACAGTCATCTGCAAAAAGAAACGTAAGTGCTAATGCCCCACAGCCATGTTCACCAATTCCAAATAGAGATTTGAGCCTTGGTCCTTTCCAACACCTGGGCAGGAGCTGGGAAGGACCTGGGATGGCAGGAATAGCAGGCAGGCAGGTGGGCGGCAGGCAGAGGGACCTGCACACCTGAGGTGAGTCACAGGAGTGCAAAGCTCACAAGAGTGGGGAGCACCCAGAGCAACTCAGAGGAGGAGCCTGAGGCCTGCCATGGCCACCACACTGAAGCAGCAGGTATGGAGTGGCAGTCAGAAGGCATGGTCACGCTGGGCCCAGCACTCACACCTCTTCTGGCTTCCCTGCTTGCCCGAGGCTGTACAGAGGATCCCATCTCCCCTTCCATTAGCTGGAAGATCTGTTTCCTAAGGTGACTGGAGCCAAGCATGTCCATCCTTATCCTTGTGTCTGTCTTGCAGATATGTCTTCCTGGATATGATAAGGATGAACTGGAAGAAGTCCCAGGTCTTGGCTCCTTATCTGAGGCTTTCTTCCCGTGAGCCCAGCACATGCTCTGGATTGGCTGCCAGTGGCCAAGTCTTAGCCACTGAGACTTTGGCTGTTCTGAAACCAGAACCCTAGAATTTGCTTATTCCCTTCCCCAGACCTTAGCTTCTATTCAAATACCATGACCTTCGACCTTTGACCCCCTTCTCAGTCTGGGACCCTATCACCTTAACTTTCAGGGCTCAAATTTATTCCTATGAAATAGGATGTTCCTCCTAATAAAGGATTCTGTGAGTACCGATGTCCCAGAGTCTTAATATCTTGTCTGTTCACAGGTTGACCATATCTGCTCAGAGCCTTCTGCATGCAGGTTTTCCCATCTTCACAGGCCTTTGTGTGCAGATGTTCACATCTGTCCATTGTCCTGTGTATGCAGATGTTCACACATTCACATACACCCCTCCTTACGTACATTTGCATGTTACTACATAGAGACAAGCTCTAAGGATTACACACACAGACAGACACATACATACATACATACATACATACATACATACATGCATGCATGCATACATACATACATACATAGATACAGAGAGAAAGAGAGAGAGAGTACAAATAGTATATTCATTAAAGTTTCAGGGTAAAAAATAAATATCTAAAAGTGGTGATTTCACATACTAATAAAGTTACACAAAATAGAAACTTAGAAAACAATCATATTTCATCAGTAACAGCAAAAAACCAAAGTTCTTTAAAGCATCCAAAGGGTAAAGTTTGTGTGTACCAAAAGTCACAAAGTATTGATGAGGAAATTTTTACAAAACAAACTGCTATATGAAGAATATCCTAGGTTCATAAATAAAAAATTTCATATTGTCAAAGTGTCCAAACTACTTTCAACCATCTATATATTCCACACAGTAAAGGCATTTTAATGGAAAGTAGAAGAAGAAGAAGAAGAAGCTTCCTAAAATTCATACAGATCTACAAAAGACTCCAAGTAGCCGAAGCCATCTCTAGAAAAAAGAGGGATGTGACAGTATCTCATCTCTTGACTCTAACTTTTATTCCAAAGCATAATAAGCGAAATCAGTACTGTGGCATTGTTAGCATGAGTCAGATACCAACTAAAGGACTACAACAGAGAGCCAACCACTGAAACCACACCTGTACAGACAACTGGTCTTTGACAGAGTGCCAAGTGTTAGAAAATAGGGCATTCTTTTAAAATAATCCACACTGGCCGAATGGCTCAGGGGCTGAGCATTTGCCACAGAATGAGCAGTGCAGTTTGATCCACAGAACACATAAGGACACACACTAGAGAGAAGCTCCTCTCTTCAACAGCTGTACACAGAAACCCAACAAATATCCAGTAGGAAAGGAAAGGAACAGGACTCCTATCTCACCGCACATGCAACAGACACCTGGAGAGGATTAACGTCTTATGAGAAAGCTTAACGGATTCCTGGAAAGAGAGATTGGTGACTCATGACAACTGCAGGCGTGTGACTAACCTAAATGTCCATCAACAGACAAATGGGCAAGCACACTAGGGAGGCGGTGGCGGTGCTGGTGTTCCTCAGCCTTGACAAGGAAGGAAATACTCACTGAAACAAGCCAGGCATGGAAAGACAAATTTTGCACACTCTACTCTGTTGGAATCTAGGCCATAATTGAGATGAGATGATTTCCAGCGAGGTGTTGGTGAACAGTTTTAAAGTTTGTATTGTGCAAAACATGAGAACCCTGGAGTTCTAATATTGTAATTATAGTTTATAATAGTATTTTATCCTTGAAATTTGCCAAAAGGACTCTCACAGGTCTACACCAAAAAACGGAGAGTGTCTGTGTAAAGTGAGGGACGTGTCAATGACTCAGGAGGTGGCAATATGTATACACTCCAAATGCACCTTGCATATGTGCCGTTTTCATGTGAATGGTATTTCAATACACCTGTTAGAAAACATTTACAGCTAAGCCCAAATAATTTCCAGGGAAATAAGACTTGGTGCAAGTGTTAGAAAATAGGGCATTCTTTTAAAATAATCCACACTGGCCGGATGGCTCAGGGGCTGAGCATTTGCCACAGAATGAGCAGTGCAGTTTGATCCACAGAACACATAAGATGGCAGATGTGGTAGCACACATCTGTATTTCAAGCACTCCTGCGGTGATATGGGACATAGGAGAGTCACTCAGAAACTCACGGGCCAGCTGGGCTGAAGAACACAGAAAAGCAGAAACAGCTTCAGTGAGGTAGGAGGAGAGAACTAATTCCAAAATACTGCCCTCTGATCCACAAGTGGACTCTCTCCTCTCCTCTCCTCTCCTCTCCTCTCCTCTCCTCTCCTCTCCTCTCCTCTCCTCTCCTCTCCTCTCCTCTCCTCTCCTCTCCTCTCCTCTCCTCTCCTCTCCTCTTCTCTTTCCTCTCCATCTCCTCTTCTCCCTCCCTCTTCTTCTCCCTCTCCCCCTGTTTCATTCACACTCTCTCACAAACACTCACACACCATTTCCCCCTCACACTCACACGCACACATACACTACACACCATTCACACATGCGCGTATACACACATTCATACAAACCCACTCACACACATATACTTATATACACACACATATACTTACACACACATACACACACTCACACATTCTTCCAGAGAATCTGCGTTCAATTCCAACACCAGTTTAGTAAGTCACAACATCTAGAACTCTGTTCCAGTAGATCGACACCTTCTTCTGGCTTTCTTGGACACTGCATACATATGGTGCACAGACATACAAGAGAAAACACTCAAACATATTTTTTTAAAAAAAAAATAAATATAGTACAGGAGAAATTAGTGGAACTATCCAACCACTGAGGTGGGCGGGAGGAGTAGTCTGGGTCACGGTGATGCAGGGTGTGATGACCATGACCCGGCAGACATTACTGGCTGTGTAGCCCTGGTGTGTGTCTGTGCCTCTTTGTTATCAGCTCTGCATGCTTGTCTCCTAGGAAACCTGTCTCAGCTCTGTGTGAGACTCAGAAGCTCCAAATTTAAACCTCATTGTTGCCCCCTAAAAACACCCTAGTTCACCACAGTATACACCCTAGCTGGGACAGGATAGTGGGGAGGGATCCCCATCTCAGGGCCTATTTCACATCCATAATAGGAGAGTGATTGGCTAATGATGTCAAATAGTATTTCTACTTCTGAGAAAACACGGCGTCAAAGGAGTGCTGCCAGATCTGATAAACACCTACCACTCAGAATCTTTACACCCTTCAGCCCTGATCCGGTTTGACATACACGAATAACTGGAACAAGCTGTGCCTGCCCCTGCATCAAGGGGAGCCTTTGAAGTAGCTAGTGTGTGCTGTGCGTTGATAACATCTGCTCACAATGAACTTGTAGCTTTCACAGAGAACCTCAGAGGAACCCGGTGACCTTCGTCTCCTATTAGTCCCTCATTAGATCGCAGCACACACCCCAGGAGGACAGTCTGTGGTTGTTTCCAAGGTGCGGGACCCTTCATCTTTCTCTCCAGATGCTCCTCTCGGATCTACCTCCAGAACCAGAAGTGCACGGGGGAGCTTGGGTAATTTGGAAGCAGGGAACATCCAGGCTAACTTCACCCTTCTTCTTTTGTTTCTACGTGTGTATAAATGCAAACTTCTAATAAAAAATGACCTTGTACAAGACCACACAGTAGCACGTCATAACAAAATGAGTTAAAACCCTGAACTGAAGAGTGGTCAGGTATTGCCAAATCCTGCAGCCTTGGAAATACAGGTGACTTTAGAGTTATTTGTTATTTTGCTTTTAATATCAGCACGTTGAAGAATTCTCTACTGGAGGAGTCTTTCTTAAGAGTCAAAAACCACCATTTCTGTTAGGGCTGGAAAAGCCAGACTCTCAGTCTATATTTGTCAGGATCTAGTAAAGAACACAGAAACAACAGGGCTGGAGAGATAAAGATAACTCACTTCAAATCCCTAGAATCCATATAAACTTGGGCACAATAGCACATATCTGAAATGATAGTACTCCTTGAGAGAGGTGAAAAGTGGAAATGGGAGAATTCCTGGATGTTTGTAGGTCAGTTAAACTGGTGTGCACAGGAGTAAATACTCTCTCAAACAAGGTAGGATGCCTTGGTGCCGTGGACTGTATGTAAGCTCACATAAGAACACTCGAGTATGTGTGACACACATACCATACACACATAGAAAATGAGCAAATAACATACCCACAAAAAGGTATTTTAAACATGAGATTTATAGTTGCATGAGTGTAGGAGGAATAAGGGGAAGTTGAGGCTTTCTTATTTCTAGGTTTGGAAGCATGAGAATCATTAAGTACAACTGGAGCTGACACTCATGAAGGAATAGACCATGGGATATACACCTGGACTCTGTCTTCTAGAATGTGTTGTGGCTGGATTCAGAGCTCTGAGAGCACTAATGTTTTTTGGCTTATTGAGTGGAAATGTATGCCTACCTAGAGGTGGTATCTAGGGAAAAACACAGGGAAGCAGGTTTGAAGGATACCACAAGGAGCCAGTGTAGGGATATCTAACATGCATAGCCCCATTCCCAATACCACAGAGAGGGTGGGATTGTTGCTGGTAAGTACTCAGTACATTTGCTCTCCCAGCCTCCCTTGCAGCTAGGAGGAAATAAGCACTCAATACAAGTGATCAATCAGACTCTCCCATCTCAGATACTGTTATATTTTGAATTTGTTTTATAAGAATCTCACTATGTAGCTTAAATTGTTCTAAAATCCTCTGGGCAACCTACACTAGCCTCAAACCCTCTGGATCCCCCGCCCCCTGTCTCACCCACTGAGTGCTGTGGTTATTGGTACCACACCCTACTCTGATATCCTCTCAGTAAGTTTTATCAAGTGCAGAGCACATACCTTTTAATTAATAACATTTATACTTTGGCTCATTCCTCACTTTTTCTATTATTTTTTTCTGAAGATCCACTCTTCATATCTGCCTTTCCTGTTAAATGCTGACAGCTTAGAGTTCATCATACACGATTCACTGTGTTTTCCATATGCACAATTTCTCTTCCTTTTGCCACTGACTTCTTCATTATTTTCTACACTAGTGTATTACTTTATCAGGTAAAATGAACATGCAATCAGTGTTATTTCTAATTCAGTGATAAAAAGACATGAAGATGTCAGAAGTGTGATACCCACAGATCCACTTGATTCAAGTCTAGGGAGAATCACCTACTTTCCTCAACCCCCTAAAAAAAAGAATGCATTCTTTAATCTAGGCTGTATGTAGTAGTAGCACACACCTTCAACCTCAGCACTCAGGAGGCAGAGACAGTGGATCTCAGAGTTCAAATCCACACTGCTCTACAGGGTTCCACATCAAGTTCCACATCAGCCAGGACTATCTAGAAAGATATTGTTGAAATCAATTAATTATAAATTAATTAATAAAAATTGATAAACGGATGGACTATTGGTGAATAAAAATGTATAGATGGAGGAATCACTTAGTAATCTTAATGACAAGCTCACTGGGAGACCCAGGAAGAAAACTACATTTAAATTCATTA
This sequence comes from Apodemus sylvaticus, assembly GCF_947179515.1. Classification (NCBI taxonomy): domain Eukaryota; kingdom Metazoa; phylum Chordata; class Mammalia; order Rodentia; family Muridae; genus Apodemus; species Apodemus sylvaticus. The sequence goes on along the minus strand of NC_067476.1, from coordinate 150,142,191 downwards.
TCACGAATTTTTGTTGTTGTTGTTGTTTTCCAGACAGGGTTTCTCTATATAGCCCTGGCTGTCCTGGAACTCACTCTGTAGACCAGGCTGGCCTCGAACTCAGAAATCCTCCTGCCTCTGCCTCCCAGAGTGCTGGGATTAAAGGCATGCACCACCACCACCTGGCCACGAATTTTATCACAAAGAAATATTTGGGAAAAAATAATGTCTCCATTTTCATCAGAAACAAAAGCTTATCAGAAAGTATTAGAATATATAGCCAAATTGATTACAGAGAAAAACGCTATCAAATAATAATAATGTTGAATTCAGAGTAACTATTCTCCAAAAATAAAGAAAACAGGAGCTGGAGTGATGGCTCACTAGGTAAGAGCACTGGCTACTCTTACAGAAAACGTAGGTTCAATCCACAGCACCCACATTGGCAGCTCACATCTGTCTGCAACTCCAGTTCCAGGGCATCCAATGCCCTCTTCTGGCCTCTTCAGGTACCAGGTATAAATAACACATGCACAGACAAAATTAATCCTTATGGGTTTAAAAGTATTCAGCATAAATATATAAATAACCAGGTATAAAGGAATAGACTTTTAATCCCAGCACTCAGGAGGCAGAGGCAGGTGGATCTTTGTGAGTTTGAGGCAGTCAAGTCTACAGAGAAAGTTCCAGGCCAGCCAAGGCCACACAGTAATACCTTGACTCAGAAATAAATAAATAAATAAATAGATATTTTACTATTTAAATTAAATTATTCATATATAACAAATAATAAGATAATAAATGAAAATAATAAATCAATAATAAAACCATAGCCAGACATAGTGTCACAGACCTTTGACTCGGGAGGCAGCAGGAGGCAGAACTTCGAGTTCCAGTCCAGCCTGGTTTATACAGTGAGGCCCTACCCCAAAAATAAATAAATAAAGACAATAACTCATATCAATAATAGCTATTATTATGATATATAAAGAACTCCTGAAATGCAATAACATGGACATTTGGAGTTTGAGTTTTGCTTTTGGTTGTGACTGTGCCCTGATATGTTTCCCTCTTGAAGGAAGAAAGTATTTTAGTGGAGCCCACAGTTAAAAGACTTTGAACTTTTAAAAGACTTTGAATTTTAAAGATATTGGACATTTTAAGGTGATTGAACTTTTAATATGTAAAGGCTGTGGGACTTTTAAAGTAATTTAGATCTTGCGGATGAATAAGAAAGCAAGGGTTGAGGCTTAATGATGTGTTTGTGTGTCAAGTTGACAAGGGGTCAATTGTACTGGCTAGTTTTGTGTGTCAACTTGACACAGGCTGGAGTTATCACAGAGAAAGGAGCTTCAGTTGGGGAAGTGCCTCCATGAGATCCAGCTGAGGGACATTTTCTCAATTAGTGATCAAGTGGGGAGGGCCCCTTGTGGGTGGTGCCATCCCTGGGCTGGTGTTCTTGGGTTCTATAAGAGAGCAGGCTGAGCAAGCCAGGGGAAGCAAGCCAGTAAGAAACATCCCTCCATGGCCTCTGCATCAGCTCCTGCTTCCTGACCTGCTTGAGTTCCAGTCCTGACTTCCTTTAGTGATGAACTGCAATGTGGAAGTGTAAGCTCAATAAACCCTTTCCTCCCCAACTTGCTTCTTGGTCATGATGTTTGTGCAGGAATAGAAACCCCGACTAAGACATACCCCAAAAAGCCTTCTCCCTAAAATTTAGGAGCTGGAAGAGGGCTCGGCAGTTAAGAGCTTTTACATAGGACCCAAGTTGGGTTCTCAGCCTTCATGTTGGAGTCTCACCATCACGTGTAATTCCAGGAGGACCAATGGCTCTAGCCTCCACAGACACTCATATTCATGTGTACATGCCCCCCCCCAACACGTGCATTTACACAAAATTTAAAAAATAATAAAAGAAACATTTGCTTTACAAAAAGATACACTGACTTTAAAAAGTAAACATGTGGGTTTGGAATCTTTTCTTTCTTTCTTTAAAAAAATCAACAGGGTTTTATATCACCTAGACTGATTGACCTTTATCCTACAATTTAGCCAAGGATGACCTTGAACTTGTGATCTTCCTGTCCCAACTACCAAGTTCGGGGATTGCATAAACCACACCTTGTTTTTATTCTGAGATTTTGTTATTTCTGTTTAAATACACTGAATCTGCTCCTTCTCTAACCAGGTGACAGTTTCTAACTTTTATCTCAAGTGTGTGTTGTTCCCATAATTCCCTGGAAGCACCCAGGTGTGAAGACAGCTCCTGTCAGTACAGTCAGGCTCAGCGTAAGAGACTTGAAAAGGGGGTCTGTAATAAATGAGTGGCCTGAATCATCAGAGCTGAACAGACCAGGGACACAGCCACAGTTCTGAAACTTAGTCCTTCACATGACTGTGGGCACAGTAGTTTAATCTTCTTGTTTTGTTACAAAAATGGAGTGCTTCTGCATATTTTCTGTTGCTATAACAAAACGCCTAAGACTGGATGCCTTATTTTAAAAAGAGGTTTACTTAGTTAAAAAAAAATTGGAGGGTGAAAGTTCAAGAGGAGATAGCCCATCAGCTTGACTTTCAATGGGAACCCCATCCCCGCCCCCTCTAATCAACTGTCACAGGATGGCTGGTGACATTATGCAAGGGATATTTTTGAAAAGAAAGAGAACATATAGCAAGATACAAAGTCAGAGAAGCTTAAGTTTGCTATTTTCAAGAATTGGATTTATTTTACTTTTAATTGTGTGTGTGTGTGTGTGTGTGTGAGTGTGTGTGGTGTGTGTGTGGGAGAGTGGCTGTTCATGTATGTACAGGAGCCCACAGAGGCCAGAGGTGTTGGATTCTTTTCGAGCTGAAGTTACAGAAAGTATGGGCTGCCCATCTTGGATGCTAAGAACCCAGATTAGGTCCTTTGCAAAAACAGTATACACTCATGGGGGCAGGAGAGGTGACTCGGTGGTCAAAAGCACTAGCTGCTCTTCAGAGGATCTAGGTAGGTTCTAGAAGAGCAGAAATATAAGGATGAATATTTCAAAAATCTGGAGTTGGTTTGATAATTCAACAGCACCTTCAACTACTGAAACCTCTCCAGATTCTCGCCCTCCTGGGAGCTCGAGAGAATATTGAGGACCCGTGGTTGGAACTGTATTTCAAGCTTAAAGAAGCTAATGCCTTTGATTATCTTGATGAATTGGATGATTCGGTGTACAAAACTTTCTACAAGTTGGGGAAAACAAAATTGAAGAATGATTTTGCTGACTGGTTGCTTTTAGCATCTCAGGGGTGGGGGAGAACAATGAAGGAAAAGGAGTTGTATGATAAAATCGTGTCCCAACCCACAGGACTGTCAACAGGGTCCCTGGACCACCTAGGAGAGGACGAGAGACAAGAGATGTAAGAGATGGACAGCAAGACAATATTCTGATCAAGCTGTCAAACTATTGTTTTACATACCGTAATATAAAGGAAAGCAAGCAGGATGTAGGGAGGGAGTATGAAGGGGTAAACATTGTCTCTGAGGAACAGTCTCTCAGGGGGCAACATTGTCTCTAAACATTGTCTCTAGGAAGTAGTCTCTCAGAATTTTCTCTCAGAATCTCATGACAAAGCTGGCTTGGGCTTCAAGGAAGCTGGCAAACTAAAATGATCACGAGGAGGTGAAGTGGAAAAAGATTGTTATAGTAACCTAACTGCAGGTGAGCTCTGTTTGTGCTGACCAAATTGATATTTGCAAACCCGAAAGCTAATATTTTTCCTTCTAAAGGCAGGCTTGAGCATGTAAGATGGCTGAAAGGAGGAGGTTTTGAGATCTAAGTTGGAATGGCTCCTAGCATCTCTCCCTTCTCTGTATTAGGAAGAGCAGAGGTCAGACAGCCATTGATGAAAAGCAGAAGAGGCACCAAAGGAATGGAGCAGCCCCTGTCTTAGGAATCGACCCAGCCCTCATCCATCATCCCGTTCCCGTCTCTGGATGTCTCTGCCAGCCTCCAGAGGCTCCTGTCTTAGGGGGTAGTGGCCCTGGGAAAGTGCCTGTCATCAGCACCTACTCAGCAATGTTATTGTTATTGGTGCCTTGAGCTTCTGGGCTCCTTCTGGAGTCCCCGCTGGAATGGCTGTGACAGGAATGCTCTCTTTGCCTGGGCACATGATTTTGCTGTTTGGGCTGTTTTGTAACTTCCCTGGTGTGTGTGTGTGTGTGTGTGTGTGCTAGGTAGCCATCTCTCGATCCTCCATAGCCAAACGATGGTAATGTATCTGAATGGGCTTGGCTGCCAAGTCATCTACCTGTTGTCTAATCAGGGTAGTGAGGCATTTAAAAGTCCATGGTCCACAAGAACATAATAATAGACCTACAAAGGGTCCCAGGATAGTGGGTAAAAGGGTAGTGAGCCATGGAGAGGTGGAAAACCAATTTTCATACCAACTTTCTGCCTGTTCTCTTTCTCTCTTTCGTTTTTCTAGTCCTTCTCTGACTTTTTTCATGCTATCTTTGGCAACTTCTGTTTTACTAGTATAGAAACAGCATTCTTCTTTTAAAGCTGCACAAAGCCCACCCTGTTGAAGGAACAGGAGATCAAGTCTTCGCCTATTTTGGAGGACAACCTCATCTAGGGAATCAACAGAGTCGTAGAGATCAATTATCCCCTGCTGAAGGCGTTGGACATTTTGATTGATAGTGGCACTTAGCTCTGTGTACCTAGAGTTAGAAAGAACAAGGGAAGAAATACCTGTCCTCACTCCCACAGCTCCAAGGCCAAGTAGGACAGAGATAGTAACAGCAGAGATAGGTTCTCTGCAGGAGCGGCTCAGAGAGGTGGAGCCACTAGTGGATGTGAATAGATCCACTAGTGAAGGTGAAAAAACTCCTCAGAATGATAATAAACTAAACGAGGAACCATCTTAATAAAACTCAGGGCTCTCGCCATCCTTTCCATTTTGAAAAATTGAGGCAGAGAGGCAAGGTGTGAGGCCATCAAGGCACGCCCACCAGGTTCCATGGGGGGGGGGGTAATAAAAAAATTGCCAAGAGGGAGAGAAAAGGTTTCATTACACAAATGAGCATAAACTGAGGGGACATTTTGTTCCACGAGAGATCATACAAAGTCCCAGGCCAGATATTTGGGTTAATGAAAGACCTGGCCAAGCACCCTTCTGCCAGTGGCAGTGCCGTGGATCATCGACATGGAGGGGATCACCAAGAACAGGAATTCCTTCATAAAAAGGTGGTTGGGAATGGTAGCATAGCCAGCAATCTTCAACAAGTTCAGGGGAAGTTTCATTCAGATAAGAAAGGTCTGATTAACTAAAGAAAGGACAAGATTTTTAGTGGAAGATGGTTGTGGAGGTGGTACAAGCAGAATAGTGTCTAGTGGCCTGGCTGATGGCCAGAGGGCAAATACAGAAGGCAGGAAGGTGACTTTAAGAGAGGGAGTATGGGTGGTGCCCTGGTCAGTTTCTTTAGGAGGAATAGGACAAGGTACCAACATAAGATTAGGCCCCATTGAGACCGGCTGGGCATGATATAAAGGTTCTTTAAGGAGCTTAATAGAGAAAATAATACCTATATCTAAGCCAAGTTCATAGAGGCGAAGACCCCATTCATAACCTTTTTGTCAATATAGATTGGGAGATTTTGCATAGGTGGTAAACTTTATTTGAAAAGGTGTGCACCACCCCTTTGTAGAGGGATTAGAGGCCTTTCAGGACTCTAATCTGTTAGAAAACTAGCTGGGGGTGTAAAATTGTGTTTTACTTGAATGTAATCCCACGAGGAGAAGTCTAGCAGCTATCCCCAAGGGTCCCAAACAACCAAAATAAATCTTGTGGATGTCTTAAAGAAAACATATGGCAGGCCACATTCTATCTGGTCTATGCTTGAAACGTGTAAAATTTTAAATAAATATATGGCCTTTTGACACCCTGAAGGGGGGGCAATCAGCAGTAGCCAATATCTCCCCTTTAATCTGTTTATAGTTTGTCTAATTTTTAGCTAAATAAAATTGCCATGCAAAGAAGGATGTTGAGTCCGTAGATGTCTGTGGTGTCAGCATTAGTAGGAGGCACCCAAAGGTGTTGAGGACTGTGGCCGTTTTTAATGATTATAATCAACATCATTCTTTGTCTTAGCATTAGCATACTCTGGCAGCTAGCATGTTCCTTCAGCATCCTGCAGAAAAAAAACACAAACATGCCCTCTTCTCCACAATCAGAAAGTTCCCTGGCATTAAATTTTTAAAAAATGTTTGTGGTATACAGAGATATGATTCTCCCATCTTTTATTTATAAAAATATTGTTGTAAAGTTCTATGGGTCTGTTCCACAATATCTTGTCCTTGAGGATTATAAGGAATCTCAGTAATATGACTAATATTAAATTGTTAATAAAATATCTCAAATGACTGACTGTAATAGTCAGTTATAATATTTGTCTTAATCTGATTTGGAACATCCAATAGAAAAATAATATATATAATGACTAATTTTATTTTTAGTTGTCACTTCTGTAAAACAGTCATAACTAGAAAGCTTGAAAAGCTGTCAATAGTCATATGTATATATATTTTTAATTTCTTAACTTGAATTGCATTTGTATAAGTAATTAAAAAATTTAAGAATTAGCAGAATTTAAAAAAAAAAAATGGAGCTGGGTGGTGGTGGTGCACGCCTTTAATCCCAGCACTTGGTAGGCAGAGGCAGGCAGATTTCTGAGTTGGAGGCCAGCCTGTTCTACAGAGTGAGTTCCAGGACAGCCAGGGCTACACAGAGAAACCCTGTCTCGGAAAAAAAAAAAAAAAAAAGAAACAATTTCAAGCATATATATATATATATATATATATATATATATATACACACATATATGTATAATATATTATACACATATATGTATTATGTATATATGTGTATGTATAATATATTATACACATATATATGTATTATATATATATATTAAAAGTTTGATTTTTAACATTTTTAAAAATAACAGCCACAGCACCCAATTTAATTATCTGTGCTGAAGCAAGGGGAAACTCAAAAGAATAAACATAAGATCAAATTATATGAGCTTTACTCCCACAGTAGATGTATATATACTTTTTTATAGGACGCATGTATACAAATATAAAAGCATGTATGGAAGCAATTTTTAACAATTTATCTTTTGGATAATAATTATTAATTTTGTCAAAAAAAAGGCTTGCCATGTAATAGATTAACTATTAACAATAATCAATTTAATTGCTGTTTGAAATAAGGAACAAACATTTCATCAAAAACATTAAAAATATTTTTGTGATTTAATCTTGCAACGTTTTATTATCACATCAAATCTTTATTGGAGGATGTTAAAACTTTATTTGGAGAGATTTTACATTAATGTTCTCTTTGTCAAGGAATGGCAGTGAACACATAAACTGTTGACAAATGTTTACAGTAGCTTTCTCCAACTTACATCTCTCACTATTTATTTTGTATCTATCATGAAAACATCAGAGGCTTAAATCCTCTTGTGGCAAGATTAAAGCAATGTCTTAGCCAAATAATTTATCTTAACACCTTTTGAAAATCATTTACTTAAAAAATGTAAAAGCCCATTGTTAAGAGCAAAGGCCTGTAATAAAATTCTATAATATAGATGATCTTAGCTTCTTGTATTGAAGCAGAGACAAACCATTTTTTTTTTACATAAAGTAAGGCTATTAGCCATTTCTTGAGGAAAAACTTTCTAATGAAATTATTTTATTGGTTTTTTAAAGTTAGCTTATCCTCTTAAAATTATCAGGATCCACAAAGCAAAAAACAACCCTTTAACTCTATAATGATTTTGTATGGAGTAGGCAGGCCAAATTTTAATGCCTTCAAATTTCTACATAGCTTTATTAATCTTTCACAGATCTACATTTGAACTGTATTTTGAACCACATCTGTCTGAATCTGTTAAAAATGTTCTTTTGGCCAGAAACTCTCTAGGTGAGGCCTGCAAGATAAGACCAGACCTATACCCACCGGTCCTGCAAGGAGTAGCCTGTAATCAGACCCCATTGTATGAAGGTCAAATAACAAAAGGAACCTGTAATATTAAATCATAACTACAATTTTTGAAAGCAATTAAACAATTTTTTCTCCTTAAAATTAATGGCAAACACATTACTTTCACACTGCAAAGTTTGTCTATCAGCTTATATGTTTGAATGTATGACAGTGTAATTTATTGAAGAGACATTATTTTAAATCTTATTTCTTATAAGTCTAATTTCTAGAATAAGAACCACATATAACATTATGCCAATATAGAAATATCTTAGAGGTCTGTTTTTCTTGGGTTGTGTCATGCCATGTGCTGCTTAAGATATCTCTAACCCTGAGTTATCAGTTTTAAACTAACTTTTGTTACTATCATTATACCTTTTAAATTATATCCAATAACTTATGAGCCAATACTCTATAGTCAAGACATGTAAAACATTTATACTTTAAGACCAATTAGAAATAAAAATGAAGCAATTACATGATTATCATAAATTTAAACCAAACAATTTTTTTCCAGCTGTGATTTCAAGGGAATAAAGCACCTTGAATCCAATCATCACAATGGTAGAAATTTTTCTCAGAGAAATATCCATTAGTCCACTTGTCCCAGAACTGCTTTAAGAAGCAGCTTTTTCTCCAGCTGTGTTTGACTCCTAGTTGAGAATGCAAAGCACCTTAAATCAGCTTCTGCTGTGTAAACTGTGACTGACAGGACTGCCAGCAGATAATGTTTTTTTTTTAAATAATTTTTTTCCTTTTAACATAAAACATCAAACAACAATCACTCAAACAACAAAGACGAACATAAATTGACAGACATATAGATAGATTGGTGCACCAATAGACAGACAATATATAGAGAGAACTTGATGTCCCAAAGAGATACAAATATCCTAACTAGAACTAAAGATATCTCCAGTAGGATCCAGAGAGGAAGCAGGACATCAGGACGTTTCCCACTTTCCTCTCCTCCCCAGGAGAGTTTTTCTTTTCTTTTTTTCTTGTTTAAGATTTACCTCTTTCTCTCCTACTTCTTCTGGAAATTCTGCCAGAAAAGGAAGAGGAGGCACAGTGGCAGCTACTGATAGTTGTTCCCCAGCACCTTGCTTTTTTAACCTCTGTTGGGTTCATACAAAGAGAAAGAGGGCCGAGCAGTGGTGGTGCACACCTTTAATCCCAGCCCTCTGGGAGGCAGAGGCAGGTGGATTTCTGAGTTCGAGGCCAGCCTGGTCTACAGAGTGAGTTCCAGGACAGCCAGGGCTACACAGAGAAACCCTGTCTCAAAAAAAACAAATCCAAAAAAAAAAAAAAATGAGAAAGAGGTTTAGAGAATGTGGTATATGGCGGTGTAGGGGAAGGAGGTGCCTAGGCGGACACACACAGACATGGTATAGAATAGAGTTTATTCAGGATGGAGGATGAGAGTTAATGGGGTAGTGGAGGAAGAGAAAGGCAGAGAGAGAGTTTAGAGAAGTAGAGGCTGGCCATGACAGTGTGGAGAGAGCAGGGAGGGGAGGAGAGCCCAAGAGTTTCTTTGCAGTCCAGGACTTAAACAGCTCGTGAGTGGATTTTACTTTCGATTTCTCTGGCCACTTCAGCTGCATCTGACTTCCAAAGAACAAATTCTCACCAGAGAGCGTAGCTGGGGCAAGCTGGATAAATTCCTTAGGTATGAGCCAGCCCTCAGTGGAAGACTCTAAGAGTCCCAAAGTGAAAGTAGCAGTCCACCCATAGGTGGTGATTGTGAACTTTAATTTTTCTAGAATTTTAAAGTCAAGGGGCTGAAAGGAATAATTTGATTTATGACGTCTCTGCCCTCATCCAGGGTCGGAGTATCTGGGGACTGCAGGTGGAGTACCTGTAGATTGATGTCCTATTTCTCCCTCCTCCTCTCCTTCATTCTCACCCAGACTCTCCTCCTCCGGGTCAGGAGCTGCACTGGGAACAGTACCCCCCCCCCTCCCTGCTGAGTAAAGAGAGTGGGAAATCCAGGACTAGGCTTTTCTGCAGGTATTTTTGGCTCTGGCTTTTTCTGGGTTTTTGTCTGGGTTTTGTCTGTAGCTTTGAATTAAAACTTGAAGTTAGAGTGGCCATCTGTCTCTCTAAATCTCATGGCGCCTTTAAGAGGGCTACTTGCTCCCTGCGGCTTTCTACCATTTGGTGAAGAGAAGAAATTTCTTCAGTGGCTCTCCTGTGGGCAGCAGAAGCTGGGGCGGGGGGGGGGGGGGAGTAAAAATCTCATCAAAAGGCCCATAAGATGGAGGGATACAGCTGGGTTAATTCCAGCTACATGATCTTTTTGAGAAATTAGGGGAAAGAGCAGATGTAGACAGAGACCATTTTAAATGTCCCTCCTCCATTTCGATCACAACAGAGACAGGAGGGGTTAAAGAGCACAGAGACAGAGTCCGGATGAGTGCTTTTTCAGGGAACGCTCTCCCTCAGAAACCAGATCCTGGAAGGGGGAGGAATTCTGAATAATATCATTAATCAAAGACCAGTAGTTAAAGGCAGTAACCGGAATTTTTTCCAGACCAAAAGTTGCATAGTAATCTCTAAAACAATCACCTACTCTAGTCCATGTTTTCTTATCTATCGTTCCTTCCTCTGGGAACCAGGGACAAATATGTCCAACTTTCTTCTTCACCCTAGCCCCTTGTGTCTTGAGAGATTCCTTAAGCCCTAAAACAGGCTGAGTAAATGCTTGTCCCATGTCTCACCCTCCAAGATGGTCGCCATGGAGATTATTCCCTGGTGGGGCACCAGTGGGTCAACCATGCCTCAACCTATTCGCTCCAGGAGCTGCACTTGAAGGGCCCTTCCTTCCTGTCCTACAGCCTTCCTCTCCTTGATGACTCCACAGGGGCCTCACTGTTGGGCGCCAGAGTGTCCCCATCCGCAGGACAATCAACAGGTCCCCGAACCACCTAGGAGAAGATGAGAGACAAGAGACGAGAGAGATGGACAGCAAGACAGTATTCTGATCAAGCTGTCAAACTTTATTGTTTTACACACTGCAATATAAAGGAAAGCAAGCCAGATGTAGGGAAGGGGTATGAGGGGGCAAACATTGTCTCTGGAAAACAGTCTCTTAGGTGGCAAGCACTGTCTCTAAACATTGTCTCTAGGAAGTAGTCTCTCAGAATTTTCTCTCAGAATCTCATGACAAAGCTGGCTTGGGCTTCAAGGAAGCTGGCAAACTAAAATGATCATGAGGAGGTGAAGTAGAAAGAGATTGTTATAGTAACCTAACTGCAGGTGAATTCTGTTTGTTCTAAACAACATGAGCTCTATATGTGCTGACCAACTTGATATTTGCAAACCCGAAAGCTAATATTTTTCCTTCTAAAGGCAGGCTTGAGCATGTGAGATGGCTGACAGGAGGAGGTTTGGAGATCTAAGTGAGAATGGCTCCTGGCAAAATCAAACGACTTCAGATGCAAGAAAACAATCTAAACATTGCTAAGTGTGTCCTTGAAGAGAATCTTCTCTCCAACAGCCATAGAGCACAAGTTGCAGAAAACCAAACTGAACCCCTCATTATAAGGTTGGTTGAATTACAGCGAAAATTCAAGTCTCAGCCTCAGAGGGTGTCAGCAGTTAAAGTAAGGGCATGAATTGGCAAAGAATAGGATCCTATAACTTGGGATAGGGATGTGAGAGAGGACCCTGTTGAAGCTGAGAATTTTGAATCTTCAGATTCTCAAGGGTTTTCCCCACCTGAGGAAGCAGTACTCTCAGCTCCACCCCTTGAAATAATGTCTTCTCCACATAAGGAAATTAATCCCTCAGAGTCTGAAAAACCAGCAGTGACTTTCGTTGAAGAAAATGCCAGGTAATATATTACTGATGTTTCTCAGGGCCCACTAATAGTTTCTTCAGGACCTATAACCAGATTCAAGGCAAAACAGCCCCTTAGAGGGGAGGTAGAAAGTGCAGTCCATGAGGAAATTTGCTACACTACTAAGGAGCTTAATGAGTTTGCTAATTCATTCAAGCAGAAATCTGGGGGAATATGTGTGGGAATGGATTTTATGGTGTGGGATAATGGTGGAAGGAGCATAAAACTAGAGCAGGCTGAGTTTATTGACATGGGCCCTCGGAGTGGAGATTCTAGGTTTAATATGGAAGCTCACAGTTAAAAAAGGTGTCAGAAGTTTGTTTGAATGGTTGGCTGACGTGTTTATCGAAAGATGGCCTACTGAAAAGGAGTTGGAGATGCCTGATATCCCTTGGCTTAGTGTTGACTTAGTGTTTAAGACTTAGGGAAATTGCAATGCTAGAATCAATATGTTGTATAAAACCTAATCCTCCACAAAGGGAAGGCCCAGAAGATATGCCCTTCACCAGTCCTATAAGATGCAAACTGGTGAGAAGGACACCAGCACATTTGAAGAGTTTTGTTCTTGACCTTTTCCTTGTGCCAGACCTTAAGGTTGGAGATGCTGCTGCTCAATTAGATGAATTAAGTTCAATGGGTTTAATTGGGCCCCAAGGTAACAAGGGCAAGGTGGCAGCATTGAATCACCAGAGACAAGGTGATCATAGTTATTATAATGGACAGCATAGACAAAACAATGTTTATAATGACATACCCTGTAATGGTCAGCAAGAGAGGTGAAATTTATAATGGCATGATTCATTTGGACCTTTGATACTGGCTAATTAATCATGTTGTTTCTAGGTATGAAATAGATAGGAAGCCTACTGTATATCTGTTTGATCTGTATAAGCAGAAAAATTCTAAACAATTAAAAGAAAGGCTACATTGGATCGTGGCAAAAATCAATCTTGGCCAAGGTATCAATTTCCAGACTTGAGCCAGTTTGCAGATCCAGAACCCCTTGAATGAAGGGGTGGCCAGGATCTCCTGAGGAAGGATCTTGATAAGACACCTAAAAGTTTGCTGTTAGCCTTTCTCCAATTCTTCCCCAGAGGGACCTACGGCCTTTTACAAGGGTAACTGTACACCGGGGGAAAGGAAATAATCAGACTTTCCAGGGTCTATTGGATACTGGTTCTGAATTGACACTGATCCCTGGAGATCCCAAGAAACATTGTTAGCCCTCTAGTTAGAGTAGGGGCTTATGGAGGACAGGTGACTAATGGAGCTTTGACTGATATCTGACTGATGTCACAGTAGGTCCAGTATGTCGCTGAATATATCCTGTGGTCATTTCCCCAGTTCCAGAGTGTATAATTGGGATAGATATACTCAGAAATTGGCAGAATCCTCACATTGGCACCCGTGTGGCAGTCTGTAACCATCTGTAACTCCGGTCCTAGGGGATCCAGTACCTGCCTCTGGGTTCCACGGGTACCAGGCAGGCATGGGGTACAGATGTACATGCAGAGAAAACACTCATTCACACAAAAATAAAAACTTAAACAACAACTAAAACCAAAACAGTCTATGCTCTTAACTGCTGAGCCAACCCCTCAGCCCCATGGCTTCCTCTTTTTATACCAATTCACTCTCAGGGCGAATAACTGGGGTCTCATGAGGACATCAGTCTCTTTGAAGAACAGCACCTCCAGAGTACCTTGCACTAAGTTCCACCTGTTGAAGATTTGACCATCCCTCTACAGTGCCACCTTGGGGACCAAATTTCGAAGGTGTGGACCCCTTATTGACACTCTCACAACATATCCCAATATTCCAGGGTTCCTGTGTAAACTTCATAGATAAACAGTGTGTGAAGTATATTTTTGTGTGGCGATTGGAAACACAGAGGCGCACAGCCATTAGTAACTGCTGTTCCGTTTCTGTTGTGGCGGGGCCTTGTATACTGAAACAGTGATGTGTTAGCTTTAGAGGCCAGATCAGATATGTCCAGGAGGAGGAAAAAAAAATTGAACTGTTCCAGAAGCAGCCAGCCTGGTGTGCAGCAGCAGTTAGGGGTGAGTGAGCATGATTTAGGGCCAGCCCCTCCTCTTTGTCTCTTTTCTCTCTAAATAAGACAGCCCCAGGCTGGGCTATTGCTAGCAGGCACCATGCAGCTGCAGGTCTCCTTCTCACTTTTCCTGATCCTCATCTTTTGCTCAGAAGAAACAAAAGGTGGGTATGGAATGGAGGTCTCAGTGTAGAGCCCCGCAGTCAGGGTCTGATTCTGATCTAGCAGGGTGGAGTATCAACAGACACGGTCAGGTTTCTGCCATGTGCCGGGGACCTTCTAGGACCTGAGTTACAGCCAGCAGCCAAAGACACCGCTTTTACAGAGTTTAAATTCTAGTAGGGGACAAAAGGCATATAGCATCCATGCATAGCGGACAGTTAGGGAGTCATAGGAAAAAGAAACGGCCTCTCGGGGAAACAGGTGTTAAAGTTTGGATTTGTGATGGTCAAAGTTAGGCTAGGAGGGAGAGATGCAAGCTCCCATTTGATATGGAGAGAATTAGCTCAGTCGGACCTCCTTGCAGGGCCGGACTCCTTCCTAGGCTGGCTCTGCTGCAGCTTAGAAGGTGGCTGTTGGAAGATGAGTGGGAGAGCACTTATTAGCATGCACAAGCTCCAAGTCAGTAGTAGCATCAGGGTTCAGATGGTGGCCCCACTACTTAGAAGCCCCAGGTGTGTTGGTTTGCTCTCTGCTCTCTCTCTCTCTCTCTCTCTCTCTCTCTCTTTCTCTCTCTCTCTCAATGTCAGTTTCTTCCTCTAAAAAATAAGAGTACTGCTTGTGCCTGCTTTCTTGATCAAATCTGATGTGCACAAATGCGTTAGTGTAACAGCTCTCGATGGCTCCACGTGAAAGACTTCAGTCACATTTAGAACACACACGCTGTTAGATAGAAAAGTAAATGATTAAGTGATTTCCTCTTGGCTTTAATAGAATCAGAATCAATGAAGAGGAAAACCAAGACTGAGAACTTTAAAAGCAGGTGGGACTCCACCTCTTGAGTCTCCTGGGGTTAAAGAGGATGCTACTGTGACCAGGGTGTCTTAGGAACATGGGAGACATGTTCCCCCTCCCCACCCCACCACACCCCACCTCCCCGCCACATCTGTTTCCATCTTGACCAGATATGCTCTTTAGCTCTTTTCTGTTGTCTTTTGTATTAGCCCTAGCCTTACAGGATGTAGACAGGAGAGAACCTAACTAGGCTGCTGCCAAAATTCCACCAAAGATGTGTTCAATAAAGGATTAGAGTTTGCAGACCTTGGCTGTGGGCTGTGCTGGCTTTACCTGTTGGCACTCACTCACCTCCTGGCATTAGGCATTCATCTCCCTGACTGCACTTTCTTTACATAGCATTATAGGTCATGACAACTGCAGGGAAGAGACCCCGGGGTGTGGCGCAGCTGCAGAGCACTTGCTCGGTATGTGAGAGGCACTTGGCATCTTCCACTTGCCCCAAAGTTACTGTGAAGAGTAATTGCAGGGATTAAGGAGATAAATCATTCTGTGTCGTGCTTTCCTTGAAAACATAAAGATTTGATCTCCAGGACCTACATCAAAAAACAAAAACCAAAACAAAAAGAAAGAAAGAAAAGAAAAGAAGGAAAGAAATTTAAAGAAAAAAGGAAAGGGAAAGAAAAGAGAAGAGAAGAAAGAGAGACAGACAGAGAGAGAGAGAGAGAGCCGTGATGCCACACTTGTGATCCCAGAGCTGGAGAGGCAGAGACAGGGGATTCACTGCCCAGGCAGCCTAGGCTGTTTGGTGAGTCCCAGGATAGGGAGTGACTTTGACGAAAGAAAGAAAGAAAGAAAGAAAGAAAGAAAGAAAGAAAGAAAGAAAGAAAGAAAGAAAGAAAGAAAGAAAGAAAGAGAAGGAAGGAAGGAAGGAAGGAAGGAAGGAAGGAAGGAAGGAAGGAAGGAAGGAAGGAAGGAAGGAAGAAAAAGACCTGAATGAAAAACACCTAAGCTTTTCCTTTGGTCTTCCCACCATATGTGTGTGCCCAATGCATGCACATGCATGCACACACACATACTTGTGCATACACAGATAAAATAGCAATTTCGAAGATAAAAACACATAGTGACAAATTCCTTGTTCTGTGTTTGCTGAGAACACAGAGACTATCCTTTGTTGGGGGCGAGGACTGCAGGTTAGTAGGCAGGGTTTGTGTTGCTGGGTCTTCTGCTTGAAAAGAAAAGGCTACTTAGTTACCCACTGACTTTTGAGTTGTTGAATTTACTGGTGTTTTTTATAGGGGTTTTTTTTTTTTTTGGAGGGGGTGTTCCCTGTTTGTTGCAGTGGTGGTGGTGTTTTGTTGAGAGGGGTCTCACTGTATAGCTCTGCCTGGCCTGGCACTCTGTATATAGACTAGGCTGGCCCACAACCCACAACCAACTCTGCGTCTCCTGAATGCTGAGATTAAAAGTGTATTCCAGCACACCCAGCCTTTATTAGTTATTTTTAAACTCTCAATTAGCCCAAAAGTGTGAACATTAGATTCCATTTTACAGTGAAGAAAACGGAAGGGATGGGTCCTTTGTTCAAAGTTAGACAGCTAGTAAATGACTGAGTCAGACTTGAAACCCTGTTCTCAGATCCCAGGCTAACCCTTTCTCTTCAGTCTGTCCATTCTGGAACAGACTGTGAGATAGGGGCAGAAGCCTACTATGGAAAAATCACATTGGAGGGCACAAAGGAGATACAGTGCTCTGTTCCTTGTGTCACAGACAGCAAACTGGGGACTTCCAGAAGTGATGTCTCCAGTCTCATACAGTAGTGAGTGGCAGAACTGTATGTGAAGACACCTGAATCTGAATCCTAGGCAAGGGAGTTTCACTGCTTCCAGAAGCACAGACCTTGGCTTCTGCGGAGATGGATAAGGCTGGGTGGGAAGGGGTGGCTGTTGTTGGGTGACCTCAGCCTTGCTCCTTGTGGCCATGGAAACTTCCAGTAGAGGAGAGAGCAGCTGAGGGGATGGGGATGGATCTGGTCTCCTTACACACTTTTCCTTTTCAAGAGGCCCAGAGGTTCTTACCACCTGAGTGCACACTTCCTAAGAAAAAGGGCGAATGCCAAGGCATGTTCATGAGATGGTACTATGACTCCAAAACCAACAGGTGTGAGTGGTTCCACTATAAAGGCTGCAGAGGCAACGACAACAACTTCCTGAGCAGATATCAATGCCAGGCAGTCTGCATGAACACCTGACTTGTCGAGCCAACCTGCCCTCCCCGGAGTCAGGCTCCCTAGCCGCCCCAC
This sequence comes from Apodemus sylvaticus, assembly GCF_947179515.1. Taxonomy (NCBI): domain Eukaryota; kingdom Metazoa; phylum Chordata; class Mammalia; order Rodentia; family Muridae; genus Apodemus; species Apodemus sylvaticus. Next base: position 150,125,037 of record NC_067476.1, on the reverse strand, counting down.
TCCCTGAAGAGTTTTGTTCGTGAATAAAAAAAAAGTGCATTTCTCTAAATACGTTTCCCTAAGATTATGTCTATCTCTGAGACTGTACAGATGTTGTCATCCTGTTTAAAAATCCTTCCTTACATATTCGAGTACATTGGGAAAATTTGGAAGTGCTGCTCACGTCTTAGTATGAATTTCACATTTCACCCGCCCGAAGAAGAATACTTCAAAGTGAGGGAGTGAGCTGGAAGTCAAAGGGCCTATGCTGAACTAAAAAAAAGGACCCTTGATGTGAGGGATGTTTGTGCCAGGCCCCACGCTCAACAGAAACAGGAAGAAAGGGGGAGAGGGCATGGGGGGGGGGAGGGAAACTGAAGATTTTAAGAGCTCCACTCTTAATTTTTAAAATAGGGAGGTTTTACCTATTACTAAAGTCAAGCCGTGTCTTTCTGTCACCTGGGAAGAGAACTGAAGAGCCTTCGTTCCAGGGTCCTCTGGTTTGCCTCAAGCAGCAATTATTACCCTCTAAGGGGAGAGGAGAACAGCATGGAGCTGGTCCACTGTTATTTCAAGGATGCATAGGTACAAAGATAGGCAGGGACTTCTTTTTAAATCACAGGGTGGGGCCAGCGATATGACTCAGTGGGTAAGGGTGCTTCCACCAAGCCTGACCTCCTGACCCTGATCCCTGAACACTGACATAATGGAAAAAGAGAACCATTTCCTGCAAGTTGTCTCTTTCTGAACCTGGCATTTTTGCTGGCCAAGAAGATCTGGGAATTAGCCTGTCTCCAGCCCTACCCCGAGGCATTCTGCCTCACTTAGTTGTTATATACATACGTGCTAGGGATCGAACTCAGGTCCTCTTGCTTGTACAGTGGACACTTAGCTGACAGTCTTCTCACCAGACCCCTGGATTACTATGAATTACTCTGAGGGCTCTGAGTAGCCAGGAAGCCTCTTGAGTGTGTCTCTCAGCACTATGGCTGGCACACAGATGTGCAACACACGGAATGATGGGTCTGAGTGATTTCAGAAGCATTCCTACAGCTTGCTGAGACCATGTTGCCCCCATGACCCTTGGAGAATAACCCGCCTCACAGGCCTGGTGTGAGGATCCCCTGGAGCAATGCAAACACAGCAGAAGTGCACCTGAATTATCGTTCAGGACTTCAGAGCTAATCTCTCCCTGGATTTTGTACCTTGATGGTTCAGTTGTCTCATCCTATCCCACCCATCTAACCCGAGTCGAGAAACAGAAGAAAGTGAGGAGAGCAGGTGTTATAGCTTCTCCATTGCTAAAAGTGATCACTTTATTGGTTGGAAAAAGGAGATGCTTTTGTGGGACCAGGAAGAAATGCAAAACCAGAGAGAAAGGAGGCCACTGGAACGACAACGACACCAGATGCACAGTCCAGCAGAAGCAACCTCTCTCCATTCCTCAGGTGGCTGAAGCTGGAGGGAGAGACCATTGCACCGTCATCAATAACATCTGTCACACTAGACCCAAGGGTCGCCAGCTCCCACCTGGCCTGTCACACTTGCACACACAGCAAAGCACTACCTTCTTGGGGGGCTCTGCCTGCTTTTCCCAACAAGTTCCAGGCTTGCCTCTTGTGCTTCAGATCAAACCTATTCCAGGACCTACTTACATATACCATGGTCCCAGATGACTGTTGTGGCCTCTCTGGAGACCCATAAACATTTATTTCCCAAAGAATCTTCCTTCTATCACCAAACAGTCCCACCATGCCTTCATTCCTTAGATCAAGTTGATGGGGATGCTATTTATCCCTGTACTGGCTGGTTTTGTGTGTCAACTTGACACAGGCTGGAGTTATCACAGAGGAAGGAGCTTCAGTTGGGGAAGTGCCTCCATGAGATCCAGCTGTGGGGCATTTTCTCAATTAGTGATTAAGTGGGGAGGGCCCCTTGTGGGTGGTACCACCTTTGGGCTGGTGGTCTTGGGTTCTATAAGAGAGCAGGCTGAGCAAGCCAGGGGAAGCAAGCCAGTAAGAAACATCCCTCCATGGCCTCTGCATCAGCTCCTGCTTCCTGACCTGCTTGAGTTTCAGTCCTGACTTCCTTTACTGATGAACTGCAACGTGGAAGTGTAAGCTCAATAAACCCTTTCCTCCCCAACTTGCTTCTTGGTCATGATGTTTGTGCAGGAATAGAAACCCTGACTAAGACAATCCCCATCCTAAAAGCGCATAATTGTGGGTGAGGAGATAAAGAGGCTAGGTAAGGGTCAGAGCTGAAGTCTGAATTGTGCTCATCCTGTCTGCGATGTCCACCATGCAGTCTGGCATTGATGGAGATAAGAGACCATTGGCATCATAGCAGAGTTCAGGCTCCTAGGAAGACCGTCGCTCTCTCCTACCCACTGAAAAGCATACTTTGAAATAACAAGCACGAGGCCTTGGGCACACTCCCCCTCTTTGGGTTTCAGCTATCTCTGTGTGCACAAAGGGAGTCCATCAAGCTGTGTTTGCCGCAAAAGGCTTGTCCAAGTTCATGCTCATCCTGCTCCTCGGCCGCAACAGCATCCCCACCCCCAATCTCACCAAAGCACCAATCACTGCCTCATCCTTTTATGCCAACTCAGGACCACCCCTTGGGAGGCTTTCTCTGGCTGCTCCTACTCCATCCTCCCTCCCTCAAGCCTGGGTGACATTTCCTCATCTGTTTCCCACAGCAGTGGACACTGATGAGTGACACAAACCGTATCTGTCTCAGTTTCGCCCCTTTTTAACACTTACTGTGTGGCATAATGCTATATTAAGTGTTTAAGTGAATGTATTTTTTTCTGATCTAAGTGTACCTCATGTATGCAGTACCCTTGGAAGCCAGAAGGGAGCGTCTGAGCTCCTCAACTGGAGTTAGAGATGGTTGTCAGCCACCAGGTGGGTACTGGAAACCAAATATGTATTCTCTGCAAGAGCAGTAAGTGTTTCTAAACACCCACGTCATCTCTCTAGCTCCGACTTAATAGTATTTTAGTTTTAATCACATACAAAGGGAAGGGCGACCCAAAATTTCTTCTTGTAGTGCCTGAGGCACTAAAAGTGCTGAATTTAATCCTGTCTATCTCAGATTAAATACTTAGCCCATTACCAGACACAACTAATAAACGCAGCCAAAGTTAGCAACCTTGACCACATCTGTCCACACAGGCGGGCCTTGGGAGTAAAAGATGATCAACCTCCCGTCTCTCACTAAGCATTCAAAGGGATACATATCATCTCCTCAACCCCACCAGCCATTGTCCCCTCCCCTAGGACACAGCTACCCACTTCCAAATTCTAACTTACTGAAGTCCCTGTTAAACAAAAAGAGAGTTCAGATATTTGTCAGCAAACCCCACACTGTTCATCATGAACTGGTGGACCCGGCCACCGCTCTCTCCCGGGCAGGGTCCTCTCATCTGTCCACTCTCTGGTGAGTCTGTGAATCCTCCCGTCCCCGTCCCCGAGGGACGTTGCCCACAGCAAGTATCTCCCTGAGACCTGCTGCAAAATCAGCTTGTCTCTTTCTTTCCTTGCCTGTAGACAAGAAAACCTATCACCCAGCCTCTCCTGTCTGCCTCGCTGGCTCGTACATTATCCACACAGTGTAGATGAATAGTAGTTATGTTAGTGCAAGTGAATAAACAGATCTGTTATCACGGTGTTTTCCTGCCTCTTCCATTTCAACAAACTGAAAGGACCCTCATACCTAGGCGTTTCTGAGCTTTCTCTCCTGATCCCACCTACCTCAGAATTTGGGTGTGGTGCAGGCCATCTTCCCACAGCCATTGCGGCAGCATTTCATGTTGCCAGGACACTCACTGTCCACCTGGCACTGGTCCTCACAGAGGCCGAGCTTGGGGAAGTCCACGCTGGGGCAGGTGCCCTTCTTTTCTATTAGACAAGGAAGCAAGGGGAAGGAAGCTGGGGACTACAGATAAACAATCAGCAAAGCCTGGGTGAGCACTGGCCTGGTTCGCCAATAGCAGAGCTACCTGTCTGAGTTTATCATGGTTCAAATCCTGCCTCAGACCTCCATGGCCTTAGGCAAGACACTTAACTCTCTACTGCCTCAGTTTTTGCGTCTATGTGATCGTGTATGTAAGGAGGACCATGGCTCTGCATGAGTGTACCTGCCAGGGTACCTATGGGAGTCATTGTGGAGAATGTGTCTCCTCTCACACGTGCACTGCCCTAGACGGTTTATAAAGTAGGCATGGAGCCTGGTAATATTTCCTTACATGCTAAAGTAGGCATGGTTCTGCTAATATTTCCTTACATTGGAAATGGGGAAACTGAGGCAGTAGAGAGTTAAGTGTCTTGCCTAAGGCCATGGAGGACTGAGGCAGGATTTGAACCACAGGAGATCTGGCTCCAGGGTGTATGTATTTACCACCAGGCTCCATGCCTACTTTATAAACCGTCTAGGGCAGTGCACGTGTGAGAGGTGACACACATTCTCCACAATGACTCCCATAGGTACACTCATGCAGAGCCATGACCCTCCATACATGCACAATCACCCATGCAGATATAAAAACCATCACCACACACCCTGCATACCACACGCACCCCTCACACCACACACCAAACCCACACCATGTTCCATTCAAGAGAAGCACCAGGCCAAAGCCTGGGGAAAGGAAAGATGCAGACAGTGAAGTGGGTGGGCAGGTAAAGGACCATGAGGAGAGGTTGCCAGCATCCTGGCTTCGCTAGCACAGGTCCTCTTGGTGGCCACCTTGAGACAAAATGAGAAGAGCCAGGAAAGGATGCAGGACCGAAGCAAGCTGTCTTGTGCAGAACGCCCACTCTTTTGAGTACCTTTGCACCTTGAGCGCCATTACCTTTAGCCCCCACACCGACAGATGGGTGCTAGCACTCCCACTTTGCAGAAGAGCAGGTAGAGTGTCAAAGAGCAAATTATTCAGGCTCATACACTTAGGAACAGCTACAATTCAAACCTCCAGGCTCCTCCCTGGCTCAGGAGACCATCTGGCCTGTCCATCTGACACAAGGAAGCAATACCTTTATCCACCTGAGAGCTTCATGTGCCAATTGGCTCCTCTCCGTCTTTCCTGGTCCCTGCTCTTCCAGGCCCATCCATAGTACCTCCACAGCCAAAATCTGCCCTCCACCGCAAGTCTCACCTCCCCTTCCCCCTTCCTGTTCATAGCACCTTAGGACCCCTAAGTATAAATGCTCCCAGACTCTCTGGCATCTTTGGGAAAAAATAGTAAAGGCACAATGAGGAGCTGGAGCTGGAGCCCCGCAAAAGACCAGAAATTACAAACTTTGGTTTGTGTTCCCGTCTCGCCCCCACCCCCACCTCCTAGCCTCAGCTTTTCCCTCTGGGAAATAAAATGCTTAGAGTCCATACCTCGGTTGCCTCCTTCTCTGGTCACAGCCGGTGGCTTCGTGGAGACTTGACCTCCCGACAGTAGAGTAGTGTGGGCAAGGCCAGCTGATACAGTAGTAGTACCCGTCTCAGAGAGCTTGGTTCCTGAGGGCTCTCCTTCGGTCTGTCCTGAAGGTGGTGGAAATAAAGATACAACAGGGAAATCCGTTGTCAAAGAAAGAAACGGAACCTCTGCCAGCCACAGGATGGCGCTGTAACTTTGTGCAAGAACATTTATTTCGGTGGCTCACTTCCACAAACTTAGGATGTGGCCAACATTTTTTTCCTCTCTCAGGAACAAATCTTCAGTCTTGCCAGGCCAAACTGTGGAAGGCCACGCGGGAGGAACGCCCCCCCCCCCCCCCAGAGGCAACAGGTCCCTAAAGGCTCCGGTCCTAGCCCTGACGCCACCCAGGGTTTGCTCTCCAGCCTACAAGCCACTGCTCCCGGGTCCCGGAACAAAGTCTCGCTGTGCGTGCCCCGGAAGCCCGTCATGCACCAGAGAATCGAGTCCAGTCAGGAATGGGGGAGACCTCCTCCCCCTGGGCCGCGCCTCTGCGACGGACGCCTTTGTCCCTTGTATCTACCCCAGGCCAGACACGGGGGGCACGTGTGGATCGGGTTTCCACTGCTTCTCGGGGTCCCTTGGTCTGGGATGCCCTTCTTCACCAAACCCAAAACCGGGCGCTCTAACCTCTCGCAGCCCCGCCCTGTCCCCGCCAGGTCACCCCGGGGCTACCATTAGGGTTGGAGCAGACAGAGCTGCAGCCGGCCGGACAGCACTTGCGATTGTCTGCGCAGTCCTTGTCCCAGGCGCACTCCTTCGTGCAGTCTGTAATTGGTTCGAGCTGGGGGCACACGCCGGGTTTCTCTGCTCCGGTGCCTTGGGGTGGGCGGGAGCAGAGAATTGTGAGGGAGAACCGAGCCCAGTCCCACCATACCCTCTTCCCTACACCAAGACCCCCAAATTTCAACCCCAAGGATTTCGGATTCTCTGACCCAGGGGCCCCCCATAACATCATCTCTAGACCAGGGGGTCTCTGACACTAGAAGCTCCCTAATGCTTGGCTTCAGAGCCCCCAGTCCTCTGGGGACTTGAGCCTTTGCTTGGAAGCTTCGGCCATCCAGGGAGCGTCCCGCTCCTTTTCATCGCAAAGAGAGCCTCCGCCCCTCCAACTTTAAGCCTCCCAGTACATTGGACCCCAGACCCTAAACTTCAAGGATCACTAGCTGTAGGTCCCAGAGCTGCAAAATTTAAATTTTCACTGGCCTCCCACTTTAGTCCCAGAACCCCCACTTGTGAGACTCAGGTCTGGGCACCGCACCCTTGGCTGCACTCACCTGTGGCTGAGAGGGGGGTGAACAGCAGCAGCCCGAGTAGGAGGCCTGCGGCCAGCAAACATAGGCGACAGGCAGGCATGGTGCAGGTGTGACCAGCAGCCAGGATGAGGGGGATTTAACCACTCGCGCCGAGGGGCGGGGCCGAATGAGGGGTGCAGGAGGCGGGTAGGAAGCACTGCAGCGGCGGGCAGCGCGGGCGCCCTGCCACCTCAGGCCATTTCACAATCCCCCGCGATCAGGTGTCGCTCTTGGCTCTGGTGGGAACCAGGAACCGAGACAGCTTCCAAGCCAGCTGCAGCCGGACACTTGTCCACCCTTCTTCTCTTCCTACCTCTCTAGGGCCTGAGGGCAAGGTAGGGCAGCTGGAGCAGAAGGCCCCAGACCAGAGTCTCTGGGTTCATTTTTAAAGAGTCTCTTGTCCTCCCGGGAATGACTGGCTTCCGGATTAAAGAAGAAATAGCAAGGCTGCAGGGGTGGTGCCAAAAGGAGGCAAAAGATGCTGGGGATTAAGTGGCCAAGACTGGGGCCCGAAGGATGGATCAGCGTGCAGAGCCCTATTGAGGGATTAGTGGAGGCTGGCCTAGTGGAGGCTACAGAAATAAGACTCGGTAACAAAGGAACCCATCTGACTAGGAACATGTCCAGGAAGGAGCAACGCCCGTGCAATTTCTAGCCCTCTCGGGCATATCGTTTGCCTTTTCCCACCCCCATCCATTAGGACAGGATGGGGTATTTCACTACTATGACTAGAGAGTGATTTCAGCCACCTACATATGATGCACAGGCTGGACCACTTCAGAGGCTTGTCCCCCACCTAAACTCCCGGCTAAAGCTGGGCAAGATTTTTGGATCTCCACCTCTTCCTCCAGGCTCTGTTTCCTCCTCACACCTACCAAATGACACATAACAGAGAGAGGGTGACAACAGTGACTACACAAAGCTGACACCTTCAGGACACCCTTCCTTTTATTATCAGGTAAAACCTAGCAGTACAAACTGGGCGTGTTAGTTAGTGTTTTACTGTTGTGAACAGACACCATAACCAAGGCAACTCTCATAAGGACATTTAATTGGGGTTTGCTTACTGGGTCAAAGGTTCAGTCCATTATCATCAGGGTGGGAGCATGGCAGCATGCAGGCAGGCATGGTGCAGGCGGAGCTGAGAGTTCTACATCTTCATCTGAAAGCTGCTAAGAGAGCAGGTTTCCAGGCAGCTAGGGTGAGGGTCTCAAAGCCCACACCCACAGTGACACGCCTCCTTCAACAAAGCCACGCCTACTCCAACAAGGCCACACCTCCAAAGAGTGCTGCTCCCTGGGCCAAGCATATTCAAACCACCACACTGGGCATGTGCAGAAATGGACCTTTCTCTGAGAGCCTCCCCAGTTGGATTTGTGTAGGCTTCCATAATAAATTCCTCACCCTTCCTATGTTGCCTAGAGTATCCTTGTGGAGTTTGCTATCTGCTCTCCTGGACTCTGAAGCTAACAAATGGTATGAACTTCCATCTTTTGTGTCTTAGCTGGGTTTATTGTAGCTTTGCACAGGACATGATATGGTAATATATCTGGTTACCATAATCAAAAAGGGGGGGGTGTCTGGCCCTGGTCCTGGAGTGACAGGAACCAGTCACTCCACTACCCCCTCCACTTCCCATTTGAAGGACCTTGGATGAAACTCCTCTCCTTTTTGACAAGCCATTTTGTCATCTGTCTTAATGATGTTCGAGTGCTGGGGATGTGTCTCAGTAGACATGGCGTTTGCCTGGTGTGTGTGTGAGGCCCTAGGTTCAATTCTCAGGACTATAGACAGAGGAAAAGAATAATGATTAAAGTCATGCTCCTGCCCGAAACAACTGTGAAGTCCATATTTCTTGACATAGGAACCCCAGGGTCTGGCATGTAACTACCACATACACAGGCATGAATCCCCAACAAATGATAAATGCCCACTGCTACGAAGGAGCCTGATGAGTGCAGCCTACCCTCTATGATCCTGAGCCCTATGTTCTTGGGTTCAACTGACCTCTAATGGAAAATATTTGGGAACAAAACTGCACCTGTATCAAGCACGCTCTGACTGTCATTCTTCTTGTTCCTCAAACAATATAGTGTCCAGTCATGTGTGGCAGCTGGTGTTTCCACAAGATTTAAAGGACACCAGAGTATACATGTGTTCTAGCAAACACTGTAGATTTTCATTTAATGCATTTTATTTTTCTACATGTATAGCCCATTGAACTTGTTTATGTATCTTTGCCAGCAGCTGGGCCTTCTCCACGCTTTGTGTGTCTGGTGTAAGTTATTAGGGATCAATGTTTTGAAACAGTTTGATAAGACCTTTACTAAATTGCTCCTGAAGAGCTTCCTGTCCAGGGAACCCCAGAATTAGCATCTCAAAGACCATAAACTTCTAGTCAGGACCTTTCTTACAGAGCTCTGCACATCCTGACTTGGATTTGAGCTCCTTGTCAGCCTTGCCCCAGAATCTGTTACTGTGACTTCATCTTTTTTTTGGCCAGCTCTCTGGCATCTTTCTCTTGCTGTCCTTGGGCAGTATGACACAGCTGTGAGAGCAGTAGTACTCAGTCATCTCACTAAGAGGCAATGACAGCCAGAGGTGACAGATGACTCCAGGGGGACAGAAGCTTCAGATGTAGCGTTTATCATCTGATACACATAAGAATGCACAGAGACCATGGTAGTGCAAGTAAGACTCACAGAGGTTCAAGCCAGACAAAATTCCTGTTCTGAGGAAGGTAGTGGGCATCAAGTCCCACCCTTAATCAAGGAGCTACTTGCAATTGACACCCGCGGAAAAGGGAAAATCAGTTTTCTCCAATGTAGTGTCCCTGGGTACATCAACCACACTCTGGGACAGGCCCCATACCAGGGGGGCGTAGTGGGCCAATACCAAATGAACTCTTTTTTGTGTACTTTTTGTTTTGTTTTATTTTATGTCTTCCTGTGGTTCTTTTGTTTTGTTTGGGTTTGGTTTTTAGTTCGATTTGATTTTTGTTTTTCTTTTTTGGATTTTGGTTGGGGGGTGGGGGGAGAGAAAGAACACAAAGTTGGGTGTGTAGGAAGATAGTGTGGATCTTCAAGAAGTTGGGGGAGGGGAAGAATGTGACAAAGATATATTATTTCTTTTTTTAAAAAAATTAGTAGAAATATTAAAAGCAAGTACTGCCAGGGGAAAATATTGGGATGTTGGGGGCCACTCTGCTTTATACAGGGGACTTGAGCATGCAAATACCCAAACAATGACCAAGGGAGTTACACAGGAAGTACTTACAGACAGCTCCCGGCTCCAGGCACCTGTGACTTTAAAAACTGTAAGTCAGAGCTGGGCGGTGGTGGTGCACGCCTTTAATCCCAGCACTTGGAAGGCAGAGGAAGTCGGATTTCTGAGTTCAAGGCCAGCCTGGTCTACAAAGTGAGTTCCAGGACAGCCAGGGCTACACAGAGAAATCCTGTCTCAAAATACCAAAAAAAAAAAAACAAAAAAAAAAAACAAAAAAAAAAAAAACACCAAAACCAACAACCCCCCCAAACAAACAAACAAACAAACAAAACCCACCTCCAACAACAACAACAAAAAAGCAAAAACCTGTATGTCAGATGGGTAGCCCTTGCTGATATGAATGCATCCAACTGCTGAACCGAAGACGAAGGCCATTGGTAAAGTGGCTGGAGAGGTTTCCTCCCGCTTTGCAGGCCCAGCCTGGAGACTGAGACCTCCAGCTTTGCAGGCCCAGCCTGGAGACTGAGACCTCCAGCTTTGCAGGCCCAGCCTGGAGACTAGAGACATGCCATTGTTGGGAGGGGCTGAAGCTATTTACTCTGAGCTCAGAGAAAGTCAACAGCGAGGAGGGTGAGAGCTAGGTGGGGTCACAGTCGCAAGCAGGCTGCTGAAACCCAGGGCACACAGAGGACACTTCGGTGAACAACTGGTTTAGCCTGTGGACCAAATGGCTACTGAACATTTAGTCCTGGGCACGGCTGCACACACCTTTCTTCCAGAACTTATCCAGCTTCCTTGGTTGGGATCTCATCAGGTCCAACCCCTCCCAGACTCTCATAGGCTCCCTTGCTGATTGGCACTCTCTTACTGGAATGTGAATTAGAGTGGGGGGGGGGGCGGGGAGAGAGAAGGCAGGTAGAAGATGGGAATGAAAGTTCTTAAGGTCAGGTTTATTTTGGTGCCAGATTCTGAGCGAGGCTGGCCTATAGTTTCTCCTCTGCATACACACACATACAAAGCAGGTACACCGGCATGCAAGTGAACCTTCAGGATCTACAATGTCTTCCACAAATCGAGCATCATTGCAGCACCTTGAAGGACTGTTCAGAGGATTAAAGAGCAAAGCAGAAAGCAGGGGGTGGCAGATCCAGCTGGAGCCCGTATGTTATCAGCCCACACACTTCATTTCTAAATTTTGAACTAGTTGCCAATGTTTAAAAGCGGAGAGTTCCACATAAAGAAAATAACCTTCTCAATTCTCTCAGAAATAGCACAGGATCTGGCAGCGAGTCCTCAGATTCATCAAGCGATCAGTCAGAACACAGTTCTCAGAACTGGGCCTGCACCACAGTCACCTAGAGAGCTTGTTAAGATGTAGTTTGTGGGGAACTAGGGTTATAAGTCAATTGGGTAGATTGCTTGCCCTGGGTTCCATCTCCGGAGCTGCATGAATTGGGCATGGTGGTATACACCACTGGAAGAGGAGCACCCAACATTCAGACTCATCCTTGACTGCATAGCAAGTTTGAAGCCAGCCCGGGCTACGTGAGATCACCTCTAGAACAGGTCCGAGTGCAATCTGAGAGTGTGCACTTCTAACAGGATTTCAGATGCTGCTGGAGAAGCAGCTACATTCAGGATGCTGTGCTGTAGAGCTAAACTGGCATGCTTTCTCTATGTGTTCTATTATCCCATTGTTCCTAGTACATTTCAACCTATGCTCTGTGGGGGTGGGCATGCCCTGGAGTTCGCTGGAAAGTAGCTTGCAGTTATTTAGCAATACTATGGGTTCAGAAACATCACTCCCACTTTGCAAAAACCTGAGGTTCGGTAAGGTGGTGTGACTTGCTGGCGTGAGCCCAGCCCATCAATCAAAAGACACTTGCCAGTACCTTTTGTTCCTGTGGTTTCAGTTATTTCAATACTAAACCCACCCACCCCATCCCACATACACTCTTGGATTTTAAGAAAAAAAAATTGCATGTTATTATGAAGAATGCCTTTAATGCCAGAATTTAAGAAGTAGAGGCAGGCAGACCTGTTGAGTTTGAAGTCAGTCCAGGCAAGCCAGGGCTACAAGGTGAGAACCTGTTTCAACCAACCAATCAATCAATCAATCAACCAATATAAAAAAAGGTTAATGTATTTGGTTTCTGAGATGGCTCAGAGGGTTAAAAGCACTTAAAATCGCTTGCTCTACAAGTCCTGACAACCTGAGTTCAAGCCCCAGAGGCCACAGGATGGAGAGAGAATCAGTTCCACAAAGCTGTCCTCTGACCCCCAATGTGACACCTGTGCGCACACACACAAATAAAAACTTTTTTTTAAAAAAAAAATTAGTTCAAAATTCTGGGCCTGACTTCACTGAGTATGGAAGAATATTTATAAGAGAAGGAAAGAGAGAGAGAGAGAGAGAGAGAGAGAGAGAGAGAGAGAGATTGATTTACAGCGGGAGAGCTGTGAGTCACCTGCAGACATGCGCACTCTAAAATGCTGTGAATGAGTTCACTGTGAAGGTTTAAGAAGTTCTGAGAGCGGCCATGCTGTCTGGACCACACAGGGGGCCTCTCCCCCTGAACTAATGGACTCTACTAAACTCCATTTCATGAAAAATCTCTCTTTCTGGACCTATCGGTTATTTCGTTTTGTCACCTACCACACATCCTTCCCTTTTCTGCTGAAGCTCCTTGATTTGGATTGGGAATGCTCTTCCTGCAGCAGGATAGCTGGCAGGAATTGTCCTGCAAAGCACCTTCTCTACGCCCGGACCTGGGAGTAGCCAAGCCGATGCTGTACTGGGGATACTAGTCTTGAACAAAGGACGGCAAAGTACCCCATCTCCCTCACAGGTGTCCTGGGAAGGCCTCAGTTTTTCCTTCCTCGCCATTCTTACAAGGCAGGATGCCTTTAACCTTCCCTTCTGTTCTGTGAACCAAGTCAAGTCAGTAATATTTGACTTGCCCGCAGTGGAACCCATCCCTGGTTCTATCAGGAAGGGAGACCGGTCCGCTGTATCTTTACACTGCTTTTGTCATTTTCCTGGTTGACTCAGCCTTTGCAAGAATAAGATTTTCCTGGGGCCTTAGAAATTGCAGATCAAGAAATGTGGGTCCAGAGACTTCTGAGATGCTGTCCAAAGGAGGGTAGGGAAGAGGGCGCTAACTGGGCAAAAGAACAAAGAATTCCTTTGTAGGGAAATTTAGAGAGTTCGGGATGGTGATAAGGACCGTGGTCGCCCACAAGACAGAGAGAAGAATGTACAAGCTTAGGCAGACTATCTGAAAGATAAGAGCCCAGCCATGTCTTGACACACATCTTGAGGAGCCCTTGGGCTAGAAGTACTCACACAGCATGGATGCAAGCAGGCAGTGGGAGGTGCTCCATGTTCTCAGTCTTCTGCGGCTGCTTGAAAAGTATGTGGTTCCCGAATTGAAGTTATGCCTGGTTCTGACTCCTGGTCCCACATTTCCAGAAAAAAGACTCAGTCTCAAAACATATTTAAGAATATCCTGGCCACACAGTTAGGCTCTTCTCTGACTAGAATCATAACTTAAGATAACCCATTTATTTTAACCAACATTCTGGCATGTGGCTGGTTCCCTGGACTCTGGTACCAGGAGTCTGTCTCTTCACATCTTCCCAGACTAATTTCCCTGCACCTGGCTGTATCCCAGAATTCTTTTACCTCCTGGATGTCCCACCTTCTATTTCCTATCTAAGCCATAGGCCATAGGCTTTTTTTTTTGTAAGTTTTATGTATTTATATGAGTACACTGTACCTTTTGTTCTTGTGGGTGGCTTCAGTTATTTCAATATTAAACCCACCCACCCCATCCCACACACACTTCTGAGTTTTAAGAAAAAATTGCATGTTGTTGTGAGGCATGCCTTTAGTGCCAGAATTTAAGTAGTAGAGGCAGGCAGATCTGTTGAGTTTGAAGACAGACAATTTGGAAAGCTGTCTTCAGAAGTGGGCATCGGATCCCATCACAGATGGTCGTGAGCTACCACGTGGTTGCTGGGAATTGAACTCATGCCCTCTAGAAGAGCAGACAGTGAGTGCTCTTACCTGCTGACCCATCTCTAGCCCATTCATAGGATTTTTAATTGACAAGTGATGCATCCGTACAATACATAAGACATTCTCTCTACAGTTCTGTCTCCAAGAGACCTTATAATCCATGTGGAACTCGTTCTTCATACTCACTGCTTCCGGACACTTCACATGTCAATTTCACACCTTCTCTGCCCACAGTGGCTAGACTTGCTTTCTGCTAGCAACCAATGACAGCTGGCACCCTGTACCAGGGCAGACACCAAGGCCCCCATTTGCCCTCCTTTTAGGTTCACAGACAATGTCCCCATGGTATAAGTACAATAATGCCCAAGACAAATCCTCTATATACAAATGCAACAACAAAGCAAACAAAAATTATTTTAAAGCCTTTTCTTCTTCTTCTTCTTCTTCTTCTTCTTCTTCTTCTTCTTCTTCTTCTTCTTCTTCTTCTTCTTTGGGTTTTTTTTTTTTTTTGGTTTTTCCGAGACAGGGTTTCTCTGTGTAGCCCTGGCTGTCCTGGAACTCAGTCTGTAGAAGACCATGCTGACCTCAAACTCAGAAATCCACCTGCCTCTGCCTCCCAAGTGCTGGGATTAAAGGCGTGCGCCACCACTACCCAGCTCAGGACAGGGTCTTGAGGTTGAATCTTGTATCTGTTTACTTTCCTTGTTTTGAAAGAATACCCAACCAAAGCAACTTAAGGAATGGAGGGTCAATTGGGCTCAAGGTTTGAGGCTACAGCCCATCATGGAGGGGAGGGCGTAGCAGCCGGAGCCTCTGGACACTGAGCCTCGGCTGTCCGGAAGCAGAGTACGGTGGGTGATGGATGCTCCCCTCACCTTCTCCTGTGTCCTCAGTCCAGGACCTCAGCCCATGAAGTGGCTCCACCCACATTTAGGAAGACTCTTCTTCCTGCTTTAACTGGCCCAATCTAGAATCTCCCTCAAGGGTTCACCAAGAGGTTTGTTCCCATGGTGATCTGACAAACTATCAAGCTAGCACTCAGAATTGTGCTCACCACCAATGACACCGACTCCACCATCATTGCCCACATCTTCCTGGAAAAATTTGTTCACCCTACAAACTCCGCCTCCCTGGACTCTCGAATGGTGACCAAACTCCTCAGACTTTTGGAATTTGGCACAAAATACAGACCCAGTAAGTGGCAGAAGGTCTTTGTCCCTGGCTTCATCTTGAAGATTCTCATTGGCTCGGTGCCCTTCACCATTGCCTTGGGACAGGAAAATTACTCTGCTGCTACTTGTCATCGGGGTGACGTCCAGGAATAGACTTGCCTTCTCTGGGTCTGTTATCTCCCATGTAAATAAAACTATAACACCATCCCTAGTGGCCCATTTTCCATTTGCTTGTTTGTTTTACCTGCTGTCTACTACATGTGTGCCTGGTGCCTAAGGAGGCCAGAAGAGAGTGTCATGTTCCCTCTGATTGTCGTTATGGCTGGTTGTGAGCCACCATGAGGTTGCTGTGAATCAAACTGGGTCCTCTGGAAGAGCAGTCAGTGCTCTCCACCACTTCACTATCTCTCAAGTCCCTGGAGTCACCTTTAAAGAGTTGCTTATGACCACATCTGTGAGGCATCCACACCGTGCCCAGCACATGGTGAACGTAGTCTCTGTAGCTTTACATTCCCGCCCCACCTCAGAGTCTGTGGGATTCATTCTTGGTCTCTCTCTCTCCACCAGTTGCTGTCTACTATCCAGAGCCTCATGTGTCGAAAGCTTGGTCTCCCATGGGTGACATGAAAGGAGAGGTGACAGGATCATGGTGTTATCAATGGATGCTTGAATGGTGGAGTGGGCTTTTAGCGAGTGGGACCTCTTGGAGGAAGCAGGTCACAGGGAACATGCATTTGACGGGCATATCTTGCTCCTGAACACCCCTTGCCCCTCTCTGCTTCCTGGCTGACTGGGGTGAGCAGCTTTGGTCCCCTCACCTTTCCACCACAGGTCCAGAAATAATGAAGCCATGATCCACAGCAATTCCTCCTCTTCGTCGTTTCTCATGCCGCTGTGTGCCCACTGTGCATCCCCAAAATACATCCAAAATCACAGTATACTCGTCTTTTTTCTCTTTTTAATGTAGGTATGTGGTATGTGTGTGTGTGCGTGTGTCTGTGTATTTGTGTGTGCTTGTGCATGTGAATCATCTTCAATTTCTCTTCTACCTTATTGTACTGGCTGGTTTTGTGTGTCAACTTGACACAGGCTGGAGTTATCACAGAGAAAGGAGCTTCAGTTGGGGAAGTGCCTCCATGAGAGCCAGCTGTGGGGCCTTTTCTCAATTAGTGATCAAGGGGGGAGGGCCCCTTGTGGGTGGTACCATCCCTGGGCTGGTGCTCTTGGGTTCTATAAGAGAGCAGGCTGAGCAAGCCAGGGGAAGCAAGCCAGTAAGAAACATCCCTCCATGGCCTCTGCATCAGCTCCTGCTTCCTGACCTGCTTGAGTTCCAGTCCTGACTTCCTTTGGTGATGAACAGCAATTTGGAAGTGTAAGCTCAATAAACCCTTTCCTCCCCAACTTGCTTCTTGGTCATGATGTTTGTGCAGGAATAGAAACCCTGACTAAGACACTTATTCAATGAAGCACATCCCTCAAGATCCAGAGCTCACAAATACAGCTAGTCTGACTAGCCAGCTTGCTTTGGGGATCTCTCCTGTCTACCTTTGTAGGCTAGAGTTGTAGGCAGATAACCCTGCCCACCTGGCGCATACTCAGCTTATGGGGAATCCAAACTCTGATCCTTACATTGGCGGGGCAGGTGCTATAACCACTGAGCCATCTCCCCAGCCCCTCCCCCCCAGCCATGTTCTTGATCCCTACCACTTTAACCTGCCTATCCAGTCTCAAAGGTACTGAAGCCAAAGACCTGGTGGGCATCCCCAGTTGCTACCGGATCAGCCCAGGTTCTCCTACAGAACTCCAGTTAGGCATGATGAAGGAAGAAGAACTCCATTTGAGCAAGGCTTTGCAGGGTCTATGCTTGAGCACAGAGGAGCAGGGTCTGGGGCTGGGGGCAGTCTAATTCACAGTATACGAGTAAACCTCCTATAGCCTGACAGGTACGGTTTGGAGTAGCTTGCTTTTAGGTCCTGCAGACAGATGGTAGAGGGATCCTTCCTACCATCTTGGGAAGGTCATAGAGTGGTCAGAAACAGGCATTCTGCTCATATAAAGGTGTTAAGACATGCAGCCATAAACTTTTTGCAGCCTACTTTTAATAAGGGTTCAACCTCTCCTCTAGCCTGCCACCCAGCAGAGGTAGTGGAAGAGAAAAGATATTAGGATCTGGGTCGGGGGAGGAGTGGACCTGATCAGTTCTTTGCGGGTGAGTGTGACCTTCTTTCTCAGGAATTCAGTCCCATAGCAAACACCAGATACAACTCAGCAGCCTCTAGGCAGGCAGATGCCAGGCACGAACCAGCAGCTACAGTTCAGTCCACCCTACAGGCAGACACCAGGCAGCCGTAATTCAATCCTGAAGAAACCACCACGCTCGCCAACTGGCCTGAGGCAAGGCCGCTGAAGTGGCAAGCTGCCCCAGTAACCTCACCAGCAGTTCTTGGACAAGTTTCTCTTAACGATGGCGCTATCACAAGTTGAGCTCAACGCTATGTAAAGAAAGCCAATACATGTGTATCTTTATCGAAGAATAGTGAGGCAGAGCAAACCAAGGTTCAGTGCGGTCTCCCACTGTCTGTGGGGAGACCTTTATATCCTTTCATCAAGAGTCCTTTCACGTGTCTGCTATATCCAAACATCCTTTCATGTGTCTGTTTCAGGAAAACAATCTTTCAAGTATCTGCTTTAGGTGCAAAACACCCTTTCGCCCGTGTGCCCCAGCGAACCATCATTTGACATAGCATTGGAAAGTTTTCCAAAGAACTAGAAGCTTCCACTTCAAAGAAATCTCATTTACAAACCTTAAAGGAACAGGTAGTGAAAAAGACGACTCCACCAGCTTCTCATTCAGAACAGAGCTTGAAGGTTCCCATGATTCATCGGACTCTGGTCCCACGGAATGGCGCCTTTTCGATTCTGTCCCATGGTTACTCTCTGTTAACCCACACAGGCCATTGGCTCTGGCTTCAGGTATATAAACCTGTCCAGAATTTTTTTCTTACCATTTCCACCTTCCTGTCTGGTGCTGTCACACTGTGTGCACACACCTTCTCCACTGCGATGCTTTGATTATGAAATGTAGACTCTGTGTATCTGAGCACACCTTTAGGGAGTAGACCCTTGCTGGATGAAGTACCTTATTTGGGGGTGGGGCTTTGAGGATTTATTCAATCATCCACTTCCTGTCCACCCCCACCCCACACCCCATGTGAGGATGAAATGTGGCCATCTAGCTTCCTGCTCCTGTTGTCATGACTGTCCCATCCCCCGCGCCCCTACTCACCCCCACCCCATTCCCACCCCCACCCCCACTGCACACACACATATAAACTCTAGCCTTGTGGAACTGTAAACCCAAACAGCCCTTCCTCCGTTAAGCTGCTTTTGTGAGCATATTTATCACAGCAACAAGAAGGTAACTACGGTGTCCGCCTCCCATCTGTGCGGCACTTTCTCTGAGCACAGGCAGAGGGATCCTTTGGGATGCACTCCAGGCCAGCTCTCCTCAGCTCACACGCCCCAGCAGCTCCCATAAGTAAGAGCCAGAACCTGTGGTGGCCCATCCCCCCAGCTTCCAGCCTAGCCTGCTGCTGCTTCTCCTTCCTGCACTGGCACTGTCACACTGTCGACCAGGGCTGGGTGAACGATCTTCCTGAAGCCAGGCAGCTCACTCCTGCCTCAGGGCTCTGGACTACTTAGTTCCCGTTTACCTAAAGCTTCAAAGCTTCAGCCCCTCCCCCACCTCAGAAGCTGTCAACACTTGTTCAGCATCTTTAGAGAAACACTTTTTTTTTTTTTTTTTTTTTTTTTTTGCTTGTTTGGTTTTGGTTTTTCAAGACAAGGTTTCTCTGTGTAGCCCCAGCTGTTCTGGAACTCACTCTGTAGACCAGGCTGGCCTCGAACACAGAAATTCGCATGCCTCTGCCTCCCAAGTGCTGGGATTACAGGCATGTGCCACCATTGCCTAGCTAGTGAAACACTTTTTGATAGTTCAATTTAAAATTACATCCTCCCCCCCCCTTGTCTATACACCCGAGTTTCTCTCCCTTGGCTGCTCTTACCAGGTGAGGAGACACCAGAGCTGTGCATCCTTGCTTATATGGCTATATATCACTATGCAATATAAGGTCTAGGAAGTCAATAGTTTGCTTGTTTTGTTGACAGCCATACCCTAGGTTCTGGGCTGGGGGTGCGGGGGAGCACAGGGCTGGAGGTGTAATTGGTAGAGTGCTGTCTAGCCTGCAGTCTGTCCATCCCCAGCACTGCACAAACCAGTCACGGGTTACAAATCTATAATCTCAGCATGTGGGAGGTAGAAGCTGGAGGATTAGAAATTCAAGGCCATCCTGGGGAAAGGTGAAGGTGCATGAGACCCTGACTCAAAGAAACAAAAAGGAGTAATCGAAAGAGAGGGGGGAGGGGATAGGAGGGGGGAAGGAAGACTACAGGACAGGGGAGAACAAGTCAGAGCAGGAGAGGAGAGGGGAGAGGAAGAGAGGGGAGGGAAGAGGGAAGAGGAGGGGAGGACAGGACAGAGCAGGAGAGGGGAGGAGAGGGGAAGGCAAGGGAGAGGAGGGGAGAAGACAGGACAGGACAGGACAGGACAGGAGAGAGCAAAGAGCAGGGAGTAGGATTTAGCAATGGAATACTGGGACATGGCCTCCCTCTATCCTGAGGGTCCACTCTCCACAGGGTGCTGGGGCTCTCACCATGTTGTCACTTTGCTGCTTAAATTTCCCAGTGACTGCACATCTGCTATAGAATAAAATCTGAAATGCTAACTGTGAGCTCCCAGACTCTACCTCACTCGATTGCTGTCTCCTTCTGAGCCCGCGTCTCCCTCCGCCCTCCACACTCTTCTCTCTGTCCAGGCTTTGCCGCCACGGTGTCCCTGCACCTGTCACTTCCCCTGCCTGGAGTTCTCTCTCACCAGAAAGCCACTAGCTTACATCTTCCCTAGTTCTGGGCTCAGCCCCATGGGGTTTCCTCTAGGGGCCCTGGCAGATGGCTGCGTGGAAAACAGCACCCGCTCTTCCCACTCAGCTTCCCTGCCACCAGTGGCCATACTGCGTGTTTGTGGACTCACTGTGAGTCACCGCCCCCTTGTAGGTCACCAGGAATGCTTTGGCTCCCTGGCATCTCCTTAAGCCCTTGTCAGGTACATTCTGGTCATAACCACTTGAGCAATATTTGTAGAATGGATGAATGAAATAACTCATTCTAAAAATAACCCTCATTGTACCCAGCTCCTGCCCTGGCTACCACGCTTCACAGATCATGTCTCTTAACCCTTAGAACGGTTCTACCAGGTGATTGTCTTGACTGCTCTGTGAGCTGAAGACAAGGAAGAGATTCAGAGAAACGGAGAGGTTGCATCCATTTCCCAGGGCCCAGATGGTAACACTAAGGATGAAGACCTAGCTCTGTTATCCATCAGACTTTATACCCTTCTTGTAGTGGTTCCAACTCCAAAGCAAGAAACCACCCTTGAACAGGTTTCTCTGTGTGACTTCCCTGTCTGTAAACTTTGCTGACCCTCTGTTACCGTAAGGAAAACATTGGCCTCGTTAGTCCGGTTTCATTTTTATTTTAATAAATTTAAACATTATATACATATGAGTGGTTTCCCTGTAGGTGTGTCTGTGCACCAAATGCATGCCGGATGCCCAGAGAGGCCAGGAAAGGATGTCAGATCCCCTGGGATTAGAGCTAATGGCAGTTGTGACACATTAGCTCTGTGAGGTGAAGGGCTAGGTATCAAACTGGGGTCCTCTAGAAGAACAGCTAGTGTTCTTAACACCCCCCCCCCCCCAGGGACCTCTCCAGACCTCAGTCTAGTGGCTTGTGCCATCCTGGCTTTAGTCCTAGCCATAGCCTTTGCTCTGTGAGGCACAGACCTCCCCCATATGCTCACTGTCCTATCAAAGGTCCCATAATCCAGATGACACCAGAGTTCTATTTTGCAAAGGTCCTCAGTGACTGTTACATAGTTACATCAGATCATCCCTAGATACAGAATCTATGCTATTTGCCACAGTGAAGTTGTTTTTTGTTTGTTTGTTTTTATTCTCTAACAGTGAAGATCAGGATTAAGAAAGTAACATTGTTTTTGCCAAAGATTGTAAATATTTATTTGTTTGTTCATTGGGTCAAATCTTTACCCCTGAGAACCTGCATTTAGCTAGAGCTTCATTTTTATACCAAGGATTAACAACAGCAAATAATTATAAAAAGGTTTCTATAGGAAATAGAAAAAATAAAGTAAAAGTGCTTCCAACCTATGTGCTAAGTATTTTCCTGTGGGTAAGTTCTCCCTCTCCATTTAATTCACTCATTAAACAAATATTTGTTGTATCCGTAACGGCTGCTACAAGAAAGGATATTGAAACTGCAGTGTGCAAGACTGTTTTCTAAAGACGATGGCAACAATATCTCCCTCCCATAGCTCTTCTGCGGCATGACCTACCCTTTAGGAGGTGCAACTGGGGCCACTGAGATGGCTCAGTAGCTAAAGGTGCTTGCTGCAAACCATGAAGACCTGAGTTCGATTCCTGGGACTCAACATGGCAAAACTCTTGCAAGTTGCCCTCTGACTGCCACATGAATCTCAATGGCACATGCATGTGCACATGTACACACACACACACATACACACACAACTGTAAAAACTTAAAAAAAAACAACTTATGTTTGTTTGATGAGTGAAACTGACTTCTCCATTCACTTGCATCCTGATGGATCTTCCAACTGTTTCAACGCAGAGGCTAGGACAGTAGTAGGTCTGGAGGTATAGCTCATTGGCAAGCACTGACCTAGCATAGTCAAGACCACGTGTTTGAGCCTTGACATTGGAAAAGATACCAAAAATATAATTCATTAAATGTTTAAGACTTGATGGCGGGGATTAGCAATCCATAGTTCTCTGACGTGACCGCACGTTAGAGTCACCAACTCTTCAGCACCTATGTCCTCTTATTTACAGACAGCGAGAAACCAACCACACTCAGCACTCAGGAGGCAGAGGCAGGCAGAATTTGAGGGCAGCCTGGTCTACAGAACGAGTTCCAGGACAGCCAGGGCTACACAGAGAAACCCTATTTTGGAAAACCAAAAGAGAAGAAGCAAGAGACTGGTTGCATGGAGAACCTGGAAATGGAGATAGTCGGCTGGAAGCGGGTCAGGCAGGGGAGCTGCTCATTCTCTCTGTTTAAAGCTCCAAGGGTAAAACCACGGAGCCATGGCGATAAAGTGCTGAGATTATCACCATGCCCAGGGAAATCATGAAAACCATCACTCACGGAAACCTAACTTCACCAAAGGAGTCCTTGAGACATATGCCAGCATGACAGGAAATCTATTGGGTGAAACTGGAAGGACAGAAACCAGAAAAAAACAAAAGAGCAAAGTTTTGCAGTTACCAGGAGGTGTGGCTACTCTACTGATGGCTGTAAGGGTGGAATGGCCCAGGATATGATTCTCACCAGAGCGATTTACGAATGGAAGTGTGACACAGATTCAGATTCAGCTTTGGCTCTGTCGTCTCTCATCATGACCCGGCATCTGCCTGTCATCCATAAGGTACCAGCGCTTAAGATAAATGGGACCAATGTCGCCTTGAGCGTCTCCTTTATTCTGACTGATTTATTTGGGTTTGAGGACAGAGACATTGGTTTTACCGAAGAAGGTAACTTATAGAAATAAAACATTAAGTTGTTTGAAGGGATGGGATGATGGCTCAGTGGGTAAGGGCATCTAGGCATGCAAATGTGAGGACCAGAGTTCTGGTCCTCTGCATCCCTGTGAATGCTGGGCCTATGGGTCCCTAATCTCTAGAGATGGAGACGGAGGATCCTAGGGCGAGGTGGCCAGCTAAACCAGCCAAATTGGAAAGCTCTAGGCTCAAGCAAGAGAGCCTGCTTCAGTCTTCAAGGTGGACAGCAGCTGAGGAAGATACTGGAAGTGAACATGTATCCCCAAATAGACATGCACCTGCACACACCAGAGACTCATGCACACATAAACATTAATACACATACATGTACATTATACACATGTTTAATAACTCAATGAAATTGAAGTAAATTGAGTAAAGTCATTGAGTAAACTCTCTGAAGAATGTCTCTTACTTAACTAAATCCAGCCATAGCATCCTGGGGAATCAGGAAACTGGCGGGTAAGTGGCAAGAACAAGACTGCCTTCGGTAACTTCCGTGGTGAAAACCGCTTCCGAGGCTGGGAGAGCAAAGGTATTAACCAGGGCCCTAATTCTGAGCCTCAGGAAAGTGAGAGCCTGCGCCGAAGCTGGCTTGGGGCCTTAGACCCTCAACAGAAATAGCCAACCCTGGAAGGTATAGCCTAAAGAGTCAAAAGAGGCTAATTCAGGTGACATCGTTTTAACAAACTGTTGTTAATCACCATGCTCTGGGGTGGCTCACTGTACAGTCACAAACATCATAGAGATAAACCACATAAGATCTCTGCTCCTGTGGACGGACCACAAGCCTGTAGAGATCAGCAAATGCATCACAGTGAGAGCCGACGTCGCTGGCAAACACCATAAAGGAAACAGTCTGAGTCATGTGCGTGTAAGTTGAGGGTGAGAAATCCAGGAAAGGATCACTGAGAGGGTGACATTTGATCTGAGCTCTGAATAATCACCCAGACATCTAGGGAGGGGCCTGGAGTTATAGAAAAAGGTTACAACAAGTCCAAATGCTTCCAGGCAGGAACCAACCCTGGGTGCAGAGGCAGTCAGAAAACTAGCATGGCTGGGACAGAGGGGGCAGAGATGAAATTGAGAATGGAGGGGGGAAGATTGGTGAGGGGGAGAGAGGAGGAGGGGGAGAAGGGGAGAGAGGAAGAGAGAGGGAGAGAGAAAGAAGGAGAGAGGGAGAGGAGGAGAGGGAGGGGGAGGGGAAGCGGGAGGAGGGAGGAGGGGAGGAGAGAGAGAAAGAAAGGAGAGGGAAGAGAGGGAGAGGGAAGAGGAGGAGAAGGAGATGGAGAGGGGGAGGGGGAGAGGGAGATGGAGGGGGAGAGGAGAGAGAGGGAGAGAGGGAGAGGGGAGAGGGGGAGCGGGGGAGAGGGAGAAGGGGGAGAAGGAGAGAGAGAAAGAAAGGACAGGGAAGAGAGGGAGAGGGAGGAGGGGGAGAGGGAGATGGAGAAGGGGAGGGGGGAGAGAAAAAAGGGGGAGAGGGAGGAGGGGAGAGGGGGAGGGGAGAGGGGGAAGGGAGAGGGGGAAAGGGAGAGAGAGAGGAGGGGAGAAGGAGAGAGAAAGAAAGAGGGAGAGGGAAGAGGGGGAGAAAGAGAGGGAGAGGGAGAGGGGGAGAGGGGGAGGGGAGAGGGAGAGGGAAGAGGGAGAGGGGGAAGGGAAGAGGGGAAGAGGGGGAGGGGAAGAGGGAGGAGGGGAGAAGGAGAGAATGAAAGAGGGAGAGGGAAGAGAGGGAGAGGAAGGAGGGGAAGAGAGAGAGGGAGGGGGAGGGGAAGAGGGGGAGAGGTAGAGGGAGGAGCAATGTTATGTAGGTCCCTGAGTGCTGTATTGAACCATACAGGACACCTTCTATATGCAATGGAGAGTCAGTCATGGGCTAGTTTCAGTTGGGAAGTAAGGTTACAAAATTATCCAGTTTGTAATTTTTGAAAATTATATGGTTGCTCTAAAGAGTGAATTACAAGAGAGGAGCTATCAAAACAGGAGAATTGCAAGATTGATTGATTGATTGATTGATTGCTGTTGTCTCAGCAAAGGATTGGTGCTAATGACCCCTTTTATTGGCCAAAGGAACAAACAGGAAGCATTTGGTACTAGTCAGACTGTTACATCTAGAAGACAGATCTGACTTATTGTACTGCCGCCCTGAGGTGAAGTTACACGGATGTGGTTACTTACTTGTGTGTAACCAGTGTACCAACCTATCCTGCTAACCTTTCCTGTAATGGAGAGGCTGGGGACACACAGAACTTCCGAAAAAGCCACAGCCCTGACAAACGGAAGCATGCTGGGGACCGGAGAGATCTCCTATTCCCAGGAGTGATGTGGGAGTGTTTAAATGCAACAGTGTAAAATGTACAGTGATTTCAGAGGTGAAGGCTGAGGACTGGAGGGGGTGCCGTTTGTAGAATGCTGCTTAGCGTGCGGGAGGCCTTGGCTTTCACCCCTAGCATCACTTAACCAGGGGTGGTAACCCTCACCTGCAGGCTTAGCAGGAGGATTTGAACTTCAGGGTCATCCTTAGTTACTTAGAGAGCTGCAGGCCAAACAGGGATATATGAGACATTGAGAGAGAGAGAGAGAGAGAGAGAGAGAGAGAGAGAAGGAGGGAAGGAGGAGGAAGAGAAAGAGGGAGAGAGGGGGAGGGACAGAGGGTGGGAATAAGGGAGGAAGGGAAAGAAAAGGGAGGGATGGAAGGAAAGAGGGGGACACAGAGGGAGGGAGGGAGGGGGAGAGGGAGGCAGAAGAAGGAAACAATGTCTCTCCTTTGCTTGGCTCAAGGAGGTTTGTGCTTCAGGTATCAGAGCTCAGTACAAGTGTCTGGTAGGTGACTGAGCTATCTCACCACAGGCCAGTTTTTGCTCTTTTCACCAAAGTTCTAGCTCTTGGAACCTGAGCCTGTCAGGAATTAGTCTAAAGAATCCTGACAGCCCCAACCTTCCAGTCACCCCAGCGTTGGTGGCAGGCAGATGCATGAAGAAGACGCTAAATGATTCCAGGCCTAGCCTGGAGCCTGGAGCCTGGAGCCTGGAGCCTGGAGCCTGGAACCCTCGGAGCCCTCAGCCCTGGGAGCCCTCAGCCCTCGGAGCCCTCAGCCCTCGGAGCTGTCTTGCTCTGTCTCCCAGGCAGAGGAGTTAGGCCACTCCCACTGTGTCTGCCCCTTAGACTCACAGGCAGGATAAACTGAGTGCTGTGTGATACTGGTTGTAGGATGAGACCCCATGAAAATAGACAAGAGACTGAAGTCAGGACTCAGGGTCCTCAGCACAGCTCTACTCTCCAGCTCTGTGGCCCTGGGCCAGTTGTGTTAGCTCTGGGCTTCTGTTTCTTCTTCTAGCCTTCATAAAGTCAGGAAATACTGAGGTTTGCTTTGTTTTGTTTTGCGAAGCAATAAGATGGTGCCTAACACTTGATTAATAGGCTTTGTCAAAAGGCTCTGAAGGGGCTGGCAAGATGGCTCATCAGGTGAAGAAGTCGGTCCCCCCCATTGAGTCTCACAACCTGAGCTCCCCCTGGGAACCCACTCAGTAAAGGGGAAAACACCCAGAAGTTGTCCTCTGACCTCCACCTGAGGTGGCATGGATGGCTGACTGCCACATGCATCTCAATGGCACATGCATTTGCACATGTACACACACACACACACACACACACACACACACACACACGCACACTCACACACACACACTCACACACACATGTACATGCACACACTCAAACATAATAAAATAATAAATAAATAAATAAATATAATTTTACAATTTACAAATGGTTTGTATATGCCCGGTTCCCTTCTTGGCCGGCTTCTTCCAAGTCATCATCCGTCTGCAATTCAGGTGTCTCAGGCTAGACCTAAGAGGCTACTTCACTCACACGCCACCAGCTCTTAGTGCCTGGGATGTATTTGTGTGTGTGTTGATTTCTGGCTTTGTCTGCATAGGAGTCGGACATGATAACCTGCCCCAGGCATCTACCCAACTGCTGCTCTTCTTAAGCACATATTCCTCGATTCTATGACTTGAGTTTTTCCCTCCAAACTTCAGAAACCTTCGATTACAGTGCATTAGCAGTGAGATGAAGTAGATCCTAAAAGACATTAGATTGGTCTGGCGAGATGGCTCGTTTGGGAAAGGAGCTTGCTCCACAGGTGTAGAGACCTGAGCTGCAGTCTCAGAACCCATGGAAGAAGAGGACCAACTTCACAAGACTGCCCTGTCTTCCACACGTATGCACACACACACACACACACACAGTGACAGAAACCACACACATACATCACACACATGCAATAATGGAAATAATTACTTAAGATGAGAAAGTTGTAAAAGTAGCTTTCATTCTCCTTGCTGGTGAATAAGCTTGCCCCGTTCTAGATCGTTCTAATCTTTGGCTGGCTGGTCACCTCCTCTATTCTGGCTCAAGCTCTTCAAGTTGACTGATACAGTCTGGCTTCTCTTAGTTTCTGACTAACTTGCTCTGCTTGGCCTCTTTCTAACTTGGCAATCTGTTCCCATCTCCTGGCTCCTTCTCACTCTCTGGCTCGTTCTATCCTTATCTGTGCCTGAATCGCCCTCTTTCTGCAACTCATCTCTGTACCACTGTCCCAGTAAAAGCGTCTGCCTCTTCTTTCTTCTGACTGCTCTCTTAAGCAGCCTCCCTTTCCTCTCAGTTGGGCAGATCCTATTCTGTCAAATCTTTCTCTGATTCGTCACTTTGTCTGCCACTCAATTAGACATCGCTTTCAAACATGGGTGCTTCCTTCTACAAACTAACCTTACCTTTGTTGTTTGGGATTAGAGGTATGTACTAAAGGCGTGTCTATATCCCAGCCACAGGGATTAAAGGTATGTGCTGAGGCTGAGCCACACCACAACCAGAAAAGCAGCCTTTTTTTTTTTTAATAGTAAATAACACAACCTTGGGGTTCATAGTGTGGTCAGATATCCTGCAACAGCAAGTCATTCGGGTGATCAGATCAGTGGTGCTCTCTTGGAGGGAGCACTCCTGCGGGGCTGGATTAATCTATGGGAGCAAGCTGTACGAAGCCAGGAGGCCTGTGGTGGTCTGCCCCTTTCCCTGGGATCACTCCCTTCCATTTCCAAGCATGATCTCAGGCTTTCTGTCATCCAGAGTGTGAGCCAAGACACATTCTCTCTTTATAAACTCTTCACTCTCAGTGTAAACTAACACACACACACACACACACACACACACACACACACACACGGCCTCATTTGGGGCAGTAACAAGTACCCTGCAGAGGAGTGGGAGATCGTCCAGCCCCCTCTGAGGCTGAGGTTGTTCATAGCTCACAGCTCTGCCCATGGGACCCAGGCTGTATGCCCTCGTGAGGATGCCCACCTTTGAATAAGGATGTGAAAAACTCACAGAAAGGAAGTTTTAAAGCACCTCCATTTTACTGAGTACAGAGGCATACTGCGTGGAGACCAGCTGTCGTGTGCCTGACCATAAGGTGACAAGCATGAACACGGAATCTTTGTGAGCTAGAAATCACCCCGGTCCTATCAAAAAAAAAAAAAAATCCAAATATGGACCACCTACACTAGACTGCTTCATACACAAGACAATTAGACTCTTTATTTACTTAATCCATGATCAGGTTTCCCATGGCTCAATACCTTCCTAAGTCAGAGAGTTACCAGTTCCCTAAGGCTGCTGTAACAAAATCCCATAAACAGGGTAATTTAAACATCAGGAACTTTCTCCCCTTCACTTTTCCTGGACAGAGGTTCAAGACCAAGGGTTGGCAGAGCTGGTTCCTTCGGAGGTCTGTGAGGAGGAGTCTGTTTCTAGCCTCTCCCCCACCCACCACCACCACCTATTTCCTGGCAGCTTGCTGACAAGCACTGATGACTCTGGGTGTGAAGGTCTGTTACTTCCAGCTCTGCCAACATCCTCCCGGCTGCCCTCTCTGGATGTGTGTCAGCCTCCAGCGTCCTCTTTCTCTAAGGGCTCCATCCCGATTGGACTAGAGCCCATTCTGGAAGTACACTTCCACCTGATTACCCCCATAAACATCTTCTCTCTGAAGAAGGTCTCATTCTGAGCTCCTGAAGTTCAAAATGAAAGCCAGGGATGGAGAAACTACCAGTCAAGCCATACCAGAAACCACTGGCGTGTGGTGTGGTGTGTGTGTGTGTGTGTGTGTGTGTGTGTGTTCTCAGCTCAAATCGCTTCCGCAGATTCTCTGGACGCTCCAGGGTTGGCCCAGCTCCTGGCTTCCTCTCCTGCAGTGTGCTCTTGCCTCAGTCTCCGCCTCTTGCCAAACAGCATCACTCATCACAAGACCAGCAATTACCTTTAAATGGCTGCTTTCTCCCATGGCCTGAGGGCTCCCTAAGAACAGGGCTTGAGCTGGTGAGTTCACCTCCTGCTGTGGCTCCCAAGCCTAGGGATTCTGCCTGGCTTTGTCTGGAAACAAGCCTGAGGAGTCTCAAACCCACACTGGTGCGCGCCCTCTGTGTACTGGAGACACAGATGCCGGCCTCTAGGAGTCTGCCACCCTGTGTGGAGACAAACACAGACTGAATGAAGTTCTGTGCTCCTTGTAGGGGGAGGGACCAAAAGGCACTGAACTGAGGCACTCACCAGAAAGTCAGGCAAGATTTTCCAGGGGAGCAGAGCTGGGACTTATCCAGAGAATGTTAACACTTGGAGATCAGAGGGCTTTCTGACCTTTTGAGATGAAACAGAAAAGAGAAACAGAAGCAGAGATGGGGCCAGGGTGGGGAGAGGTGGGTGGGGGAGGGGAGGTGGGGGGAAGGGAGAAAAGGAGGGTGATGAAGGAGCTTGGTTCAGATGCACTCCTGAGATAGAATCAGAGGAACATCAACAGGCGGCTATAGTTAGTGATAGGACAAGAGCTGCTGGGGCGTGGCCATGGGATAGAATAAAAAATGATGGGAATTGGATGCTAGGGACATACGCTATATTCATTTCTGAGGCTTTTTAGTTGTTATTTGCTTTTTGAAATCAACACACACACAAACACACACACACACACACACACACACACACCAGGAGTCTCATTTTATAGCCCAGGCTACACTTATTCTCATGATCCTCCTGCCTCAGCTTGCTGAGTGCTGGGATTACTAGCATGTGCCAGTCATACCTGGCTGGATGACTCAATTTAAGATGTTGAAGAACAAACACCCTTTTGGTTGGTTCTGAAAACCATTCCTCCTCTGCCTAGGGCCAAGGCTCAGCTAGGGGCTACAGCTATTAGAGAACTAGTGAACACCCAGGTCTAATCACGAGGCCTCAAGATTCTAAAGCTTGAAATCTAAAAGGAGAAACCAACATGCTCACCTCCAGGATTCTGGAGAGCGCAGTGGGTCTTGAGTCACTGCCTAGGATCTGGTGTCAGGGACAGAGCCATTCCCCGCCCCTGAGACTTGATGAAAGAGGTCGGTTTGAAGTTTTTTTGTTTTTGTTTTTCTTTCAGGAATCCTAGGACAGGTGAAGGAGCTAGAAGGTGAATGAGGCTATTCCACCTGCTTTGGGAGTGAGCACTCAGAGGAAATAGCACCTGGGAACATGGAGAGATACTGAGAGATGTGCAGGGAGGGAAAATATTCTCCACCTAGCTGGGAAGAAAAAGGAGGAGGGGAAGGAACAGGAAGAAGAAAGGGGGGAAGGCAGAAGAAGGAGGAAGAGGAGAGGAGTGGGAGGGGAGGAGAAGGAACAGGAGGAGGAAGAGGAGGAGGAGGAAGAAGGAGAAGAAGAGGAAGAAGAGGAAGAAGAGGAAGAAGAAGGAGGAGGAGGGAGAGGAGGAGGAGGAGGAGGAGGAGGAGGAGGAGGAGGAGGAGGAGGAGGAGGAGGAGGAGGAGGATGTTGGAGTTCATGTCCAGTGAGTTCAGTAACCCAGGACAGAGGTGTGGAGTCAGCAAATGGTCCCAAATAGCTCTAGCTGTCTTCATTTAGACAGAATTTCAGAGCATTCAAACACATGTTGTTTCAAATTTTCCTTTAATCATTGTCCAAAAATATCCACATATACTTATTAGAATTCATTTTAAGTTCCCTTATTTCTTTTCGGTCAGTGGTTAACTTTTACCCATATCTAAGCATTATAGTGTTACAATTCAAATGACTATGTCATATCTAAGCACACCCAAATATTGCAACCCAAATGATTTAAATATTGCATTGCAAGCCAAATGATTATATCTAGCCAGGAACATCCAGTTTACGAAGGCCGGCAGCAGACTTACAGTTGCAAAGTAAAAGACAATCCGAATCTGTGCATAAACTTTTATCAGGAATATAACCTTGGTATTTTTATCAGTGTCTGATCCAATATGCTCACAGTGTGTTTTAAGTTGTCGTCAGGTCGTTATCTGTTTTAGTTTTACAGCTCTTCCATAAAGAGCAGAAACTAACAATTAACATCTTTCCATCAACACACCGTTTCTTTCTTTTAGGTAAGCCCCCCTTCTAAGGCAAAGATGAGTCAATTCGGCTTATATTTCTTTTAAGAGCATAATAAATTTTACTTACTAACTTATCCTAAGAATGAGCTAACCTGTCCTGAGAATGAACCTTCACTGTTAACAGTTAGGCCCTGCCTCTTTAGGCACTATCTTCTCCTAGTAGTTTTGAACTTTCCCTCAACTCAATGTATCAGCACACTTAGCGCCTCCTTTCCGAGCTCCCTCCGTTTCCCGAATATGCTCCAATAATTTTTGAGACCATCCAATAAGTAATCTTTTGTAAGGGTCTTGATCCCTCATGTCTTTACTTAACCTTTTTTTTTGGGGGGGGGGGGCTTGAGACAGGGTTTCTCTGTGTAGCCCTGACTGTCCTGGAACTCATTCTGTAGACCAGGCTGGCCTCGAACTCAGAAATCTGCCTGCCTCTGCCTCCCAGAGTGCTGGGATTAAAGGCGTGCGCCACCAATACCCGGCTTTCTTTTCTTTTAGTAATTTATTTACTTACATCCCAAATATCATCCCCCTCCCTGCCTGTCTCCCCCCCCACACACACACACCAGAATTCTTCACCCCTTCCCCTTCGTCTCTGAGAGGAAGCTTCCCCCACCGCCGCCCGGGGCATCCCCCCTTGAGTTTGCTGGAACACTCTGATAGCCCATTTCTCTTCTGTGGCATAGGGGTTGGGTAGAGGAAGCCTGTGTTGATTCAGCGCTTGCCAGTAAAAGTTATTTTTCGTGAGAGATGGGAGCAGGATCAAAGAGATTGTTTGGGGCTGGAGAGATGGCTCAATGGTTAAGGCACTGACTGCTCTTCCGAAGGCCCTGAGTTCAAATCCCAGCAACCACATGGTGGCGCACAATCATCTGTAATGGGATCCGATGCCCTCTTATGGTGTGTCTGAAGACAGCTACAGTGTACTCATATATAAATAAAATAAATCTAGAGACAGAGAGACAGAGAGACAGACAGACAGACAGACAGACAGATTGTTTTAATCAGCTAATCAGCTACTTTCCCTGTGGCAGGTGCTTGCCCAAGAAGCTTACAAAGAACTCATGTGACCACAAAGCCAAAGTGGCTGAGGGAAGGCAGCTTCCTGGAATCTCACAGCCACCTACCAGGCCAGGAGCCAGTCTGCTGCTTCTGCTCATCCTGTGCTTCCAGCTACTGTAGCAAGCCTCTCCCTCAGAGAGAGGAGCCATGGCCCCAGAAGATGCTAGGCACTGAAGGAGGCCATATGCTGCCCCCTTATCAGGTGACCGGCCAGTGGAGGAAGAGGAAGCTCAGGCCTAACACTGGGCATTGATCTGAGGACTGCCAGTCCAGGGCTCTGCTGGAAAGAAGAGCCCTAGACAGGATGCGTTAAGTGGGGAGGTGGGGCTGGAGAGACAGCTCTGTAGGTAATAGGCACTGGATGGGGATCCTGGTCTATATGGTAAGTTCCGAGCCAGCCAAGGTATGTGGCTGGGCTGGAGAGATGGCTCAACAGTTAAAAGCACGGGCTGCTCTTCCGGAAGACTTGGGTTCAGTCCCTAGCACCTGCATAATGTCCTACCACCATCTGTAACTCCAGTTCCAGGGGCTCCAATGCCCTCTTCTGTCTCGCTCAGGACCCAGGCATGCACATAGTGTATGGAAATACAAGCAGGCAAAACACCATACACACAAAATAATAACAATAATAAAAAAGTATACTACAGCCAGGTGGTGGTGGTGGCGGTGCACGCCTGTAATCCCAGCACTCTGGGAGGCAGAGGCAGGCGGATTTCTGAGTTTGAGGCCAGCCTGGTCTACAGAGTGAGCTCCAGGACAGCCAGGGCTATACAGAGAAACTCTGTCCCGAAAAAACCAAATTCAAAAAGCAAAAACAAAACAAAACAAAAGTATACTACATATGATTTTATATACCATATTTACTTGATACCAACTATAAATGGCTAAGTTACTGACTTATGTACTTATTATATAATAGACAGACAGATAGATAGATAGATAGATAGATAGATAGATAAGCAAGCAAATAAATAAATCCAAGCCAGGCATGCTATGCATTCCCATAACAAGAGAAGCAGATCAGAGACAGGAGCATCCCCAAGACTACCAGACACCAAAATGATAAAAAAAATAAAAAATAAAAAATAAAAATAAAAAAAAAAGGCAAACTCCATGTTCAGTGAGTGAGTTTGTCTCTTGGGAGTAGACAGAGAGTGATGTAACCCAACAATTGATGTTCTCCTCTCGTGTCCTTGGTGCACTCACAGGTGAGCATGTCTGCATTAACCTGCACATCCACGGAGACACACATGCACACACACATACATGCACACAGACACAGACAGACAGACAGACAGACAGACACACACACACACACACACACACACACACACACGGGAAGAAGAGAAAACTAAGTCTTTATCCCCCATATCCTAGAGCTGGGGCCAGGTAATATTTGTTTAGGGGTCGGGAAAGGGAGAACAGAAGAGAATCACTCTCACAGCTAATCCTTGTATTCCTTCTGTCTGTCTTTTGTCTTTTTCTCTTTTTAATTATTTGTTAATTTTCTTATTATGTCCCTTTCACGTTTTGCTTGGGGTTGAGGTGGGGTCTTATGTAGCCCAGGCTTGCCTGGAATTTATTAAGTAGCCAAGGATGACCTTGAACCTCTGATTCCCCTGCCTTCACCTCTCAAGGGCTCTTACGTCACATCTTACAGGACTTTTGATTATAAATTCAAAGTGTGTACAGAACTGCAATAGAAATTAAAGATATTTAAATAAAAAAATTTAGACCAATTGACTTGCGCATTCAAAAACTATCTCAGCACAAGGCTCTTCGTGGGCTCTCTGGGTGGGGTCTATTAACACCACTTTTTATTGTGTGTGGCGGCACAGGCCTATAGTCCTAGCACTTAGGAGGCAGAGGCAGGAGGATCATGAGTTTGAAGTCAGTCTAGGCCACATCGCAAGGCTCTGTCTCAGAATGCAAACTATCAAACAAACAAAAATAAATAAATTTACATGTAACAGTAAGCTAAGGACAAATACAGCAGGAGCTGTGGGTGCAGAGCTTGTCTAGCTCAAGACCCTTGTCAATGCCCGGTGCTATGATCATCATCATCATCATCATCATCATCATGAAATTCTAGTAAACTATCAAATAATTCCAACTGAGCTCTTGTAATATTGGTTTTTTTTTAAAGAATAACAAAACGGTTGTGAGTAATTTTATTCTGCTTTAACTTTTTTATTTAAATTATTTGGTTTGTTTAAATAATTTAGTGTGTTGAGTGCTTTGCCTGCATGTATGTCTGGGCACCACAAGTTTACTGATGCCCATGGAGGTCAGAAGAGGGTACCGGACCAATGGGATTCAAGTTCCAGGTGGCTGTGTTAAACCCTGTGGGTTTGTGGGAACTTAACCTGGGTCCTCTGTAAGAAGAAGCACTCATAACTGTGTGTCTTCTCTCCAGCCCTGCATGTTACCTTCTTGTGTGGTCCAGCCTGGCCTCTGAGCTGCTGCACAGGGAAAGATTACTTTTGAACTCCTGATCTTCCTTCCTCTACCTCCCAAGTGATGATCTTAGACCTGGAGGAACCACCATTCTAGGTTTTTGCAGAGCTAAGGACTGAAGTTGGTCTACCAGAGACTGGGTTTCTCTGTGTAGCCCTGGCTGTCCTGGAACTCCCTCTGTGAACAGGCTGGCCTCAAACTCAGAGATCTGCCTGTCTCTGCCTCCCAAGTGCTGGGATTAAAGGCATGCACCACCATTGCCCCGTTACAAAATCTATTTTTTAAATCTATGTAAAAAAGAAAAGCAAAATCCAAACCCTTTTTTCTTCCCGCATACCCTCTCAGTAAGTTTATCTTCTCCTTGTGACTTCAGAGCCCTGAGCAGAACAGAGTTTATCAACCCCACACCACAGAGGAGACATAAAAGGCTCATTCACTCTGAGAGCACCATTCCCTGCAGCAGGATACAGCTGCAGCAAATGGTGGGTTGCTTCACAAGTGAGTATCGGGGGCATAAACATAAAATGGGTCTTTAGGGCAATGGATCTGCGTTATTACATGGCTACAAGAGTTATTATGTCCCAAACTGCTATGAAAGAGAGCCCAAGGTAGCCTTGATTTCTTTGTTCTGTGGCTGTTTCCTAACTCGGGATCAAAGTATCCACCCCGTTACACCACATTCAGTCTGGGAGACAGGGTTAGACTTTTAAAACTGAGGGGAAAAAGGGTAGGGGGGGCGGGAATCTCCACTTACCCAGACCCCCCTCCTTTATTAATTGTATGTGTGTGTATGTGTGCACACACATATGTGTATATTGTCTGACCATGTGTGCATGTCCTCTGTAGAGGACAGAGATACCAGATTCCCCCGGAGCTGTAGTTACAGACAGATGTGATTTGCCTGATGTGGGAATTGAACCTGGGAATTTTGAGAATGCGGTAGTCCTCCCTGTGCATTGCTTCACCCGTACCTTCACAGTGGTAGAGGGACTTCAAAGAATGAAACAAAGTGACCCCAGGCCCTTTGATACTTTCTTGGTTTCTCTGGGATTGAGTCTGGCCTGGGATCTAGCCCTTGCCTGCTGTCTCCTGCACTGAAGAATAAGGAACTTCTAAGCCTTGTGTATCTGCTCTTCCTTAGCCTACACTTGATCTTAGCCAAAAGGCCGAGAAGCGATGCTCTTCCTTAGCCTAAGGGTCTGGGGTTCAATACTATTCTCGCCACTACACAGCAAGTGTGAGGCTGGGCTGATCACATGAGAACTCTGTCTAAATAAATAAATAAATGAATGAATGAATTTTGGAAACTTCCTGTCATTCCATTTTGTTCTCTTGGCCTTCCCTTTGTTTCAGTATCAACTTTCACTTGGTATTATTATTATTATTATTATTATTATTATGGTTTTTCAAGACAGGGTTTCTCTGTGTAGCCCTGGTTGTCCTGGAACTCAATCTGTAGACCAGGCTAGCCTTGAACTCAGAAATCTGCCTGTCTCTGCCTCCCAAGTGCTGGGATTAAAGGCATGCACCACCATTGCCTATCTTACTTGGTATTATTTGCCAGCCTCTGAGAATTTCTTGTTTGATTGTTACCCCGCCCCCAGGCTGGGTATTGGACCCTTGCACCCATCCACAGTTGCCTGGATCCTCTTTGCCCTGTGACCTGCACTGTTTTCTTCATAGCAGCTACCACAATCAGAAACATGTACCTTACCTCCACGAATGTTCTTGCCCCAGCTAGGCTGTCAACTCTGGGACTGCAGGGCCAGAAGACTGGGTCCTGTGGTCACTGCTGTGACCTTGTTTTTTGTTTTTTGTTTTCAAGACAGGGTTTCTCTGTGTAGCCCTGGCTGTCCTGGAACTCACTCTGTAGACCAGGCTGGCCTCGAACTCAGAAATCCACCTGCTTCTGCCTCCCAAGTGCTGGGATTAAAGGCATGCGCCACCACTGCCCAACAAAGCCTTGATTGGACTGAATAACAAAGTTTTCTGGGCTCCTCACAACCAATGAGGGAGGTGCCTTCACCCTCACTTCCACTTTATAGTGAGTCAGAAACTGTGGGAGCAGTGTTTTGGCTGCCTCTGCTATTAAGCCTCAGTGTGCACATGCGTGCACAGGAGAGAGGGGGAGGGAGGGAGGGAGGGAGGGAGAGAGAGAGAGAGAGAGAGAGAGAGAGAGAGAGAGAGAGAGAGAGAGAGAGAGAGAGAGAGAGTTTGGTAACTGTGTTGCACTTAAGATCCTAGGTGTTAAATACCTAGGATCAGTGAGCCTATGATGTCAGCCTCTCAGGTAGCTGGTCTATGGGTGGGTGCCAATGCCCTGTCTGGGCTGTGCTTCCAGCCTTCACGAGTATATCCTTCCTAATAAAGGGTCCTAGGTACGTGAGAAGACGAATCTGTGTCTATCTAACACAGGCACCTGGATGCTCCTTAGGAGCCACTGTCTCAGCATTGCAAACATGAACTCTGGGCTTCCTACAGAGACATTCTCCTCACCCACTCCCTTGATTGCTCAGGCCAGAGAAGCCAACCATTACCCTCTGCCTTTCCTTTCCCTCACCACCGAGTACCATCTACCATCTACCATCGTCTATGTGCCATCTATCTATGCGTAACACACCCTTAACCATTCTCTAGTGAGGCAAGAATACTGTCTTCTCCCAGTGTAGAGAGCCTTATGGGGTGCCATGCTTCCTGGCAGGAGTCTGACATTGGCCAAGGGCAAGGAAATGGGCTTCAGTCAGGAATCTGATCTTAGGCCATGATAGGGAAGTTAAGTTCAGACAAGAATCTAACATTAGGCTATAATAGGGAAGTAGGTTAGGAAAGAACTTTAATCTTAGGTTGGAACAAAGGAAGTAGGCTTCAGGCAGGATTTTGGGCTTGGGCAAGGAAGGAGGCTCAGGTATTTTGGTCCTTCTGCAGACCCTTGGAAACAACTGTCCCTGTGGAGCAATCGCTGGACTTGGCGATTGCCTTGGCTATTTTGTGTTTATTGTTTCGCTCATTCCTCATTGTACTGTGCTTGCCCTTAGTACTTGCATGTAATTAAAATGGTATAAAAGTGGACTGGAAAAACTTAAACCTGCCTTCAGTCTCAGAACTGACTGGGGTCGTGCTGCAGCACTGTCTGGTTGTCTTTTTCCTTTCAGTCCTCACTCCTGCACTAGAGGACCTGTTGACTGGCTGAGCAGGCTTGGTCATCCCAGCTAATCAGTTACCATGGCCACTGCTGCCTGAGTGCCCCCCCCCCCCTTCATTCACTCCTGTCTTAGTCAGGGTTTTATTGCTGTGAAGAGACACCATGACCAAGGCAACTCTTATAAAGGACAAAATGTAATCGGGGCTGGTTTACAGGTTCAAAGGTTCAGCTCATTACCAGCAAGGCGGAAACATGGTGGCATACAGGCAGGCATGGTGCAGGCAGAGCTGAGAGTTCTACATCTTCATCTGAAGGCTGCTAGGAGAAGACTGGCTTCCAGGTAGCTAGGATGAGGGTCTTAAAGCCCTTGAGTACAGTGACACACCCACTCCAACAAGGCCACACCCACTCCAACAAGGCCACACCCACTCCAATAGGGCCACACCCACTCCAACAGGGCTACACCTTCTAATAGTGCCACTCCCCTGGGCTGAGTATATTCAAACCATAGCAGCTCCCAAGGGTCCTGGCTCTTTCCCTGGTTTTAGGATAACACCCCAAAACCTTAGCTTGCCCCACAGGGCTCAGTCCATCACTCACACGACTTGTATCCTCCTGCCTCATCTCCCCTCTTGAGCCCACGTCTCTTGCTTGAATCATCCTTGGGTTGTTTTGACTCTCCATGCCTGACACCTGGTAACTCTCAGTCCTGTCTCAGAGCTCAGCTGAAACTTCTCTTTCTCGGGTAAGCCTTCCCAACCACCACTATTGCCACCTGCACCGAAGCCAGATCCCCTGTGGGGTCTGTCACTGAAGCCAGGTCCCCTGTGGGGTCTGTGTCAGAGCTGCATGCCCCTTCACCAACAGCTGGCAAGTTCTCTGCCAACCACATGTTCAACATCTGCAAGAACAAGCACTGAATAAGAGGGGAAACTGTGTCTGGATCATTAGCTACAAGTATTGGTGGCATAATATTTATGCTAATTATTCATATTACCCTGCTATTTAGAAACTGCTTTCTCAGCAAAAGAGAGGAAAAATAAACTAGGGAGCTGTGTCCCGTGCTGGAAAGCTTTCCCGAAATGTGTAAAGCGTGGGAATCTATCCTCAGAATTAAAAAAATAATAAGGAAAGAAGAAGGAAGGCACAGAAGAGGCAGGAAGGGACAGGGGGAGGAAGGAAGGGTTCAAAAAATAGCAAGCATCCAAAGAGTTAAACTTTTCTTATAATGGGGAAAGGTACCAGGACTGCGCAGTTCCTTCTACTACCACCAGAGGGCAGGCTTTTCCAGGACTGGACCAGGTAAGGCAAGGATGTCAGGGTTCTCCCCGTGGAAGTCTGGGATCCATATTCAGAAGAGAGATTGTAGCATGCCTGGTGTGTGGGGTGAGGTTCCTTGACCTACTTCCAGGAAGTGACATCATAGGAAACACGACTTTTTCATGTCTTTAGCGGAACAGACAACATACTGAGAGCCAAAGTGGGTTTTCAGAGTGGGAGCTTTGACCTGCATTGTTCAAGGCTCATCAGCTCATGGACCTTTAAGATGCCTAAGATGTGAACTTCCTGAGGCCTATAACGCAACGATACTTTACAAAGAAAGGAAACTGCTCGTGATGGGTGTGTCTGGCTCATCTCCCAGCATGCATGAGAGGCTAAGCCCAGGTTACAGGCTGCCTCTCCACGCCCTCCTCACCTCCCATCGCCACCCAGTAGTCCTTGCCTTCTGTTCTGAAGAACCCCGGGTTAAGACGGACCCAGCACTGGACACTTGCACCACAGCTGGAGAATGCGCTCCCAGCCATCCTGTCTTCCTTCCACCAAAGGACAAAGACCTTAAATAGGTCTGGGCTCTTCCTTCATCAGCTACTATGGATTGATGTACATCGCCATGCCTCAAAGGGACATGGTGGCATCCTAATCTCTAAGACATCAGAATGTGACCTTATTTAGAGAAAAGCATGTTACTGAACTAATCACATTACAATGAAGTCATTACAGTGACCCCTAGTCCTATCCTTATACTGAGAGGCAGATAAGATACCTCTGTGAAAACTGGAGTTATGTTGCTATGAGTCAACAGACTTTGAAAAGCTAGGAGAGACTCCTGGAACACAGTTTTCTCTGGCAATATGAAATCCTTAACCGTCAACTTGGTACAAGCTAGAATCCCTTGGGAAGAGAGTCTTATAAGTGATTGTCTCCACTGGGTTGGCTGGTAGACATATTAGAGAAGATTGTCTTGAGTTAATTATGTAGGAAGACTCCGCCCACTGTGGGCAGCACCATTCCCTAGGCAGGGAATCCTGAACTGTGTAAGAGTGGAGAAAATCAAGCTCAGCACAAGCAAACAAGCACGTGGCACGCACACATGCATGCACGAGCGCCAAGCCTTGAGTGTGGCTGTGACTAGCTGCCACTCCAGTCTTAAGTGTGGCAGTGACAAGCTGCTACAATATCCTGCCTCTCACTCTGGTTGCCCCACAGTGGTAGGCAATAACCTGGAACTACACAATAAAATAAACCCCTTTTCTCTACATTGCTTTTTGCCAGGGTATTTTATCCCAGAGACAGAAACAAAACTAGAATACCCTGTAAGAAGGCACATGACTGTCTCAGTGACTTCATCTAGGACTTCTGTGATCCAGAATCATGAGAGAACAAATTCCAGTTGTTTAAGCCATGAAGGTAATGTGCATTGTTGTGGCAGTCCCGAGAAACTTGTATGCCAGCTTTGTGATATCCCCACGCCTCCGCATATGCTTCTGTAAAATGGGAGCATTTTTCATATCTCTTTGTAAAGCCTGCTGTGTGGTCAGTGAGGCAAGTGTAAACCCAGCTACTGGAAAAGCTGAAATAGGAGCATTTCTTGAGCCCAGGATGCATTGCAGAGACTACCTCTCTCTCTCTCTCTCTCTCTCTCTTCCTCCCTCCCTCCCACTCCCAATTTTATTTATTTTATGTATGTAAGTACACTGTCACTGTCTTCAGACACACCGGAAGAGGACATCAGATCCCATCATAGATGGTTGTGAGCCACCATGTGGTTGCTGGGATTTGAACTCAGGACCTCTGGAAGAGCAGCCAGTGCTCTTAACCGCTGAGCCATGTCTCCAGCCTGAGACTCCATCTCTTTAAAAAAACAAAATGACCAAACACTAGGGTGAAACCAAGAGTCCAAGCCAGGAATCGGGGAACATGGGTTAATTGTAGCACTCAGGCAGTGGAGAGAGAAAGATGTGAAGTTCAAGATGAATCCCTGCTTTGCGGTGAGTTCTAGGCCAGTGTGAGCTCGGGTTGCAGGTATTAAAGGGGGAAGTGCCGCCACCTGGACCAACACCGCTGGCCATGACTGATGCTCAGAACTGGATGCTAGAAACTCCACCTCTAGCAGCATGGGAAGGACATGGAAAGGGGCTAATATTCTGGCTGCAACCCCCAACACTGCAGCTAGTGCTGTGCAGAGGACAAGCACTTATACATGTATTTACAATGTGTGTGTGTGTGTGTGTGTGTGTGTGTGTGTAAGACTATGCTGGGGAAAGTGATTTTTTTTTCAAGACAGGGTTTCTCTGTGTAGCCCCGGCTGTCCTGGAACTCACACTGTAGACCAGGCTGGCCTCAAACTCAGAAATCTGCCTGCCTCTGCCTCCCAAGTGCTGGGATTACAGGCATGTGCCACTACTGACCGGCAGAGTTGTGCTTTACAATGCACATGTATTCATGTTACACAGGCATACACACGAGTGATAAGTTTTTAAAAAGCAAATACTTATTGTAGAACACAGACCCAACACAGCCTTAGCAGATCAGTTCTTTTAAAGGAACAGTTATTGTCTTTGGGAAATGGCTGCAGTGTTCTTTGAAGACATCCTATTTTTATAAGGACTGAAATCCATGCTGTTTATGAGATTGTGGCTTTGGGACTTCTGTAATCATTAGGTTTCACTTTTACTTATTTTTTTAAAGATTTATTTATTTATTTTAAGTATATGAGTACACTGTAGCTGTACTGATAGTTGTGAGCCATCATGTGCTTGCTGGGAATTTGAATTCAAGACCTCTGCTTGCTCCAGCTTAAAGATTTGTTTATTGTTATATGTAAGTACGCTGTAGCTGTGTTCAGACACACCAGAAGAGGGCATCAGATCTCATTACAGATGGTTGTGAACCACCATGTGGTTGCTGGGATTTGAACTCAGGACCTTCAAAAGAGCAGTCAGTGCTCTTAATCGCTGAGCCATCTCTCCAGCCCTAGGTTTTACTTTTAAATAAAGTCACACCAAAGAAACCGGTTCTAGGCAGGCCCCTGGATTTAGAGTACTGAGCCCCCTCCTCAGCTTGCTCACTGGCACCTTCCCACTGCTCCCACCCCACACCGCAAGGCCTCAGGAAGCATCTGGAAATCACCAGACTATTCAGTCTCTGAGGTAGTGGCCGCCACACAGTTCTGCTGCCTTGGGTGATGAGAACTGGGCCACCGGGAAGCCAGATGTTTTAAGAGGTACCACTGTGAGTTCTAGGGGGCTAGTCTCAGTTTTCACTATTGAATATTTAAAAGTTGGGGCTCCACAAGCCATCTCAGGTTGGCAATCCCTTGCTGAATTTAGGAAGGCACTTTGCTCAGTGTCTGGGTTACAATTAGAGGACACAGCTCTAATAGAGTCCAGATGTGGAGATGCACGGGGCAAGGGAGAGACACTCCAGGGTGTGCTTCCCATCCAAACAGGGTGTGTTTGTC
Source organism: Apodemus sylvaticus (assembly GCF_947179515.1). Taxonomy (NCBI): domain Eukaryota; kingdom Metazoa; phylum Chordata; class Mammalia; order Rodentia; family Muridae; genus Apodemus; species Apodemus sylvaticus. Next base: position 150,082,312 of record NC_067476.1, on the reverse strand, counting down.
AACTTGGAGACTTTCCAAAACCACGAGCTAGGGGGCTTTATTGAGGTTTTGTTACGTAGGTACGACCGAGTCCCTCATTGGCTATTGGTAATTAAACTCCATTTCAGGAGTCCACTGGCTTCTCTGGAGATTATGAAGGGCGGGGCTGAAATTGCTAAAACTTTAACCACCTGTCTGCGGTTTTCAGCTGCCAGGGCGTCCAAGGCTCCCCACTCTTGCTTTGAGTCATCTCATTAGCATATGCAAACCAGTAAACCTGGTAAGAACCTTTCTGGGAATTGGTGACAGAGCCCAAATCATTGCTTTTCTTCTCCTTTGTTTTGTTTTATTTTCTATCGTAACACAGTGAGTTCAAGGGAGGGACTGCAGCCAAGGACCAACAGCAACGGGGAATACAGACATCCTCAGATGGAGGCAGGGGCCCTACTAGGCTTTCTGAGGAGTGTTTGATTAGATAAACTTCTTAGAGTCCTGAAGTGTCCTTAGAGCTAAAACTTCCTGGTTCTCCAGGAAAAATCCAGAGAGAAGCTGGGACTGGTGGTACACTCCTAGAGTCTCAGCCCTTGGGAGACTAAATAAAGCCAGCGGGGATTGCAGGTCTCTCCTGCCTGGGCTACAGAGAAAGAATGTACTTCAAAGTTAATAGATGGATTGGTTAAATATTAAAAAGCTTAAATATCCAGATAGAGCCTGGCTCTACCCAAGCTCTTCCCCTTGCCTCTTGAGTCCCTTCAAGAAGCATTTTCTTATTAGTTATTTATTTCATTTATTTATTTTAATTAATTACTTTTATATTTTACACCCGATCACAGATTCCCCTCCCTCCTCTCCTCCTAGTCCCTCCCTCCCATCTCCCCTCAGAAACTCCCAGGAATCTCTGAGGGTGACCCTAGCTAAGACTCCTATCATTGGGGGGGATAGGGAATCTGAAACAGCCACCTTCTGTAGCCAGGCATGATTTCCACTGGAGGGGTGGGGACACCAACCCAACCATGAAATCTTTGACCTACAGTTTGTCCTGCCTACAAGCTGTGCATGGATAATGAGCGAGCAGAGATGGAGGGAGAGGCCCACCAAGGCTCAGCCCAGGAGAGAAGCACCCGCATTTTTTCTGACCACAGAGGTGAGCCAAGGGTTGCTAATGTCACCCTACCTGGCCACTAGGGTGAGCAAAAGGACAAGAACTGAAACAGAGGCAGAGCAGAAGCAAGCCTTGTTCCTGACATGGCTGGGCTCTTGTGTGGCCAGGGGACTGACAAGACTTCCCAGATCTAAGCTGAGGAGAACTGGTGTGAGGAAGGAAGGAGAGGAAGCAGGGTCACATCTGTTGCCTGTCTCTTCATTGGCTCAGGCTTCTGGTTGAAGGGGTCAAAAGGCTCCGCGGAAGCACTTCCCAGACATGTAAGCGTCATCTGAGATCTCTTCCCATGCAGGTTCTGACTTTGCAGATGTGGGCATGGAGACACATGACTTACATTCCAGCACTTGGGAGGCAGCGGCAGGCAGATCTCTGAGTCTGAAGTTAGCCTGGTGTACAGAGCAAGTTCCAAGACAGCCTGGGCTACACAAAGAAACCTTGTCTGGGGAGGAGGGGGGAGGAAGAAGAAAAGGAAAAGGAAGAGGAAGAAGAGGAAGAGGAGAAAGAAGGAAGGAAGAGAGAGAGAGAGAAAGAAAGAAAGAAAGAAAGAAACAAACAAACAAACAAAGAAACAAAGAAAGAAAAAGGAAAAGTCACAGATTTGGACTACCCCAAACTCTATGATCCAACCGTTACAAAGTAAGCCCACCAGAGACTGCCATATGGGCACTCTTGATGCTGAAAGGAGAGTCTTTATTGCCGGCTGGCAGCCGCACACACCACTTGCCCAAACTCTGAAGCCCGAGTCTTACAGCCCTGGCTTGGTCTTTTGTGCACAACAACAGCATCCAGGTTGTCACACTCCAGCCAGAAAGCAAGGTAAGTCTCTTAGGGACTTTTCTGGGTGATGAACTAGGTCTTTGATGGATTCGGTCTTTGCTCCGACTTTGGCAGGTGTTGGAGGCCTATGATCAGAACGGTGTCTCTACTATGGCGTCAGTTGTGCTAAGTTCTGGGGGCCAGTTACAGAATGTGGTAACCATCGGATGATGTTTTTATAGCAACAGAACAAACAAAATCATAAATCAAAGGACGTTTCAAAGGCACTGGTAGGAAGACTAGGTAAGGGGGGGGGGTTACTGCAAAGCGGAGCAAACACCGGGCCTCAGATGCTATCAGCTGCCATTCTTTGCCCTTTGATTGGTTGGGAGCGAGGTAGAGATCTATTCATACATTCCAAAGGATTTACCTAATGGTCACAAAGTTGTTAAGTCGTATGCAGAGGAGGATAATAAATGGTCGTTAAGGGAGCAAAAAAGATGCCCCAAGATAGCTTGATTCTGGACTTGCAACATTCCAACTGCTCCACATCACCACGGTTCTGAGCAGCCCATCAGCCTTGCAGAAGGTTCCAGGGGACGTGCAGTTCTTTCCAGGAATTGTCACTCACAGTATTTAAAAAATGGTAGATAAGACAGTACGATTCGTCAGTCACTGGGCTGCCAGGGTATAGCTGAGCTATGCCATTCTGGGTTACTCCGAAAAATGTAACAACAACTTCTTCTTCTTCTTCTTCTTCTTCTTCTTCTTCTTCTTCTTCTTCTTCTTCTTCTTCCTCCTCCTCCTCCTCCTCCTCCTCCTCCTCCTCCTCCTCCTCCTCCCCCCTCCTCCTCTTCTCCTTCCAAAGCCTGGCCTGCCTTCCTTGGGTTTTCTCTGAAGCCATGCCCCCAGCCCCACCTCCATCCAGGGAGGCTGCTTTCAAGCCACGTGATTTTTCTTTCCTCCATCTCCCTCCCTTGGGCAGCTGCCAAGGCTTACAGCTTGCCTGCCTGTTGTTAGTCTCAAACTCTAATAAAAATTGTCCTGGAGCTTTAGATAGAAAGGGAAAAGACAATCAAGTGGACCTGGGGTTTTGGCAAATTAGTGTCTTGGGGCCTGAGTCTCTGAGCTTACAAAACGGACTTTATAAAAGCAACACACTCCCCTCCCCACGAATATTAAAGCAGGTATTTGAGACGACAGAACACAGAGGGCTGCAGTTGAAAACGATAAATAATTCACAGCTCCCCAGAGAAGAGTTTGGATCTTACCTCAGGCCAACAGCAAATCTCTCTTTCCTCTGCTGACTGATGAGGAGGCACAGAGCCTGCACCTGTTTTCAGAGCAGAGCTACCTCCGCCTCTTACCTTACTCCTCAAAGCCGCCAACCAACCTGCTTCGAATGGAAAGGGTGAGGCGTCTACCAAAGTTGGGAAACCGAGGCTGCTGAGGTGGGCTGCCCAAGCACTCCATTGATGGCAGAGGAGACCCACTTAATGTTGGTGACAACTCTGGTAATCCCCAGTACACCCTACAAAGCCTGGGACACTGCCATTTCCCAGTCCGACCAGGAGGGGGCAACAAACCCCAGCCCGCATTAGAAAGCCCCTAGACAAGCTGGCAACCAGCAGGGACAAGAGAATCCATGCAGCCGCCTAGGTCCTGACTGTTTAGTCCAATGTATCAGCACTTCCCTAATTGTTTCTTAAAGTTTTGTGGGTTTCCTGTGAATCTTATTGGACTACATTACACACACACACACACACACACACACACACACATCTCACAGCGACAGGCTCACCTCCATTTTCGAGCCCCTCTGAGTATTCAGGGAGCCATTAAATATCTTAAGAACAGAGGTGAGGTGTGGAGGGGTTGGGGAGGTGGAGAGAGGGCTCAGACTTCGGTTGGGATCCCCACACACAACCGTCCAGCTCCAGGGACCTGACTCCCTCTTCTGGCCTCTGTCAGCAATGCACTCATGAGCACACTCTTTAAAAAAAATTTATAAATTTAAAGATTGTTTAAAAGACTTGCCTATTAACACAGAGGACTACAACATATACCCTCATGGTCTTTAGAGAGAAGATCAGTGTATATAAATGGAGGAGTAGACACTTAGTATGTTTGAGGGCCTGCATTTGGTCCCTAGAATTAAAAATTAGCAATAATCTTTAGAAATCTATCTATCTATCTATCTATCTATCTATCTATCTATCTATCTATCTATCTATCTATCATCTATCTGCTTTTCAGTTCCCTTTATTGGACTGCTCCCGTCTCCCATTCCCTCAGCATCACCGTGAATTCAGTATCCCGAGGCCCCAGGCGCTCAAAGGCCTCTGCAGCATGCACCTGGCTCTGCCCCTGCTCCCCAGCTCCCATGTGCGCACACTCGCACCCCGCAGTCACCAGAGCCAGAAAGATTCTTGCCAGGAACACCTACATGTAGTCTCTGCTGGCTGTGCGGCTTTCTCAGATCACAGAGGCCCCAAGATATTCAGAATTGGACCCGTGTCCGATCAGCGCTCAGAACGAAAAGTGAACACAGTGTAGTTATCAGGGGAAAGTCCCTAGGCAGATGAAAGTGTCAGTTTATTGAGTACAAAATGATGATGAATCCTTAGAAAATCGCAGCCCTTGTCACTGTTCAATCTTTTAATGTCTCAGCTGAGATAAAACCACAGGCTTGTGGTTCCCCCAGGGCTACAAGTTTGGCCTGAATGATTCAAAGCAAAAGGAAATGCCTGTGAAACGTTTTGGCCCACAGCCAAAAGCAGCCAACTGAAGAAATGAACATCGACTCTCTGCAAAACAGCCCAGACAAGGCACCACAGTGAAAAGGCGTGCGTGGAATGCCCTCTGTAGCACCTCATTTTTCTTATTTCTGGGACAAAGCACGTGGCGGTGGCAACTCAGAGAAGGGTTGCTTTGGGCTCGCAGTCTGAAGGGATGCAGTCGTCCTCGGGATGCGGGAGGCGTGGTGGGAGCGAGAAGTGGCTGGTCACGTGGTGCTTGGTCAGAGATGCTGCTGCTCGCCTCGCTTTCTCCTGTTCACCCCATGGAGGACCCCACCCAGCCCGTGGCACAGTGCCACGCCCCATCACAGTAGGTCATCCCACTTCAGTTAAGCCTCTCTGAAGATGCCTTCTCTGACACCACTGATACATCTAAAGGTGTGTCTCCGAGGTGACTCTAAATCCCACCAAGCTGAGACTTTTTCCACAGTGCCTTCAGGCTATAGAGCAGTGTGCAGAAACAACCGTCAGGCTGCACTCTGGGACTGGGATGAGAACAGCGGATCTCAGAATCAGGACAGCGGCATCCCAGAGAACGTGCTAACACCAGTTGGAATAAGGAAGCGGCCAGGGTAGCGCTGCCCATGCGGGGAGCTTGAGCCTGGGGAGTGGAAACCCCAGAACAGATCTTAGGTACCACCACACAGCTGGTGCTCCGGTTAATGCCGGGCGTATGGCGGGAGCCTTTAAAATAAGTACGGCCGTTCATGCGAGACAATAAACACGTTGTTTCAAAATTAAATAAATAAACCAAAGACAAAGAGCTGCTTTTTCTCCCGGGATGTTGAGACAATTGGATGGGGACCAACAATAACAGAACGGCAGGAGGCGTCCTGTCTTCCCTCCGGGACTAACTCCGGGACCGACCCATGCTGTCTATCCCACTCACTTTGTAGACAGGAAAACTGAGGCCCCAAGGAGTCATTTACCAGTTCCAGCCTCGTCTACAATAGTGAGTACTAAGACCGGCACGCTGGAGGAGGCTGGCATATGAAATTTGTTCAGTAGCCACCACAAGCCCCTCCAAAGGCAGTGACCCCACCTCCAGGACATATCGTCCCATTCTTATTCAGCTGTATCCCTTGCTGATCTAGAAAATGCCAAGCAAGATTCTTTCCAGAGGCCTGGGGCGGGGATCTGGCCCCTTCCCCTTCAGCTGCAGGCGTGTATTCCAGGCCCTAATCCAGGCACCCCAGAATTCAGCAACTTGTCTTCTGCCGGTGGTTGTGATCCTCCTGCCTTGGCTTGCTGAGTAGCTGGGATTTTCAGGTCTATATCTGGCTTGCATTTGGATTTAAAACCAGTTCCTCAACTAATCGGTTTTATGATTTTTGTAAAATCAACAAACTTTTCTCTGAAGGCCAGTTTCTTCTTTTGTGGAAATAATTGTTACGTTCTCTGGAGGGTTAGTTAAATAATGCAAAGTGTGGTGCCTAGGTGCTTGACAAAGACAAGGTGCTCAGAAAGAAACAACCAGTTGGTTTAATTAAAAAAAAAGAAAAAAAAAAGCAAGGAAAGGAAAGGCACACAAATCACGGGGCTGGAGAGAAGGCTCGGCAGTTAGCACTGGCTGCTCTTGCAGAGGACCAGAGTTCAGTGTTCAGCGCCCATGTGGCGGTTCACAATGTGTTCACAATCTGATCTGCAGTTCCAGAGTACACAAGATCCTCTTCTGGCCCCCTTGAAATACAGCATGCACCCAGGATACACATCTATACACATCTGCATGCAAGTTCACACAGACATGAATAAAACTAAAGACATTAAAAAAAAAAAAACACAAAGATTTACACACACACACACACACACTCCTTGTCCTTCTTTATTTAATGTGGGCTCCCTGCAGAATCTGTCAGTCTCTGTCAGTTCTTTTACAATTTGATGTCCATTGGGCGTGAACGTCGTCCATGGTGGTCGCCAGCGCAGGGCCAACAATTTGAGGCAGAGGAAATCTACCAGAGTCCTGCAGCTGTCGGGTGGAACCTCTCAAGGATGTGCAGAGTAACAAGGGGCGGGCGCTGAGATGGTGGGTGCTGGTGAGGGGGCAGTGGTGCCGCAGATGTTACCAACAGAGGAACACAGGCCTGGGGTTGCAGCTCAATTGTTAAGGTATAACGTGAACAGGGTCCAGTCCACGGTACCACAGAAATCTGACATGTGCAACCTGCAATCCCAAGAGATAGAGGCAGGAAGATCACAAGTTTAAGGTCACCCTTGGCTAAAATGGTGACTTTGAAAGCAACCTAGGATACTTGACTCTGTCTCAAAACCACACCAAAACAAAACAAAAGCCACAAGTTGGTGACGGTGGGAAGGACCGGAAGGAGGGGTGTGTTGCTACGAAGTGTTCAGAATGCTGTGCCATGGGCAACAGGTCTGAGATTGGTGTAGTCTGCAAGTGAACTCGACAAAGAACGTGGGGTGGGTTATTACAGTCGTGGCTTTTGAAACACACGAGGGTGGTGGCGACGGTGATAACAGCCATGTGACGTTCGGAAGATGGCTACCCTGGCAGGGATGGTGTGCCATGTGGTGGCGGAGATGAAGTGAGGAGCCCACAGGGCGGCACGTGTAAAGGGTTTGGAGGAACAACCCAACCTCACGCCCTGGCGAACTGGCTGTCCTCTGTTGAGAATGAAGGCAATGTGCAGCCGGAGCCTGTGGTCTTGGCTGCAACGTGGCTGTCGCCTTTGCTCTGAGGCATTGATCTGAACCCAGTCCTCCAGTATCCCAAGAAAACTGACAGGAGCCTCCCACAGGGCCTTGGGTCTATCCCAGAAAACTACTCAGAGCTGTCACAGCTCTTGGGGCCATCAAACCTGCCTCATCCTAACCCCTACCCACAAGCCCTCACTGCCCTGTGCCCTCAGAAGGATGGTGAAGACACAGAAGCAAATTTCCTTCCTAGGAGAGGCGGGGTGGGGGTGTCTCCTCGGAGCCAGGACGGACTGCACCCTGAGCTGGAGAGTCTGCATTCTCCCCCGAGCCTGGCCTACTGTTTTCTGCACCTGCGGTTCCATTGCAAGCCCCTGAATGCTCTTCCTGCCTAGCAGGAAACACGCGTTAGAAGAGCGCTGAGGGGGTGGATGAAGGTCTGGGAGTCTCCAGGAGCTGGGGCGGGACTCCATCCCCCACCCACAGCTGGCATGAGTCCTCAGGGCTCATCCGTGTGTCAGCTTCCTTCCTTTTTAAGGTTGGACAAGGGCCATTGTTACATTCTTCACGATGAACGTGGGTCTGCCCTGACCGGGCATGGGGATCCCTCACTTTCCCAATCACCGCTTCTGGTCCTGCACCTGGTCTAGCCATTTGCTCTTGCTGCTTGGAAAACAGTAACCGGGGACTCCATGCTGCCATTTCCCTGACACGCTTGTCCTTGGGGATGACACTGGTGTCTGGGGCTACTCCTCAATGTCAGGTACTACAGATCCCTGGTATCCTCTTGGATTCGCCGAAGACCAGGTTGGATCCTGTGAAATCACACCAGGAAGAGCATGTCTAGTAGCCAGTGCTGGCCCAGGCTCCACGGGGGACGCAGAGAAAATGGATCCCAGAGGGATGCAGAGAGAACAGAACCTTGACTGTGGTTCTAGCCCAAGATGAGATGGTTAAATCAAAGAGACAGGGCACCCTCTGCCCGTTTGCTGTCACCCCTTTGGAGGTCTTTCCCATGTGCGCTCTCACGGGCACGTTGCTTTATTCTTCTTCATAGTTTGTGTTTATTATCTGCCTCCTTCGCTGGGTGTGGAGGTTCCCTTTGTGGCTCGTGGCCAGGTCCCGGTGCCTAGAACATTGCTTAGCATATAGCCAACACTAGATACATATTTGTTGACTGTGTAGAATGGATAGAAAAAAGAAATACAGAAAGACCAGCGGGTGAGTGAAGTAGTTATTGCATGACTGTAGAAGCCGGTTGTTGGATGTGAGCACTGAGGGAGTGACAGGGGAAGGCTCCATGATGGAAGAAAGAGGAGGAGGCCGCACCGCAGGCAAGTGCACTGAGCTGACTCTGGAAAACATGAGGTAAGCTAAGCAAGGTGGTCCCGCCCTTCCTCTCTCTCCCAGCGCTTCCTGCCTCAGGCAGGGGCCCGGCCTCAATCCAGACCTCTGTGCCTCATGTTCTGTCCTGCTGTGGGTGGATAAATTTTTTCCAGGGCCAAGCCCTTCCAGACTCTGGTTACACAGGCTCTGCACTGCCCCTGTGAGCCTCCTTCCCTAAGAGCACCTAGCAGGGCAGCTGTTGCCAGCTGCGTGCCTCCTTCTGACCTCCTCGCTAGAACATTCTCTGGGTTAACATACTTATTACCTTGCTTTCTGCTTAGGGCAATGGGCCACCTTCCCCTACAAAGGGCTACTATATGAGACAGGTTACACATCAGGCTGTCTGAGCTCTAATCCCCGCCCCATTTCTCATGGACTATGGATCCTTAAGCCCCTAGGTTCATCTGTAAACAAACATAATACCTTCTAGGACTGTTTTGAGACCAGAGTTACTCGTAAGGAGCTTAGCCCAGTACTGATCAGCCTGTGTTCAACAGGAGGCCAGTGCTTGTTGACAATCCTGGCCTGGTAGCTTACCTGCTCTGGGAAATAACACATAGAATCCCCTAGGGTGTTTTTTTTTTCCTTTATAAACTAATACTCCTTGTATTCTTAATGCATGGGGGTGGGGTGGGGCTGACTAGCAGAAGCAAAGACAGAGTTCCCTTTATTCCTATAATCCACAAGGAACCCACTGTAGTATTCTGCACTACCCTGGCAGGCATGTAATAGATGCTGACATCTAATAAAGAGACTGGAAGCAGGTCACAAAGTATAGTAGAAGCTGTGAGGAGCTTCTGGTGTATCTTCAGGCCCCCATTTCCTCCCTAATCCTTCCCTAAGCGTTCTCAGAACAGAAGCACTCCTCTCTCCCTCCCACCTACCCCATCTTCTAGCCTGGCTCACAATGCCCAAGCACCTGAGTGGGTGCCCCCTACCCCTTTCTCCAGATGCCACTGCCCGGTGCCACACTGTTGGAGAAGACCATGGTCAGGCCCACACCAGAAGCCTTAGTAAGCTTAAAGGAAGTGCTCTGTCCCACATACTCGGAAGCTTGGCTGGACAAGGGAATGAAAAAAGGCGCTCGCGCTTGCACACACACACACACACACACACACACACACACACACACACAAAGCTAAGGTATTGGGGAATGCTCACAGTAGCACCCACTCCACAGCAACCCAGAACCACATCAGCCTGTCTATCCAGGACAGAACTGGTTGGAATTGGGGTAAGCTCATCTCAGTAGGAGGTCTTTGTAGGGGAGCACTCTCAGGTTACAGTCCCCTGCAGAAGGAAGGCTTTGCCAGGTCTACAGAATTGGTCCTTGTCAAGAATACACACACACTCAGAATTTCATTTCAGGATTTCCAGAGCTGACAATTGGCTGGCCTGGCTTGCGTAGCAGGGAGCTTTCTGCAGGATCTTACATTCCTCCAACCTTCCAAGTGCAAATTCCATCCAGGCACTGCAGCCAAGGAGTGCCAGCTACCATTCAGAGTGTGCTAGAAGGTGTAGAGTAGAGTAGAAAACAATCAGGGAAGGAGAAGCTTGGGCTTAGGAAGCAACTACCAACAGGATGTGACCAGCAACACTCCTGAAGGAAGAGGTCAGGAAGGCTGGGAGATGGCTGAGTCAGACCGCAGGGCAGAGCTCTACCCCTAGAACACATGTAAGACAGCCACGGTGGCATGCACACACGATCCCAGCGCCAGGGGGCGGGGACAGGCCTATTGTTGGTGCTTGCTGCCTAGCCAGCTTAGCTTTCTTGCCAGTTCCAATCCAGTGAGAGACCCTGTCTCAAAAAAACAAGCTAGTGGGTTGGAGAGTGGCAGTTAGGAGCACAGGCTACGCTTGGGCTTTCAGAACCTACATGGTGGCTCATCTGCTACCCGCCCCAGGGTCTCCATGGGCACCACATGCATGTGATGCACAGAAGGACATGCAGATAAAGCATTACACATACTAAAAGCCCAGGTGGATAGTCTTTGAGGAATGACACTTGCCGTGACACCTAGCTTCCATATGCGCCCACATAGACAAAGCTGTCACATTCTGAATTTGTTCGGAAGGCGCACACTGGATGTGGAAGAGAAGACCGAAGATGCCTCAAAGGGCCGGGGGCGAGGGGGGGGGGGAGAGGATGGAGGTCACTGGCCTGGGGGACAGTGGGCGAGCACATCTGGCCTGGGACAGGGACTATGACAAGGTCAGCTGCGGGATTCTAGCCATCAAATGGAGAAAGCAAATAGATGAGGGCAGCTGGGAAATGCGTGCTGGGAGAGGTGACACCTGCAGGAGCGGCCAGCTCGCAGAGTTACTTCCAGCTGACATACTGGAGGAAAATCAGGCGGACCACAAGCTCTTCTGCCCTGGCCGTCAATCCCCCCCTCCCCCACCCCCCACCCCCACACCACTTAGCTGGCACAAGAGCCACCCACCTACTTTTCTTTTCTTTTTCTTTGTTTTGTTTTGAGACAGGGTTTCACTATGTAGCTCTGGCTGTCTTGAAATTATGTAGACAAGGCTGGCCTCAAATTCAGAGATCTGCCTGCTTCTGCCTCTCTAGTGCTCAGATGAAAGGCATCGGCTAACATGCCCAGCCTCTGTTTTCTTCTTTGTTTTAAACACTGGGTCTATGTAGCCCAACTGAGCCTTAAGCTCACGGTCCTAACTGTAGCCTGGAGGACTGAGACCCCAGCTGTGTGCAGCACAGCTCCTGGGCCAGCCACACCCACGGCCCTCACAGCCTACTCATTGCTACTTGGGGAGAGTGCAAAAAGAAATGTCTAGACCAAGCTGCTTTCGCATCTGGACTAGCCCAGCACCCTTCCCTCCTGCGCTGTTGAAAGACCCGAGTGGCCCAGCCAGTAGTTGAGCTGAACCAGGCACCTCAGGTCTATTGCTGTGCTCACACCCACAGAACTTCAGTGTGTCCCTGCTCCCCTCTCTATAGTGGATCTCAGACCAGAATTCGCTCCCATGCTTACACTGCTGGGCACTGGTGGCATGTCCTGAGATGGCCACATCCTGCTGAAGGTCCACACAGAAAGCACTGGTGACAAGTGACAATGCAAGGGCCTGTGGGAGGACATGCAGAGGGCGCTGATGGCACCCTGGCATGTCACAGCCTTTCCAGAGGAAGCAATGTCTCATGCGGCTTTGGAAGCAAGAGTGAGCCAGGCAGTGAGGGGTGTGTGGTTGGTGAACAATGTGTCCTGTCAAGCGTTAGGAGGGAACGGGGGCTCTGGGTGGAGAGACCGAGCTAACGGAAGTGTGCTGGAGGAGAGCTGGGGTAGGGTGTGGCTATGGCTATGTATGGGCTATGCTCTGGCTCCACGGGAGCCCAGGGCTCTCTACACAGGGAGGCGAGCAAGGGCAGGCTCTGGAGCTAGTGTGTCATCTAGTGAGCAGTCCTTTTCTTTTTCTTTTTCTTTCAGTTTCTGAGACAGGGTTTCTCTGTGCAGCCCTGGCTGTCCTGGAACTTGCTCTGTAGACCAGGCTGTCCTGGAACTCACAGAAATCCACCTGCTTCTGCCCAAGTGCTGGGATTAAAGGGGTGCACCACCACTGGCTGAGGAGTGGGCCTTAATACCAAACATTTTCAGGCACCAGAGACCCAGCCATTCTGACACACTGTAGTTAGCCACTCTGCCTTTGCTAGTAGGATTTTCATGATCATAGGTTATATTTACAGAGAAACTCCGAGCCAAAACCAGAGTTGGGGAGTCATTATGAGAGGGGTGGGGGGATACAGAGGTGAGAAGGCGTTTCCGGCCTGGGTGGGCCCAGCACTCCTCCCAGGGCTTTAGCTGGGAACTCTTCCCAGGCCTCAGGGAAGAAGCAACGACCTAGGAAGGCAGCCACTTTATTACAGCAGTAAATTCACCCCCTCATACCCACACAGTCCCACAAGCTCTACTACACCCCATCACCTGGGCCATCAGAATGTCCTGTAATGACTGAAGTACCTCGAGGCTGTCCAGCATACAGCAGTGTGAGCTCCTTCTCAGTAGAAGCCTGGCTGCCACAGGGATGGAAGGGAAAGGGACTTGGCTCAAGTCTACCCCACTGGAAACCACGCCTTGGCCCAGACCAGGTCCAGGGTTGAGTTAGCCTCAAAAGCTAACTCTGGAGACAGAGGGGTGGCAGAACCTGTGACCAGGTTGTGTATCACCTCCCTTGGGGCAGGTGGGCGTGCAGCTGCAGTCGCTGGAGGGAGGGAGGATTAGAGAGGGGGCACACCGCGGGCACGCCGGATGAGGTTAGCCAGCCGCTTGGCCAGGCCGCCTGACTTGGGCTCTTCGATGTGGAAGGTTCGGGTGAGGAGATTGTAGAAGGAGCCATAGCACACGGCCACCACAGTGCATGTAAGGCAGATCACATTGTAGGGCATGCTGAAGTCGGGGGTGGGCAGGTTCACTAGCAAAGGCTCTGTGTAGAGCCGCACAAAGTAGCTGGAGCCATCAGACACCGGGAACCTAGGGATGGGAAGAAGTGCTGAGACAGGACTGCTGCCCCTCCGTCCGTCCCTCCCTCCCGTCTCCCCTCCCCCACAGCGTGTGCTGCAGTCCCCTGACACCTAGTAAGGAAGCACCTCACTGGAGCGCATGCTCACTTCATCTGATCAAAGGAGAACGCCAGCACGGAAGCAAAGGGCCTCGTCTACTGCCTTAGTCTCAGCCCTAACGGCTCTCTTCAAAAGAGGTAACCTACTGCATGCCCCCACCACCTGCTCCTCCACCATTACCACCATCACCACCACCTACCTCTACCAGCACAGCTATCTAAAACAATCTGCCCATGAGCTGTGAGCACAGGGGACAGGCCAGGTTGTGTATCAGGTGCTCTCTGAGGTCCCTGACACTGGGTTAGCGTTCTGCTGATGTTAAGTTCGTAGGTCCATTCTACTCTTCCTACCTATTTCTTAGCCTTTTATACATCTTTACAAATGTCACAGACCACTAGGATTTCAAGAGCTCTGGCTAAATCTCACATGACTGTGGAATACAGAAGGGTGTGGTCACACTTACAAGGTGTTGAAGAGAGGGCTCCCTTCCCAGTCCACTGGTTTGGCAGCCACCACGCTGGGCACAAGGGCGCTGAGGACAGATGGGCTGCAGAGAAGATGGACAGACATGTTCTCCACTAGCTCCTCCCACCAAAGCCAAGAGGTAGAATCTGGGCAGTTGACCGGGTTAGATCCCACCTGACATAGAAGCCATGGTTGGGGTCTGGTGTGTACTCTGTCCACTTGAGCAGGGCTCGTTCAAATTGGATGGAGACCTTGGTGACGGAGTTGGCTGGCAGCTGAATGAGCATCTCCAGGAGGTGGGGCTGCTGCCGGTCCTGAGCAGGTTGGTAGTGGATGTAACCTGGATGGAGGCAAGAGCCACCGAGACTCAGTTTCTAAACTCAGACTACCTATATCTCTCTTCCAGTCTGCCTTGGGGCACAAGAGGCAGCCAAGTGTCTTCTAACAACTGGAGAGCGTGTTTGCTGTACCATAGGGCAGTCAAAAGAGGCTGCATGGATACTGCACACCATCCACCTGGGTTGTTTTGTTTTTTTAAAGATTTATTCATTATGTACACAGTGTTGTCCCTGCATATCAGAAGAGGGCACCAGATCTCATTACAGGTAGATGGTTGTGAGCCACCATGTGGTTGCTGGGATTTGAACTCAGGACCTCTGGAAGAGCAGTCAGTGCTCTCAACCGGAGCCATCTCTCCAGGCCCCATTCATCTTCATATCTCTGAAACTGTGGCATCTTGGTTAGCGAGATGGCTCATGTAGACACCTGCCACCCAGCCTGATAATTTTGCTTGTTTCAATCCTCAGAGCCCACACGGTGAAGAATCAACTCCTGCAAGCTCTCCTTTGACCCCTTGACATGTGCCTCAAAACAACCACCCCTCCCACAAAAAAACAAACGAAATATTGAAACTTAAACTGGGGCAGCAGACATCACTGTCTGATATAGTACAAGAGCAAGTCTAGTCATTTGGGAATTCTTGCCAAAAATACAGGACATAAATCTAATCAGGTTTCTAAATCTAATACCAGCTCGCAAGAAATGCGGGGGTGAGGGGCACACATTCAATAGCACCACAAGGACAAATCCAGACTGTCAAACACTCCTCATGCACATTAGGTAACAGATGACCCAGTTTTAGCAAATAACACTTTTTTAAAAGTATGTATGAGAAAGCCATAAGAAAACCTGTTACTTTGTAAGTGAATTAAAAAATAAAATTAGGTCAGGAGGTGGTGGGGTACCTAAAGTGCCTTTAATCCCAGCACTTAGGTGGCAGGCAGATCTTCAAAGCCAGCCTGGTCTAAATAGTAAGTTCTAGGACAGCTAGGGCTACACAGAGAGACCCTGCCTCAAAAACCAAAGCAAATAAATACATGGATGGATGAATGGATGAATGGATGGATGGATGGATGGATGATGGATGGATGGATAGATGGATGGATGATAGATGGATGGATGGATGATGGATGGATGGATGGATGGATGGATGGATGATGGATGGATAGATGGATGGATGATAGATGGATGGATGGATGATGGATGGATGGATGGATGGATGGATGGATGGATGATAGATGGATGAATGGAATCAACACCAAAAGCTGTGACCTGTTATAGATGAGTATTAACACTTACCAAGCATGAGGTTCTGGGTTCAATCCCAAGCACAATCATGTTTTTCAGCAGTTCTTTTAAAAATGATTTAAGTTTTGTTTTACGTTTATGTATGTGTGTCTGCGAGTGGGTATGTGCACAGGAGTGCAGTACTCAAAGAAGCCAGAAGAGGGGTTAGATCCTCTGGGGTTGGAGCTCTGAGCTGCCTGATGCGGATGCTAGGAACCAAAAGTAGGTCCACTCAGAGTGGTGAGTGCCCTTAGCCTGCTCAGCCATCTCTGCAGCCCCCGCCAGCAGCACCATTATGTTTTTAAAAGGGGAAAAAGGAGCTCAGTGGTAGAACACTTGGCTCACGTGTACAAGGCCCTGGGCTCGCCCCCAATACCAGGGTCGGGAAGGAAGCACAGGAAATGCAGCATGTGAGTACTAACAGAACTGAGTGAGCAGAACATAGACCTGAAACTCCCTAGAAAATAAAGCCCATGTCCTTCAAGATGGACTATCTCGTGGGGGTGTAAGACAAATGAGCCCTTTCCTCCCAGCTTGCTTTTGATCATGGTGTTCCATCACAGCAATAGAAAACCTGATAGAACAGAAGTTAGTACCAGGAGTGGGGAATTGCTCTGATGCACATGGCCATGTTTTAAAGAGGATTGTGGAAGGACTTTGGGACCTCAGGGTAGAAAATCCATTGAGTGTTGAGAGCTTAGTGAGCTGTTCTGTAGGAGCTTGGAGGGTAAGAATGTTGGGAGGCATGCACATGGTGGAGGCCTGGCTTGGGAAGTTTCAAAGGGAAACAAAGACTCTACCCCAGGCCATCAGTGTGAAGAATCTGTGGTGTCTGGCCAACAGGACCTCAAGAACTGACTGTGATTAACAAAAGACCAGAACCACTAAAATGTAACCTTTGCTTTGCTGGACAATAAATGCTGGTCAGTTGGAGCTGAAGAACCAGTTGTGATTAAGAAGAGACCAGCATCATGAGGTGAAATTTGGGAAGTGTATTCTGAGAGTCAGCATACAGAAGCTGTGTTCTACAGGTAGCCAAGGTTGTACCTAGTGCTGGGCAACAGAATTTGGTAGTGTAAGAGTCAGTCACCTAGCTGGTGCTGGTTCTGAAGGTATGAGGGTGTCATGAGAGCACTGTGGCCTGGCACTATGTGGCAGGGTTGGACTCTCTGAAGAAAGCCCAGGAAAGTCTATTGATGAAAGTGTGGCCCAGTTACAGCAGAAGACCCCAGTATTCTGGAGATAACAGGACCACAGAACAACTATCAAGAACAGCAGCAGCCGTGGGGTAGAGCCACGGGAGCCTAGAGGACAAGCTGGGTGTGCTGTAGAGGGCAGAGTCACAGAAGCAACCCAAGCTCACTCAAGGAGCCCACACAACCACGAGTGAGCCCTAGAGACTGGAGAATAAGCTATTTATATTGTTGGATTTGGTTTAACTTTGTTCAGATTATGACTGTGCCAGGGTTCTTCCCCTCTGAAGTGAGAAAGCATTTATTTTTTATTTTATTGGAGTTGAGAGACTTTGACTTGTTTGGTTTTTTGAAACAAGGTTTCTTTGTGTGGCCCTGGCTATCCTGGAACTCACTCTGTAGACCAAGCTAACCTCAAACTCTAAAGGCATGTGCTTTGACAGGCTCAGACTTTGAATTTTAAGACTGGGTATTTTAAAGATACAGAATTTAGTTTTCTTTTCTCTTCTTTCCCTCCCCCCCTCTCGCTTTTTTGTTTTTTGAGACAGGGTTTCTCTATATAGTCCTGGCTGTCCTGGAACTCACTCTGTAGACCAGGCTGGCCTCGAACTCAGAAATCTGCCTGCCTCTGCCTCCCAAGTGTTGGGATTACAGGCGTGTGCCACTACACCCGGCTTCTTTCTCTCTCTCTCTCTCTCTCTCTCTCTCTCTCTCTCTTCTTTCTTTTTCTCTCTTTTTCTCTTTCTCTCTCTTTCCTTCCTTCTTTCTGTCTGTCTTTCTTTTTCTCTCTCTCTTTCCTTCCTTCCATCCGTCCGTCCGTCCATCTCTCTCTCTCTCTCTCTCTCTCTCTCTCTCTCTCTCTCTCTCTCTCTCTCTCTCTTTCTAACTTACTTTCTTGTTTTGTTTTTTGAGACAGGGTTTCTCTGTGTAGTCTTGGCTGCCCTAGATCTAGCTCTGTAGGCTAGGGTGACCTCAAATTTACAGAGGTCTACTTGCTTATGCCTCCCCAGTGCTGGGATTAAGGTGTGCCACCATTGCCCAAACTAAGAGATGGAATTTTTAAAGACTGTGGGACCTTTAAAATCTGGAATGCTGATATTAATGTGTGATTTGGGGGAAGAACAAGAAAGGAAAGTTTATGCCTAACAGTTATGTGTTTGCCTTATCAAGTCAACCTCTTTAATCTCCCAAAAAAGTGAAGACACTATGCACCCCACCTCTACCTCCCTTTCATCTTCCACGACCTGTTTCTCCTGGCCAGATCAACTCCCTCTTAGAGTCTCTGTCATGAAGCCTAAGAATGTACTCATGGGCTCAGGAGGAGACAATGAGGACAACGAGGTTGCTGGCCTCAGAAGGCTCTAAGAATCAGCAGGAGTGTGCGCTCTAACTGCGTCTGCTTAGAAGCTTCCGGCTGCACTTCTGGAACCTGCGCCTAACCCTCTCTTTCCCACCTGCACAGGCCTGCAGGTTTACTGTGGGACTGCTAAGAAGTGAGTCTGGAAGACCTAGGAGAGGACAAGCTGGGGGAGCTGGGTGTGTGTGGAGGGGGAGGGGTGTCAGCTCCTCACTTGGTTTGTTCTCCTTGCCCTTGGAGGTGATGGTGAGGGTGTGCACATACAGCCGCAGGTACCAGGGCACGGCATCCAGCAGCAGCACGGGGAAGGCGCGGTAGGGATGGGAGTTGTACAGCAGAGTACTCAGCTCTCCCTTCTGCAGCCCATAGCCACTCACGTACCGCTGCGCATGCAGGAAGGGCACGGGCAGGGCCTCTGCTAAGAGAAAAAAGAATCAACACTGCATTGCTCCTAAGAGAGTCACGTCCCACCCCAGCTCCCTGGGCCCTGCTCAGAGTCCCAGACCAGGGAGTAGATGCAGAAAGCTCTGCTATTAGCACTGGGAAGCTGGGGCTCAGGAATCATCCATCTTCCCTCGCTCACTAAGATAAGAGGATGGCTAATGCCCTGGCTCATGTGTCCACAATGTGTCCCCTTCCTGCCGTACCAGTACTGCAGGGTGCTTCCTCCTTTCCCCTGGTGACAGCTATATGAAACTGAAGCTTCTCTTTTACAACACAGGAGTGGTAACTAAGACAGCATTATTCACTACTCTATGTCTGTAGCATGGCATACATCTAAAACTATTTGGCCAACTGAATGCACAAACGAACTCTGTACTTTATATTACTATTCCATCCCATCCCTAGGGACCACTAGATCCCTGTTTTGTTATAGACACTCATGCTTAGTGTGGCCAGAAACCTGCCCAGTCATAAAGCGTGGAAGATGTGGGTTTAGAACCAGGAACATAGTAAGGCAGGGAACTGGGGCGGAACCCCTATGAACTTGAAGAGAACCCCTGTCCGAGCCTGCTGCAAACCCCATGCCCAGCAACTCACCACTATCTGGGGGTCTCTTCCATTTGAGCTGGACGTTGAGGTTTCGGGAGTTATTGATCATGGCTGTGTCAAACAAGTCATAGACGGCATAGGTCTTCTTGGTGCCCAAAATGACATCCTGGTATGTGGAGGTTGGGGGAGGGCTCACCTCCAGAGCTTCATTATCCTAGCCACACAAGAGCAGCATTCAGAAGCAGGCAGGGGGCAGGCTGGCGCTGGGGAAGAAGGGTGTGTGTGTGTGTGTGGCTCAACACCTTGGTACCTGGCTGTAGCCTGTGACATCCACATAAACTAGGCTCTGAGACGCCAATGGACAGGCCTCTGTGAGAGTCCTGGAGAACATGCGGAAGAGGGACCAGTCTGAGAAGAAAGAACAGGGCTCAGCAAGGGCTAGGAGAGGTGGGCCCATGCAGACAGGGCAGGACTGCGACAGGGAGACAGAGAAGAGGTGTCAGGACAGCTCACCTTTCTTCCCCTGTCCTGTGATGAAGGCGTCAAAGACAACCGAAAGGGTCTGCCTCAGCTCCCAGGAGATGCTGGTGCAATGAGCATTCTGTCATAGGGGCCGGGTGGTAGCAGTCAGGGATTGTACTGTCTGTCATCTAACATGCAGCTCCAAGGACTGGCTCGGACAGATCCCCTCCCCCCCCCCACCTGTTTCTTCATATCTTCAGTTTGGCTGCCTTGCTACCATTCCCTGTGGAGCACTTGACCCTGAGCAGATCCCATGTCAACAGCTTTATGTACATCAGTTTGATGAACCATTAAAACCACCCTCAAAGTAGAATCTGTTACTCTTGTGTGACAGAGGAAAGAATGAAGTTCAAGGAAATGAAATGACTTCCTCAAGGTCATGCCCGCTGGCGAGTGACTGAGCCGGCAGCTGTGTTCACTGGCTGCTGTTCCTGACTTTGGGCTCCAGGAGAAAGGCTGCCTGAATGCTCCCCGGCAGCCACTCAATCACCCTGGCGCACAGCCAGTACCCCGCACTGAGTACCACTCCAGCCACTCGCTCCTCAGCGGGAGCCAGGCAGATTTACTTGCACTGCCTCTCCGAGCCACTGGTAAGAACCTACCCTCATTCCCCAGACTTACTCGGCAGATAGGCCGGATATGCACGGCCTGGGAGTGGTAACTGGTGTGAAACAAGCGGTCTGCTTTCAATAGCACTGAGAGACCGGCCTGGAGGAGACAGGAAGAGATACGGGGCTGGTCAGGACCCCACTTGACATAGGGGCACTGATTCTCTTAAATATACTCTGGCTGCTAGGCTGTGAGTGGGTTTAGAACCAGGAACATCGTAAGGACATCTGCCAACTCCCATGATGGCCTCCACCCTTCCACACACACCTTGGAGCTACAGGGCAAGAGCTTCTTCCATGGAGTGAGGTTCTCCGTGCAGACAACCTCCCGAGGCAGCACAGCATAGCGCAGGAAGTAGTGATCAGTGTCTGAGGGAGACAGAGGTCTAGGAAGGGAATATCTGGGCCCTGCCCCTCAGAAGCCCCTCTAAAGATGTAGGTGACCTCACCCACCCACTACTGTTCCACTCTAGTGCTACTGCCAAGTGGTCCCCCCTCTAGGTGGGACTCCAGGGGGGAAGCAGTGCAGAGACAGCAGTCTTAGGAAGCTGCCTGGGACCTGTACGCCCACCACATTTAGGATCTAGCCCAGCTGTGGAAGAGGAACCCAAGGGGTAGGGCGCAAAGGTTAGGGTAGAGGGCACAGGGAGGAGAGGCCGTACGGCTATCTCACCATTGGCCAGCCCCAGAGGTTTGAAGGAGGCGGTAGGAGTGACGGTATTGGTGGAGTCGATGAAGTTGAGGGATGCACAGAAGATCCCTGAGAGGACATTACTGAGCTCCTTCCAAGACTTATCCACACTAGACAGAGACACAAATCTACTTACTGGCCTGTGCTTACAGCCTTGTAACCCCAAATCTTGAGTGGCCTCCTTAATATAGCCACAGCTGACTGCCAAGTCTATGGTGGAACAAATCTGCATCTCAACCACGAGACAATGATGGGAGTCGAACCAGCAGCACCCCTGCTCAAGGATCCCTTGCCTCGTCTTAACCTCCACAGCCCCTGCTCTGGGCATCGCAGCAGCCCTGGAGGTCTTTGTTCAAGTGTCCATCTTGCCTGGGAACACTCTGTTCATAGTTCTGCTGCTCCTGTCTTATCCCTGCCTCCTCCACAGAGCTTCTTCTGCTCTCCTCAAGCACAGCCTGCAGTGTTGCTTCTGAGTGTCCCAAGACCCCACTTAAGCCCCTTTTAGGGGATGGCAAAGTGGCAGCAGCACATTGTCCTAAGTGCTATGCTACATCCGGTGTATGCAAAACCAACCCATTTGGCAGTCTACAAACTTTAAAATTACTTGTTGGTATTTGCATGTCATTTCTCATGCAAAGGTCTGATCTCTCTTGGAAGTGACAGTCTGAATTGTCATATGGTTACAATCCTTAGGAACTGAGTGGTGACTATTTCAGATTGTCACAAGGGCCTGCCACAAAACCTAACCCTCGCTATCGGGGCTCTAAACCTGGTGATGTTTGCATGACTGATGCTTGCTGGGCAGTTAAGAGGCAAATGAGAGACCCTTATGTTCTCATTCCAGGGTTTCATCAATGTCGTGACGCGCTCTGTCATTGGTATTCTGTGGCCTACGCTGAGATAAGTTTGCAATCTCTGCATGGGAGAATTCTACTTTAGGAAGATCACGACAGCTATTGGGAGATTTTCTGTAGTTCACAAGCAATAGCTAGAAACCTGACCCTCCTTCACTTCACAAAGACCATCCTGTAGCCCAGTGCTACCCCACAAATGTTCTGTTAGGCATGGGTATTATTACTTTTTAAAAAATATAAATGAATATCTTAAAAAAAAAAAAGACCACCTAGTCCGCCAATTATCTGTGGCCTTACATCCCAACCTGCTATTTGCCTCTTTAGAGAAATGCACATAGTACCTCAGACTTGGAAGTATTCAGGAAAGGCTGTTCATTCAGCAAAGTAAAGAATGTCACTCAGTGGTAATGTAATTTCTTCATGCTGCATGTGTATGCACACTGATGCAAATTGCTGTGGAGGCCAGAGGTGAACAACATGTCTCTTTCATTCCCTCTGCATCTTATTTTGGGAGGGGGGGAAAGGGGGGAGGGGCAGACTAGTTCTGTCATTGAACTTGGAGGTCACTGATTCAAGTAGACTGGCTTGTCCAGCAAATCCTGTCTCCACCTCCTCAGTTCTGGGATTACAGGCCTGTATTACCAACCCGGCTTTTAAAGTGGGTTCTGGAAATTAAATTCCTGTCCTCCAGCTTGAGTAGCAATCATTTTACTGACTGAGGCATCTCTCCAGCCCTGTAATATTATTTGTTACTTCCAAAATCAGTTTTAACTCGGTGGGATCACCACCTATCGCAGTAGCTGGTCCCAAAGCCAATGGCAAGATGACACCACCTTCCTCTGTCAAGGTAGGAACTCACTCTGTGACAGTGTCTTGGAACCAGACCCAGAGCTCTGCACCTGATGGAGCCTGCAGGAAGGGTGGCCCCCAGTATCGGGTCCTCCAAAAGCCTTGCGTGAAAGACAGGTGTAGCTCCCGCAGAGAGTACTTGGAGATCAACTGTCCCAGGGCTTTAGGGAAGAGCCTGTAATGAGACACTGAAGAAACCAGGGCAGGTGAGTGGCGACCCAGGCCCAGCTCCCTGAGATAGCTCTCTTTAGGAACTAAGCAAGGTGCTGCAGAAATTTTCCTCAGGTCCTGAACTCACCTCCTTCTCGCTGCAGATCCGAATCCCAGCGCGTGCGGAACTGGAATGTGGCGGCCACGTCGCCAGAAGGCAGCGGAGTGATAACGAGCTCCTCTCGCAGGCTGTCGCGTGGGCCCTCCGCGTGGCCACAGCAGCCCTGTCCCACCAGCAACAACAGCACCAGCAACGGCAAACCGAGCGGCATGGCAGCCGCCATACCTGCGGCCGCTTCCGCCTCCCAGCATCGCCCGCGCCCACCAAAGGCGATCATCCAATAGGAAGCGCTGGTGAGAGAAGACTTCCGGTGTCGTCTCGGAAACCACTCCGAGGTTACCGGAGGGACACGGATGTAGATCCACAAATCACGGATTTTGTCGACCCAGCAGCGTGAAGGGGTGTGGGCGTGTGGCAGGGAGGAGAGCTTGCCTGAGGGCCCACGCACCTCGAGGTGCTTCCACCTGCTAGGAAGTGCTCGATATGTTGTATGGCCATCCCAGTACCAAGTGCTGGTATTACAGGCGTGAGCTAGAACCGTCTAATGTCTCTATTTACTTGGCTCTAAACCTAGCTGGGAACTCTAAAGGCAAAGCTGTCCTACCCCCTCCCTGTGGTCTGAGATTAAAGATTAAATTAATAAAGTAATGTAAAGTGCATGGCAAAATTGAAAGAACGAACGGCTCTTAAACATGATTCTCCAACCATGTAAATTAATTCCACCTTCAACATGTTGTTATGCGTGCACTCCAGCAAGCCCACTCATCTGTCTTCCATCACGGAGTAAATTTTACACATGGGTACGCTGCATTCTCAGAATTTATTTTTGTTCAAAATTCACAAGTTTATCTGGGTTTTAATTAATATATCATAACTCCAAATCTTACAGAGATACAGAATGTTCCTAAGAACTGGGACTGGAGATGTAACTAACTCAGTGGCAGAGTGCCTAGTAGGCATGAGACCTTGGGTTCATACTCGCCATAGCAGTGTGTATTGGCAGGGAAGCCCCAAATTTAAACCCGGAGTCCCAGAAAATGGTCTAATGCCTCTTTCCTGTCAACATCTCCAGAACACATTCTAGAGGCAACCGATGTTCTTGCAACTATTAATCTGTTCTAGGACTAAATGTAAGTGATAGCATAGTATATGGTTTTGTGGGTTCTTTCCTGAAAGGAATGATTTTAAACCACATTGTGGTTTGGAGACAGAAACCATAACTTCATGGGTGCTGGCTCTACGTCCTTTTTCTCATCTCTCGGGACACAGAGCTGATTGGCCTCATGTTCTCATGTGTATAAGGTTATTTACTGCTGTGCAGTGCTGATGTTGTGTGAGTAAGCCAGTTTCTCCATGCTTGGCAATTTTGGTTATAGTAGACAAGGCTGACTATAGTCTGTACAAGTTCCTTGTACACTTAGGTTTATTATGTCCCTTAGGAGAATATTTAGAAGTAGGATGGTTGAAGCAAAGAGAAAGTATAAGAAACTGTCAGACCTTTCTCCAAAATCTGTCACTTTATTTTTCTATTAAAAACAGGAGATTTTAACCATGTATAGTGGTGCATTCTTTTTAATCCCAGCACTCCAAAGGCAGAGGCAGGTTGGATCTCTGTGAGTTTAAGGCCAGTCTGATGTACATAGTGGGTTCTTGGACAGTTGACACTGTAGTGAAACTCTATCTCAAAACAAACAATAAACAATCAGACAGACAAAACCCCAAACAACAGCAAGAGCTCTGGTTGCCCCACATCCTGGTTAACATTTGGTAGTGTTAAGTTTGGGACACAGTGATCCACAGGGTGATCTCACTGTAGGGCTAATTTGCATTTTCCTTACTAATGGTGTTGAGCACTGTTAGTGTTCATTATCCATTCTCTTATTGTCTCTTATGAATGTTCTGTCATATATCCTCTGTACACCTTTTAAAAAAAACCTGTATTATTGAGCCATAGCTGTTCCCATATTAAGCTGATTTGACTTTCCCACTTCCCCTCCAGGAACACATTCATGAACGATTTTGTGGACAGGCTCTTGATAAAGCTCACAACTGTCTTTCTAGGAAGAGCCCAAACTTTGCTATTAGGATGGCCTACCAAGAAAGACTCTTAACAAGAAATGAATTGTTGAAAATATGACTTTAGTGGCTGCAGAGATGGTCAGAGGTTACTATTCATCCAGGCACCTGAGGTTGGTTCCTAGAACCCACACTGCATGGCTCAGAGCCACCTATAAGTCCAGCTCCAGGAGTGCCAAGGCCTCTGGCCTCTGAGGGCGCTTGTACCCATGTGCACGAACCTACACAGACACACAATTTTAAAAGAAAATAATTGAGAAGATGACTTCATTCTCACACATCTAATGTTCTGATTGCACCAGACATGCAGGAATAAGGGAAAAATTCGATGTCAGGTAAGGGTTTGGATCGCCACACTGGCCTTTAATCTGTACAAGTAGTATGAGCGACCTGAGAGTTTCTCATCTGTAAAAACCGCCTTTCAGAGGGCTGGAGAGATGGTTCAGTGGTTGCAGCTCTTACAGAGGACCAGCATCCACTCTGGCTGCCCCACGATTGCCTGCGACTCCAGTTCTAGGGTATCTTATGCCCTTAGGGTTCCATGGACATACACATACAAATAAAATGAATTAAAAAAACTACTTTCAGAGTCATCGTTAATAAATCATATACATGTTGAAGAGCCACACCTCTTCAAACAACCCTATCAGTTAAATAGGGCCATCTTCATGTAATAGATTTTTTTTTTAAAAAAAAAAAGGCCCAAACTAAAACTAAATTGTGGAAACTGAGATAATTTAAGCCCACAGTGAGTGACAGAGCCAGAAATAATGGCTACATTACCAGCCTCAAATACATTTTTACAGAGGAAGCTGCCATCACACAGTTATTTCAGTTTATGCTGTTTCCTCCTGAATTGTTCCCATCATCCAAGGTCCATCCTCTTGCTGTGAAGACTCTCCCTCCTCCCCTTCCTCCTCCTCTCCTTCCTCCTCTCCTTCCTGTAGCAGGCCACAGTCATCCAGGCACGTGTACTGTGGCCTTCATTACAGTATACTTTCATAATCTGTGGCATGTCTGTTCCTGGAACCTGCTCTTGGCCAACTTGGTATTCCTGTTGTCTGTGCAAATGGCAGCACAATGCAGGCATACTCAGTCATATCTGAATGAACCCACGGGCTCAGTGCCGCAGACCTGCTGGCCTCACATCACCATGCCGTTTGCAGGATTCTGCACACCCAAGGACCGTTCCAGGTGGGTTTTGGGACTCTGCTGACCTGTGCTCCCTTCTGTTTCCTCTAGAGCGCAATTCTTCCCTTTCAGAGTCTATCACGGCATCTACCCAGTAAGCCTGGCAATAGAAAGAAGCCACACTGTGGCTTGGAAGACGGAAAGCTGGGCTCTTTAATTTGGAGTTGGCTCTAAATGTGCACGTTGTCTCCAAGGATACTGTGTGGCCTGAGGAAACAGTTAGCTGTGGATGGAGCCTCTGAAGGCCAGCCAGGCCCCTGTGGTTTGGCAGAAGGAGAGATCATTGTCCCTACCAGGAAGTGGTCTGGTGGTCCCACAGACCCTAGTCTTTTCCAGACAGAACTGGGGCTCATGCTAGCTCAACTGGAGATTTCCCAGAGACTCACAAACAATTCCAGTTCTCAAGAGTACTGTAGATCCCTCCCCCAAGAAGGCTCCTGCCCTAAACGCCACAATCTTAGCATTGTGTGCTAGAGAAGGAAAAGATTTATTGGAATGTTGAGGGTAACCAAGCATGTACAGCTTCTCATTACTCACCCTGAAGAGAAGAGGGGTGGTCTTAAAAAACCCCGTCAGAGCTCGGGAGGGCTCAGAGGCACGGATGAGCCCATCAACAGAGGAGGTAGAGTGTCACTACGCTTGGGGAAGGCGGGCATAAGACAAGGACTGTTTTCTATAACAGGAGCAAATTACAAGAAATTTTAACATGAGGCTGGGTCCCTGGCCCAACTTCATAGATGATCTCATCTTGAACCCAGAAACTTTTTGGGCAAAAGGTATTTATGTCCGGAGTTCACAGAGACCAGAGAGCTGAAGGGCGCCCTTGCTTCCTTGGAGATCTCACAAACTTCTCAGTTTCCTTAGAAACGAACTGTAAAATGACTTCCTGGTGGGAAGAACTAGGAAGCTGTAAGCAGTGTCAATCAGCCTGAGGAGCTTTGGCTTAGGCTTAAAGGCCATTCATCCTGCAGATAGTGCTGGGTATGGGCGGGGAGGGGAGCCTAATAACTTCTTAACATGAAAAAAATGAACTAGAAATCCTTAATGCTGGGTCCTAAAATTTCTTTCATTCAGCGTTCTCAGGGTGAATTCACTCTCACCACGGCTTTGCTTCCCACCCAAACATGTGTATTTACTTTATATATATATAATTTTCTTTATTTACATTTCAAATGTTATCCCCTTTCTCGTTTTCCCCCACTCCCGGAACCCCCCCATCCCATTCCCCCTTCCCGATTCTATGAGGGTGTTCCTCCACCCACCCACTCCTGCTTCCCTGCCCTCGATTTCCCTACACTGGGGCATCTATCCAGCCTTCATAGGACCAAGGGCCTCTCCTCCATTAGTGCCTGACAAGGCCATCCTCTGCTACATATGTAGCAGGAGCCATGGGACTAAATGTGTACTCCCTGGTTGGTGGCTTAGTCCTGGGAGCTCTGGGGGGGGGGGGGGTCTGGTTGGTTGGTATTGTTCTTCCTAGAGGGTTACCCAGTTTCTACATTTATGAACCCTGCCTGGTCCCTGCTTACCACGTTGTCTCAGATGTACCAAAAACATTGAAACTCAATACATCTAAACAAATTTATTACAATTTCAGCCCACACCCTACAATCGTCCTGTAGCATGAGGTAGAAACAATACTGTACCTTAGTCCCCTTCCTTCCAAATTCACCCAATAAAAAGATGTCCAGGTTTGCCTCTGAAGTCTTTAACCCCCCCCCCCCCCTTTAATGCACCACTTCTACCCCAACTCTCATCTTCTATTTTGATAAATGCAACCTTCTGGGTTCTGGGCACTTGATCCCAGTAATCAGCCTCGAGGGGCCTTCCCCTAGCTTATTTCTACTTGTTATTCAGATCTCAGCTCCAATGTGACTCCCTCAAGGGAGACTCCCTGTGACCTCTCTGCACAGGCTGGCTGCTTTGCGGCACTAGTCATAGCTGCAAATTTACATTTGGGCTCCACTACACTGAGCGCCCGTCAATACTGTATTTGTGTTTTACACTTGTTAAATACCAACACGTACGGTTTATGGGACGAGATAATGTCAATTTGTTTATATCCTGCTTGAGCCTGAGTAGGGGGATCACTCCAGCCTACTGGACCCGCTGTGACTTCCGTGTGCTACTGCAGTCTTTGTCCATCTAGAGCCTGCCTTCTCCAGGATATTCTCTGAACTGCAGTCAGAATCACCTCCTAACCAAGCAGGTCCAACTGATGAAGCCTGCCTGCCTGCCTGCCTCCATCTTAGGCCTGAAAGTCGTTTTACAGGGAGGACCAACCAGGCTCATTAGTTCCTGCTCGTGATTAAGCTTGTTTCTCAGGGACTGTGCTGTGCACCAGCTGAGCCTTAGTTATAAATGGTTCTGTGCGGCCTATCCCAGGAACAGCAACTATGTTCGCTTCAAAAGCTATGACCATCTTGGAGCCATACCTCTGTTTCTAAAGGTTATAACGACTACCTGTTGTTATGACTACCTTGTTATGACCACCTTGTTCTGTTTCTGTAGCCCTGTTTTGCCTGCCAAACACACCGTTTGGAAACAACCGACCCCTGAGCTATAAAAACCATATCTTCCCCATTTCCAATGTTGATCTCTTGAAGCCTGCCTTTCGGGAGACAGCCTGGGTTCACGAAGAAAAAAGCTTACTTTAATTAATTTGGTCGTGATGATTTGGACTGGTGGTCTTTCTCCTTGCTCCTCTGGGGTTAACACAATCACTTGTAATTTTCCATTGTACCCGGAAAGTCCAAACCCTGTAACATAACCTCTGGCCGCATATACTGCTGAATGACTACCATCCTCTTGCTCCTTAGGAACAAAACCCTGACCAGTCAAGAAGGTAGAGTGCCTTATAAAGCGGGATGTCCCAACCTCCTCTAGACTCGGTGCTGCTAAGAGGTGTTAGGAGGCGCTGGAATCTGATGCGGTGGCAATTCAGTGATTTGAAAGGGTCTTTCCAAAAGATAGAATTTAACTCTTCTAGAAAAGACTGTGTCAGTGTCTATAAAATGTCTAAAATGCTACATTTTCTGTTATAAAATTTTGGGCAATGAAATATAAGTGGGCACCACTTCTTACTGCTTCCAGATGAGAACAGACCCCAAGCTGTGCCCTGACAACAAACCCCAGGCTGTGCCCTGTAACAGACCCCCTTTTGCCCATTCTCCACTTCATCTTGTTTCCTGCCATTTTCAAAGCCATGCTGGCTAATGCTTTGCTGGCTATCCTAAACACGAGGCACAGGTGAGAACAGACATCATGTGCCTTGGAAGGCTAAGGAAAGCAACCCCATAAAACAGCTCGGTGCTCAGTTACTGTGGACCTTCCCCAAGGAGCCCTATATTTTCGGCTTCTTTGGTACGAGGAAATAAATTTGTATCTTAAGTCATGATCTTTTACTAGCTGTCAAACTGAAACCTAATATAGGCATCAAAGTCTTTCACAATCTGACCTTTGTCAAGTTTACTTCTCCCTGGATATTTTTCAAATCCAACAATTTAGCCAAACCGAGTGTGTTTTAGCTTCATTAGCCCTCTTCTTCCTCCTCCTTCTCTTCTCTTCTTCCTCCTCTTTCTCTTCTCTTCTTCTTCTTCCTTCTCCTCCCCCACCTTTTTTTTTTTTTTGCTTATTTTATTTTTGAGACAGTCTCATGAAACCCAGGGTGACCTCAAATATGCTATGAAGCCAAAGCTGTCCCCCTGCCTCCATCTCTGAAGTGCAGAGGTTTCAGGCGTGAGCCCCACACCCAGCCCAGCCTTTCCACTTGGTGCTCTAAGGCAGCAGCGTCTCCCCAGTGGGATCCTTCTCCCTCCGCCTTTCTTGGCTACTTGTGTCCTTTAGATCTCTGCTTAAGAAACCATCTTGTCAATTTTCTTTCCTGATAGCAGAGGAGGACTTGATCATGCTACTTACTATACTGTGAATGATATTTACCTGATTTTCTCCACCAGACAGTAAACTCTGTGAAAACAGGAAAGTACTTCATCTTACTCAGAACTCTATTCAGAATGCCTTGCGGAGATGAAATTCCAAGTATTTCTTGGCAAAATGGAGTAAATGAGTGATGGAGATATGGCACTAGTTAGCTGATGACAGTGGGGTTGGTATCTTTGCAGTATGAAGAATGAGGTGAAATGAGTGGTATATTATTATTTATTACTTATACCATATCCTGATCCCAAAAGGACTTATAGAGGCAAGAAAACTGGAAAGTGGAACTCCTCAGAATTTCCCCTCAGAGACACTGGCTTAGGAGACTTTAGTGTAAGACTACAGGATCATTTGGGGGCAGGAGGGGACTAAGAAATAGTGGCACTTTGTCCAACCTCACCTCTAGAGTCTCACTTGGAAGTCCTACCTTAGAAGAAAAGCACTGTGGGGGCGTGGCAGCAGGACAGCATTAGCAGAAAAGCGGGGGAGACTAACTCTCAGGCACACCATCCACCATCCTTCCCTCCCTTTGGTGCTGAAGTAAGGAAAGTGTCAGGTCTTCTCCAGAGTGCTCTGCTGGGCGGGCTTAGGTCTCCTCTCCATGGAGAACAGCCAGATTGATCAGTCTGTAAGAGGCCCATTGCTAGCTGCAGGGTCCAGGCTCTGCCCCTCCCCCATCCCCATCCTCCTCGTCAGACTGTGCCAAGGGCGTGTTTCCTCCCCCATCACTTGGATTTGGACTGCGCAGGTTGGAGGAGTCCGAGGACAAGGAGGAGGTCCGGGATGTGGTCCTGTCTGACGTGGGCACCAGCAGGTTCAGCTCCTCTGGATGCTCCTCCACTCCTGCCCAGAGAGAAGCGCAGTCAGGGCCGCCCGCACACAGGCTAGAGGACTCGGAGCTGGATCTGGCCAGAGAAAAGTACAGAGGGCGGGCACCTGTCTAGAATTACCTCCCCCGTCTGTGAGGAGCCAGGATTAGGACCTCCAGCCCCTTCCATATCACTATACCATCTTACATTCCAGAGTCAGAAACCCGAAAGTTCAGGCTCTACCTCATCCCTTCCTGGAGAGCTTTAGGCAGGCCGTTTTCCCTACCAAGAACTCTGCTCTTCCTGTGAAAGGGATACCTGCATTCCTAAGTTCTTAGAGTAAAATCCTAAGAATGTGTATCAAATGCCTGGGAGGCCGTCAGGAAATAAGAGTTATTTGTGCTTTTTCAGACTGGGTCTTGCTCTGTAGCTAGCTTCAAACTCGTGATCATCAGTCCTGCCTGTTTCCTGGGGGCTGTTATCAGAAGGAGCGACTGATCTCAGGAGCAGTTTAAAATAAGAGTATGAGTCTTACTTGGTGAGCACACAGGGTTTGGAGCCAGGCAAAGGGTTTGAATATCAGTTTTGTACTTCCTGCCTGGAAGGACTTTACTGGACTTCTCTGAGCCTAATTTTCTTTTACTTCTTCTCCTTCTTCTTCTTCTTCTTTTTTTTTTTCATTGCTAAAATCAAACTCAAGGGTACTCGCCAGGCAAGCATATTGTGTAAAGCGTGTTTCTGAACTCATTCCTAGTCCCTAGCTTCCTTCTCTATGAGATGAAGAGCCTGCTCCCTGCCCCAACAGAATGTTAGGGTCAAGAGAAAACACGTGAACTACTTTAACACAGTATTAAGAACCTACCTAGTAAATTATTCAGTAAAAATTAGTATTATAGGGTCTGGAGAGATGAGTCAGCAGTTAAGAGCAATGGCTTCTTTCCAAAGGACCTGGGTTCAAATCCCAGCACCCACACGGCAACTCGTAACTGTCTAAATCTTCTACCTCATATAGACATACATGCAAGCAGAACACCAATGCACATAAAATAAAAATAAATTATTAAAATCATGAATATTATAGCCATGCATGGTGGTGCACATCTTTAATCCCAGCACCCTGGGAGGTAGAGGCAGGTGGATCTCCAGGAGTTCATGGACATTCAGGGCTACACAGAGAAACCCTGTCTTGAACAACGAACAAACAAACAAAATCCAAATAAAAAGATTCTGATAGTAATTATGCTAATTCCACAAATATAAAAATTTAAGAGCTAAAATAGCTAGCTGCTAGTCATTGTCAGAACTTTGGCTGAGGAATCTATACCCCAGTTCCCCCTTAGAGTCAACTTCCCTAAATCAGAGCAGCCAACTGTTTCTCTAGCAGAAACACATACTTCCAACTTCTACTTAAGATTCTATCCCTGGCTCAGAACTACAACCTCATTTCTGGCCCAAATATCCAGCTCTGGCCAAATGGTCCCCAGGTCTCCAAAGCGAAGGGACATACCAGACATCTGGGGAGTCGGTGGAGAATCCTCACAAGGCAAGAACACATCTGCTCCATCCTGATCCGCAAGATCAATAAATTCCACCTGCTCCAATGTGTCCACATTCACTTCCATAGACGAGATGCTTCCTATGGGGGCTGCACACAGAGAGAATTACAGACCAGGCTAGAGCGGAGAGGTGATCAGATGCACTGGTAAGATCCCAATTTCAGGGTTTATTGGGCCACAAAAACAGGAAGGGAGCTGGCCCCCCAGGATCTGAGAGCCACAAGGGTATCTTCCCCAACCTACCCCAATTCTATTCCTCGGAACTTGAAACTTACGTCTTTGTGACTCAAGATGAAGGTGGGATAAGGGGAAAACAAACTCTGTCTCCGGCTGTAAAATGTCCTCGAAGAACTTCTGCCGCTCCCTGAGACGCAGCTGCTGGCGCTCCAGGGCTGCTCGTGGATTTGGGTCCATGTCAGCCCCTGTGGGATGGAGGAAGACGAGCACTGTCACCGGGATGAGAAGGAACCTAGTGGGGGCCCAGGCCTACGGAGCCCCTCGGCTGCGGGCATCCCAGCAACACAGCCTTTGCTTCCAGGCTGGACAGCGCTGGCCTCAGCAGCCTTTCTCTTCTGTGAAACAAGACGCAGCCTACAGATGTCAAGACTCATAGAGGCACTGCTGGCCCTGGGTCCACAGAGGGGATGGCAGTGCCAGGCACCGCAAGAGCCTGTCATTAATGAAGGCTGCCAGTGCTGGCTAACTGCCTACATGCCCTTCTGGGAGACAAGGGGCTGGCCATTTCACGGACCCAGCTCCCCTCTGAAGGCCAGGGAAGAACAGGGTGAGATAGATGGTTAAAGCACAGGCAGGCGCTATAGCTCTGGTTCTTCCCACGCTTTACAAAACCAAAGAAAGACTACAGCAAAGTCCCTTCCTCGTGCTTCCTGTCCCCCAAAACACACACCACCGCCACCACCACAATCCTCATCATCTCCAAACCCTTTCTGTGAGAGCAAAGACCTAACCTCCTGACTGGCCTCTGCCTCTTTCTTGCCCCAGGAGTCCCACCTGAAGGTATCTATCATCCTATCTCTCTCAAACACTATCTGACAATACTTCACGAAGAAGGGCTGTTTGTAGAGAACTGAGCACCTGCCCTCTGAACTCTCAGAGTTGTCCCCTCTTCTCATATCTGTCTGGCTTATTTCCCAAGCTAGTAAGTACCAACTATAAGGGTGAGGGCTGGGTACAATTCAGACCAGGTGTCTAGATTCCCAATACTGAGTTTTGCAGAACACCAGAGCTCTGGGGCCAACCCTATGCATTCATTCCTGTTCCTGGTACACTACTCTGAAGCCATCCATCACCAGGAGCAGGGGAATCTCTATGGTGAGGACCAAATTGTCAACCTCCAATAAACCTCATCTGGCCACAGTGTATCGCAGCTCGTGGCTAGGTCCTGTAGTACTGGGGTAGCTCAGGAGGGACCAGAAACTAATGATCCAGGCAGGGCCAAGTCAGTGCCTGGAGCTGATGTGGCTGCAGGCTGGCTAGGGAGAAGGGAGCCGCTGACGCGGACTTGAGAAAGGCTCTTAGACTGCCGCCCAGGTCACAACGCTAAAAATACCCAGGGCCCCAGGGGCGGTCTGCGGAGCAGCGGAGAGGGGAGGCGAGCTCGCGAGGGAGCTGCCGCTGACCCGGGGCCACCCGGACGTCTCTCTCCTCCCCCCCCCCACCCCCCGACGTTGTGGTCTTACCAGGTTGAAGGGATTGCCCACAGGGGGGCTGCGGAGCCAATTCCCTGAGCTAGGTAGTTGTTTACGCGACCATAGGTACTGGGAAGAGTAGGGATTTGGAGACAGGAGGCTGACACCGGGAAGGAACCAGGGAAATGGAGAACGAACGCCCTCTGTCCCAGCCCCACCCGCGCCTGAGGAGGCAAGAGGCAAAGAATTCCCTAAAAGGGGCTGGCGCGTGGGCGAAGACGGGGCGGGCGGAGGAAGACACCCCAAGTTCCCGTGTTGCGGGGCCCAGTCCGCCGCATCTGAGCCCAACCCCGCATTCCCCCTCACCTGCAGCGCCCGCGCCCGCTGGCTAGCTGGGTGCGCTCCCGACAGGCGGCGGCGGGGGCGTGGGAGCGAGCAGCGCCGGCCGGGTGGGGCTGTGCCTGCGGGGTTCCCTGGGGACCGGCGGCCCTGGGAGCCGGGAACGAGGAAGAGGCGGGAGGCGGAAGTGGGGGCGGGGCGGGCACTCCGGGTTGGCGGCGGAGGACAGCTCCTCTGAACGCCGGGACCCGGACTTGCGGGGTGGGCGAAAAGTTCCCGCAAGCATCCCTCCTCGCTCCGCCCGCGCGAGGCTGCGCGCTCCGAAGCACTTGCGGCACCCCCGCCCGGCGCACAGCGACTGCGGGCACACGCGCCGGCTCCGGCCCACGCACACTTGATGCTCTCCGACTCCAGAGCAGCGCCCACGCAACGACCACGCGCACGCGCCCGCTGCTTGCCTCTCAGCGCCTCGATCACCCTGGCCACGGTTACACGCACACGTCTCCAGAAGGTGCGGGAAGGGGAAGCGAGGGTCGGCTGCTGCCCAGCGAGTCAAGTGCATGGACCTTGGATTCCCTCAGCTGGCCCAAGGACCACAGAGAGCCGCCGCCCTACCGGGTCAGCGCACTGGGCGAGTCAGGGCTGGAGGGGATGAGCCGGCGCCGCACCCTACACGCCGGCAGGGAGCCAACACCTCGAGGTGCTCCAGAGATGCCAGACGTCCAGCCAGGCGTGGGTGGGCGGTCCAGTCGGAAACTCTCCCCCTTTCAGCATCTCCTGACTCAAACTAGGGCTAGGAGTGCCGTATAGCAGCCCCTGGATCAAGGCTCCGTGCCACCCCCCTCCCCCCCATCCCCTTGCCTGGGCTCTGAATGCAGCAGTGAGGATGAGCCATGACTGGTGTGTGTGTGTGTGTGTGTGTGTGTGTGTGTGTGTGTTCCATTAGAAATCTGTGTTGGGACCCAGCTACCAGGGAACCATCCTTGTCATCTCCCTCTCCTCTGAGACCCACATTAAAATACACCTCCGTTTCATGTCATTTCTGTTTCCCACGGATCTTTCCAACACACCATTCCTCTGTTCCCACCTCTCTGGCTTACCTCCCGCTGCAGTAGCCTCCTTCAGGGTTTCCTGTGCCCAGCTACATTCTCCACACAGGACAGCTCAGAGCACACGTCTCATGTTTTAATCTCCTTTGTTATAATAAAATCTAGGCTCTGATACTGTAAATCTTCCTTTCTTTTCTCCTTTCCTTTCCTTTCCTTTCTCCTTTCCTTTTTCCTTTTTCTTTTCCTTTCCTTTTTCCTTTTTCTTTTCCTTTCCTTTCCTTTTTCCTTTCCTTTTTCCTTTTTCTTTTCCTTTCCTTTTTCCTTTCCGTTTTCCTTTTTCCTTTCCTTTTCCCTTTTTCTTTTCCTTTCCTTTCCTTTTTCCTTTTTCCTTTTTCCTTTTCCCTTTTCCCTTTTCCCTTTACCCTTTCCCCTTTCCCCTTTCCTTTCCTTTCCTTTCCATAGGGTTTCTTTGCATAGCCCTGCTGTCCTGGTAGTTGCTCTGTAGACCAGGTTAGCCTCAAAATCAAAATGGACTTCGCCTACTGACTGTGCCACCATGCCCAGCTTCAAGTGATTTTGAAAAGCAGGGGAGAGGGAGGGTGTGTGCAAAGGCTTGGGTATGAGAAGTGCGGACATCTGGGTTTCCCCACAGGGGGCAGGACTCCAGCAATGCCTGAGGCATGGGCTCTGCTGTGTGGCTAGGCTGAGGAGCACCCTGTGAAGTAAGCAAGCACAGCAAGCTACTTTCTCACTCATTCAGGAGAGTGAAGCTAGTCTGTGGGAGACAATGAATGAAATTACAGCCAGACCTCCTTCTTGAGTAAACCAAGGCGCTCCTAACCAGCTCCTAACCCTTCTCTGACTCTCCACTCCGCCTGTTAACTAGGGCTAATTAATCCCTCCCTCGGAGTGCAGAGCTCTGGCCACTGGGAATGCTCCGTGAACTGTAGCTCTCTTGGTTGGGATGGGCTCTGAGAATGAGACTTCATTCTACTATGAACTTACGACATAGGAAGGGGGCCCTAACTGTTGGCACTTCTGTGGGAGTTACCAGTGCCTCTGAGGTTATTTTGTCTACTTTACAGACATGGAGCTGTAGAGAGGTAGAGAAAATACTGATGTTCTAAGCTAGTCACTGACAGGGCTGGAATTGGAACCTGGGCAGGCTGCCTCCTGAGATAGCTGTCACCATGGCTCCAAGCATGCCCTTTTATTCTGTTGTAAGTTTCATTTTCAAGAAATATTATAGCACGTTTGAGCCTTACTTCTCATTAATGGATAGAGTAGAGACTTGGTCTCATTTTCTGCCACAGAAATGAGGCCAATCTGGATGGCGTACAGTGACTGGAGCTTAGCTCCCAAGGTCACCGACTCTCTCACCCTATCTCCTACCCCTGCCCCATTTTCAAACTCATCTCTGGAAGAACTCTGGAAAGCAAGCTTTGTAAAAGCTAGTCAAGTGCAGGAGAGCAAGAAGAGTGTATAGAGCAGGAGCTCAGTCTAATTGATTGGGAATAATCAACTGAGCCCTGGATTATTTTCAATCAAAGTTGATGAAAGATCAAGATATCTGTCCCTCTTATTGCCAGATATTTACCAAAGACTGGTTAGAGGAGGGCAATATCCAAGCTGAAATTAAGTCATTGAGCTGCACTAGAACTGTCATCCAAAAGAATGATCTTGGATGGCAAGGAATGGACTGGCCAAGAGAGTAGAAAGATCAGTGAGGAGCAGATGACCTGACACTTGTAGCTTCCAGCTGGGATGCAGACAGCTGGGAAGAACATCAATTTCTAAAATTTGTTGAACAGTCTTCATAGCTTTTGTCAACCTTTAGAGAATCAAGGACGCAAGTAACTAATGAGCGTGAATTCCAAAGGATAGGAGCCCACAAAGACAGACTGTAGGCACGGGTTTACTTCTGAGGGGGAACATGAAATCTTCATGTGTAAAGGTAAGAAGAATTAGAAGAACTAGTTAGCTAAAATGTTTATTGAACTGTTACAGGCCCACTGTGGCTCAAACAGGGGCTAAGTCTGCAGGAATTCAGATAATAGGACAGTGACAGAGACAACTCAGCCTTTCACACTAATGGCTTCACACAGGACAGCAGTTTCCAAGCACAAATCACACTGTGCTTGGTGCCTAACATTCTATGTACTACGTCCATGGATTGGTCAAAACACAATACATTCATGGAAATGCAGAAACTGCCAAGAATCAAAGTCAGAGGCTGGAGAGGGGTGCAAACCAGCACGCAGGAGGAAGACAGCAGAGTGTCTGAGCTCAAGGCCAGCCTGCTCTTCCGAGACTCCCAGTACAGCCAGGGCTACACAGAGAAACCCTGTTTTGAAAAACCAAACAAACAAAAAGCCGAGGTTATGACTCTGTCAAGTAATCAGGAGGGCCAGCTTTGAGCCCCCAATGCTGCAGCTGCCTGACAGAATTTAAGAGAACGACGGTCCATGAGATGTTCTCCTGGAAGATGGAGATAATGTAAGTGAGTAGAATTCTTAGCAGAGAGCGAGAAGCTATCACAGACATATGCATCACTAGAAACAGACACAGAAGGTGGAAACATTTGAAGAACACCTTAAAGTTCAGCACAGCAAAGGAACATATTGGTGAACTTGAAGACAGT
This sequence comes from Apodemus sylvaticus, assembly GCF_947179515.1. NCBI lineage: Eukaryota > Metazoa > Chordata > Mammalia > Rodentia > Muridae > Apodemus > Apodemus sylvaticus. The sequence continues at coordinate 150,044,328 of NC_067476.1, read as the reverse complement.
TCAACAGAGGTTTCTCAAAATGAAACATAAAAAATAGTCAAACAAAATCACAACTAGGGCTGAGATGTCACTCAAGTAGGTAAGGGCCTGTGCAGAATGCACAAGGCTCTGCATTAAAATAGGGCCCGAGAGCAGGAGGGTCAGAAGGTCAGTCTTCATCTGCATACTGAGTTTGAGGCCAGCCTGGGCTACATGTAACCCTACCTCAAAAGAAAGAAAAATATGTAAAAAATGTAGGCTGGTGTGTTGGTGCAAGTCTTTAATCCCAGCACTCTGGAGGCAGAGGCAGGTGGATCTCTGAGTTGGAAGCCATTCGGGTCTACAAAGTTGGTTCCAGAGACAGGGGAGACTACACAGAAAAACCCTGTCTTGAGAAAACTAAAACTAAAATAAAACCAAAGAAACAAAGACATTTAGGGCTGTAAATGGAGACAGTGTTAAATTGTTAAGATGTTAGAATAGATAACTAGTTTGCCTTACTATTGTTCGTTCTCTCTCTCTCTCTCTCTCTCTCTCTCTGTCTCTCTCTCTCTCTCTCAGTCTGTGTGTGTGTGTGTACATGTGAGAGTACAAGTGTGTCAGCTGTGCATGCTGGTGTGTACACTGCCCATGTATGCCCAGAGGTCAACATGAGGTACACTACTCACTCCCCTTACTTCTGAGACAAGGTCTATCTCTGGACTGACCTCACGCATTGGCTACCCTGACTGTCCAGTGAGCCCCAGGAATCAGGCTGTGGTAGCCCCCTGCCCTGCCGTCACCAGCAGGGTTGGACTCTGGCCAGCCAGCACAACCTAGGTCTTCATGGGAGCTATGACTCCAACTCAGCGCCTAGTGCTTGCACAGTAGGTACTTTGTTGACTGAGACATCTACCCAGCCCCGTTGTCACTATTTACTATTTGTATCCTATATAATCAGATTGTATATTTTAACTGTATACAACAAAATTATATACAATAAAACTTCAAAGATTGCCTGTTGAACATTTTAAAAATAAATCACCACTAATAACTAGTGTAGCCCCTCCTTGGGCCTCTTGGTTGAGCCTGCCTTGATGAGAGTGTCAGGATTCCAAAGGCCTCGACTTTCAGGATCTAACTTGAAGTCACTAAGAATCAGTCCTATGCTTTTTTGGGGGGTTGGGTTTTTGTTTGTTTGTTTTTTCTTGAGATCGGGCTTCTCTGTGTAACAGCCCTGGCTATCCTGGAACTTGTTTTGTAGACTAGGCTGGCCTCGAACTCATGTAGATCTGCCTGCCTCTGGCTCCCAAGTGCTGGCACTAAATGTGTGCATCACCACACCTAGCTTCCTACACTTCTGTAGGTTTTTTCTAAGTTTTGGGTTTTCATAAGACTCATTTTGAGTTCATTTTTATAACTAAGATCTGGATTAAAGTTCACTGTTGCATTACAACAATGCAAGGATTTCAATACAACTTAATGAAAAGGTTATCTTCTAAAACTGAAATGCTCTATAATGCCTTCATAACAAATACTTCATTGCTTCCCAGTAACACTTCAAATCAGACAGTGAATCCTGCAACTTTTCCAAAGTCAGGTTGCATTTGCCTTTCTTTATACATTTTAAAATTAGATTGTTGATTTGATTTCTATACAGAATTCCATTAGGATTTTGACTCTATTCTGTCTTTGTGAGAGGGTTCTGCAATACAGTCCTAGCTGCCCCAAAACTTATGGCAATCCTCCTGCCTCTGTCCCAACCAGCCTTTTTTTTTTTTTTTTTTTTTTTTTTTTTTTTTTTTTTTTTTTTTTTTTTTTGGTTTTTTGGAGACAGGGTTTCTCTGTGTAGCCCTGGCTGTCCTGGAACTCACTCCGTAGACCAGGCTGGCCTCGAACTTAGAAATCTGCCTGCCTCTGCCTCCCAGAGTGCTGGGATTACAGGCGTGCGCCATCACCGCAGCCTGGCTTTTTTTGTTTTGTTTTTGTTTTTTTTTGGGGGGGTGACCAGCCCATTGCTGGACTGTAGGTGTGTCCAGCACACCCCGCTGTGCACTCTGCTCTCCCGAGCACACCCCGCTGTGCACTCTGTAGGTGTGTCCAGCACACCCCGCTGTGCGCTCTGCTCTCCCGCGCTGCTCTGCACATCCCACCTTTGCATATTCAGTTGCAGTTTAATTTTTTCAACCTGAACCTGCCAATGGAGTTTTGGAAGTTTAAGAGCCTTTTCTTACTGTTAAAAATATTTTTAAATTATTTACTTATTTTTTATTTATTTATTTGTTTATTTATTTAATTGTTTACCCATTTCCAGCTTGCCACAGCATGCATTTGTCAGAGGACAAATTATAGGAACTGGTTTTCTTTTCTACCATGTGGGGTTCAGGAATCAAACTCGGGGTGTCAGACTTTGTAGCAAGCATCTCTATCCAAAAGTCATCTTGTCAGCCCTAAAATTATTTTTAAAAATTTGAAATGATTATAGATTCAAAGACAATTGAAAAGTCTTGCAGCTCTTCCTTGGTCTGAGAAAGGTTTTCTCACCCCTCAGAACTGCCAGGTGTGTTCTCAGCGCGCCCACCTTTCGGACTGCAGTTAGGGATTGTGCTCCGTTAGGTTCTCTGAGATCCATGACCTCACCACACAACCCCCACATCTATGACTCAGAGAACACCAAGGAAGAGGATCGGGGACTGTAAGCGCCCAAGCAGCAGGAAATCTGCTGTGAGAGTGAGACTCCTGGGAAGGACAGGAAGAAAGATTTACCCATGCCACTGCAACAGCATGGCCACCTAAGCAACGTCTGAAGAATTACCACCCCAGTCAGCACGCAGGCATGGAAAGGGCAGGTCTCAGGGCGCCACGCCCCATCTGTACTCCTGACAGTGGGAGAAATGGTCTCCCTAGGAATGAGTTCCCTACAGTTCCACTGCTCAGTCTTGAAATCATAAACTGGCAAGTTGTGTGTGTATGTATGTATGTATGTATGTGTGTGTGTATATGTATATGTGTGTGTATGTGTGTGTTATGTATATATAACAATTTAATAAGGGGCCATGAATTTTAGAGGAAGCTAAGTAGGAGGGGACATAGGGAGGCAGAAAAGATATAATGATAGTTTAATTTTAAAAAGTGAAAAGACAAACCACACAAATACTATGGCACCTGGACACCGGAAGAAGAGTCTCCTTTCTTTGGCGTGGTGTCAGACACCATGGCCAAGGCAACTCTTAGAAGGTATTTCTTTGGAGTTACAATTACAGTCCCTTGCTTACGGTTTCAGGCGGTTAGCTCGTCATAGCCGAGAGCTTTGCATCTTGATCCACAGACAACAGAGACACTAGATAGGCCTGGTGGAGGCTCCTGAAACCTCAAAAGCCTACTCCCAGTGACGCCCGCTCCCAAAGGCTAGGCTACGCCTCCTAGTCTTTTCAAACAGTTCATCAACTGGGGACTAAGCAAGGAAAAGTACAAGCCTATGGATTCCATGCTCAGTCGCACCAGCAGAGGGGGATCCTGGGAGGCCCCAGTGGGTGACTGTGTACAGATGTGCACTCTGACAGCACTAATGGGACTCAGTGTCACAATAGCAGGATGTTTATATCGGGAGGGAGGTAAGCGGGGGGGGGGGGGGGGGCAGAGTCCAGGGGAGCTGAGGTGGAGGGTGGGGTAGCTATGACCAAGATACAGTGTACATGTATGAAATCGTTAAGGAAGAAAACAAGAATTCAGGTGCTAGACTGTATGTTTAGAGCTTCCTTCTCTTTACTACATACCTCTGCCCTTTACAGCCCCTCTGTGAGAAGGCCCTGCCCACATCCTTTGTCTGGCCAGCATTTGTATTTCCTTCACTGATCCCCTTAGATTGGGTCAAGACCCTCATTTACCCTTGTCACAGACAATGCTATATAGTTGTGGGGTTTTTGTTTTTGTTTTTAACTTGATTATGATCTGTGATCCTATCAGACACAGTTCTAGGTCCTGGAGGATTTATCAATGAATGAAACAAACAAACTCCTGCCCTTGAGACATCTACATTCTACAGGTGCCTCTCCCCTTGGCTTACAGGCTTGAAATGCACACAGACAGGGGGCAGGTTCCGCCTACAGTGTTGCTGTCCAAGGTGCCTACCCCAGAGCAGACCCCAGCTCCTGAGCTGGCACTGTAAGTGGTCTAATGCAGCATCTGCAGCCCAGTACAACCCACGGGATAAGCACTGCATCATCGGCAGTAGCAGCAGCAGGATCCCTGGGCAATAGAGAGGCCAAGGACACTGGGATCCACAGAAGAGTGTGCACCAAGGGACAGTCCTTGACATCTATCTTCCTTCCTGATTACTCCTTGTTATCTTCCACAATTAACACACTGTCATAAGACAGATAAGGGATGTTTAAGAAAGTCCATGATGGAGTGAGTTGCTAAACTTGATTGGGTATCTATCACACTGGCTAGGTAATGGGACAATGCCTGAGAAGCCATTTCATACAAGCTCTTTGGATTATTCTGATGTAGCCACCCACACAGCAGGGCTTCAGACAGACCATCATGCTTTAGGGTGTGCCTTGATCTGTCCCGAGCCACTGTAACTTTCTCTTCAATCTCATGTTCTACTACCACAGCTTCCATTTCTTTGGGACTCTGTTCAAATCTCATCTTGATAAATATTTCACAAACCAGACTTCTGCCTTAAAGGGAAAAGTTATGCGCACATATATGTGTATCTGAATGTAAATACAGACACCTATGGAACCAGAGGGCTGGTGGAACTCCTGAAACTGAAGCTACAGTTGGCTGGGATCTGTTCCACATAGGTGCTGGGAACTGTTAGGTCGGCCCACTGAGCAATCTTTCTAGACTGGTTCTTGCTTTGTCTGGAGATAGTGTCTGCATGATGGTCTGTCTGAAGCCCTGCTGTGTGGGTGGCTACATCAGAATAATCCAAAGAGCTTGTATGTTCTCTGTGTGTAGTTAGGCTGGTCTTGAGCTGATTGCCCCAGGCTTCAAGTGCTGGGTTCCAGGCTTATACAACTACATTTTTTAATACAGCAGACCCCCCCTTTACCTTTCTTACCCCCTTCCCCCTGTTTACTTTGATCCAAACACTTAGCTCCACCTGCTTAAGTGACTCGCAGGCTCAGGAAAGTCTACCCCTCCATTTTGAGAATCTCTGTAGGATCGTTCCAAAGTGCAGCCACCACCAAAGGTTAAATGACTAAACTTATAATTACATGAATAATACTGCGCATACACAAACGTAAAATGGCTCCCGCTTGTCCCTTTCTAACCTTGAAAGCCATCGCTTGCATGTCTCCCTGACAGTCTCTACTCTGCAGACTTGCAAAAATACAATGTATAAAGGCTTGTTCCTGAATATTTTTTCTTTACCCTAAGTCCAGTGACACCAACTGGTGAGCTGAAATGAACTTCAGGAGGAGTGGTCCACAGGAGAGGTAAGCATGGCAAACTGGGCTTAAAAAGATTGTTTCACTGATTTGTCCGTGGTTGGCATGGGCCAAATTCAGCTCATCTGTGGTACTTATAAATAGTCTTCCTGCCATAAAACCATGCCCACTCACATGCTATCTGTGGCTGCTTTACACAGAACCAAGGTAGGCAGTTATAGCTCTAGCTGAGAAGTCCCACAGTAGCATTCTTCCAGAGAAGAAAATAACTGGCCACTGGCCTGCCTTAAGTAATGGGAGCTGGGCTTGGTGGCACACACCTTTAATCCCAGCACTCGGAGGCAAAGGCAGGCAGATCTCTGAGTTTGAGGCCAGGCTGGTCTACAGAGCTAGCTAGTTCTAGAACAGTCAGGGATACATAGGGAAATCCTGTCTCTAAAAATTAAAAGAAGAAACGAAAGAAAAAGAAAATCCTGGAGAAAACATTAGCAATGCAAAGCCAATCAGGTCATTGAGAGCAGGAGAGAAATTTCTAAGTTTCTCTTATTGTTTCATAGTCCCTGGTATTTCATATTTTTGCCTTCTTGCCCTCCAGTTTGAATACAAATTCTAATCCCTATGTTGGTATCACACTTGTTTAGATATGACCACATGCTGGCCTCGGATAGAAAGAAGACTTAGGCAAAATTCGAGGAAAGTATACTATAAATATTAGCTGCGCTGGGAGAGACAACTAAGAGAGCACTAAGTGAGGGAACTAAGAAAGCTCCCTGAGTTTGAGGTTAGCCTGGGCAACATAGAAAGACAATTATTTCAAAAACAAAATAGAGGGCTGGAGAGATGGCTCTGTGGTTAGAAACATACACTGCTCTTACGAAAAATCCAACTTTGCTTCCCAGCACCCAAGCAGATCGTAATTGCCTAGAGCTCCAGTTCCAGGGAACACCACTCTCTCTGGCCTCTGCAAGGAACCCCTAAATACACAAACACACACACACACACACACACACACACACACTCACACTCACACATACACACACTCATACACTCACACACACTCATACACTCACACACACGCACCCACTCATACACTCATATACTCTCACACACATATACACTCATACACTCACACACACACACTCATACACTCACATACACTCATATCCTCACACACATACACACATTCACACACTCATATACACATACATACTCACACACACATTACACACACACTCATATACACCATATAAATAAAAATAAATGACTTATTAAAACCCAAAACAGGATGGGTGTGGTGGTGTATGGCTTTAACCACAGCCCTTAAAACAGCAGAGGCAGGCAGATCTCTTGTGAGTTAGAGCCTTTAATCTGGGCCACACCCTCTGCTAGAGACCTATATAAGGTCATTGGAAGAAGACTCTCTCACTCTTACTTGCCTGCTTACCTTGTAGGACTGAGCAACTGCTGGATCCTTGGACTGACATCCACAGCTGCTGCTGACCGTTGTTGGGAGTTGGACTACAGACTGTAAGTCATCGACAAATTCCCTAACTCCATAGAGACTACCCATATGTTCTTTGACTCTAGAGAACCCTGACTAATACACACACCAAGATACCCTGTCTCCAAAACCCAAAACCACAATCAAACAAAAGAATAGTAACTGAACAATAAAATTTATAATAAGGAGCATTATAAGATTATTTCTAGACTTCCATCAGTAAAATGTATAATACACACACACACACTATTTGAGGGATACTTGTCTCCACTAAAATGGAAGCCAGTCTACAGTCATACCACCCAAACTGTGCCTGATTTCAACTGAATATAAGATCATTTTATTCTAGGAATTATACAAAGAAAAAAAGGTCAGGGGTGCCAGTGAACATACGTGGCCTGGTTGTGGCCAAAAGCAGTTTGGGAACTCCGGTTTCATGGATTAACTTGTCAGACCTATGTCATGTTCTAAGCTCTACCACCAACCAGTCATATGAATGGTAAACTACATAACCTTTTAAAATCTTAGCTTCATTTAAAAAGAGGGGTCCATCTTCCTCATAGGGAGGTCATGATCATGTACACCACCTGCCTCATACTGTGCTTCTCCATGGATGGGCGTGGCCTTTTGACCCTTCACCCTTCACCTCTGGAGACACAGGCCTGATGCTGTCACACATTTCAGTGATGTCACAGCTCCCTGCCTGGCAGCTCCAGCACCATCAGGTGTTACTCAGCCCAAGTGCTGCAGTGAGAGGGTCAGGGTGCAGGCAGCACTGGGTCCAGTCTTGCTCCTACAGCCACAGCATGAGTCCATCTACAAAGAAGAGGCCGAAGAATAAAGTGGCTTCTAAGGTCAGACCTTGTCCTGGAGCCCCAGCAGGCCCCATAGAAGGGATCTTACCAGAGAATCCAGTCACACCAAAAACAGTCTTTCCAGCTGGGTGGAAAGGGGAAGGGTGAACAGTCAATAGAGGCCGGCAGAGCTAGAATGCTCTCAGTTCTGTTCCAAACCCAACGTGACAAGATTCCATACTCAGACCATACTCAGGTAAACGGGAAAGGCACAATACAGGACCGTGAGGGGACTCCCCCATACCAGCTCTTCTCTCTCTCTCTCTCTCTCTCTCTCTCTCTCTCTCTCTCTCTCTCTCTCTTCCTGTCCCTCAGATGCAAGATGAGAAACTGCAGGACAAGATAAACCAGCCTGTGAGCAAAGTCATCGAGCGGAACCGACTTAAAACGGTGAGACAGTCCATCTTAGCTGCCCCTCCCCCCGAAGTGTCACCCCCAGGTACCAGACCCAGTGACCCATGGGAGCTAGCAGACTCAGCCCTGGGCTGAGCCAAGCAACGGGCAGGGATGACGGGCTCTCCTGGAGATCTGGAAACCTCTTTCTGGTTTCTTGACCCTGGCAGGTATTAAAAAACTTGTCCCTCTTGAAGCTATTCAAGAGCTCAAATAGCCGGATCCAAGAACTCCATAGGCTGGCCAGAAGGTGCTGGAATTCAATGCTCAGAGTTCCACAGATCCTGCAAATCTCTTCTAGGTAAGCTCTTTCCGCCCACACCCCTCCTCACACACTCAGAATGGACCAATGGCTGTCTGGCCTAGGAACAGACACGGTGATAAAGGAAACAATGGCGTGAGTTACAGAAGGGCCCTGCGCTATTTTACTGACAGGGCCTGAAGCTGAGAAATGAAGTGCTTTAGCTTGGCCTGATAATTGGGAGATACCTGTCTGAAGCCATTCCCACTCCATAGCAAAGCGGTGGCTGTAACTGATCACAGTCCCCCAGAAAGGGCCCTCTGATTACTGTGATACTGCGTGTGTATGTGGCGGGGAGCTTCCTTTTCTTCTTCTCCCTGGCAGCCTAGCCCAGAGCCTCGCTCACAGACTGCCCTCTCAGTCTGAAGATGAATGTATCTTGCTCAGAACCTGATTATTCGTAGGTCACTCTAGAATTTGAGGAGGAGCATTTTTATAAGTGCCTGCTCTCTGCTTGGTGTGTTCCATATGCACCCCCACTTAGTCCCTTCTTCACAGCAATCCTCCGTACATTACTGCACTCCATGTTTATGAGGGAGACCCAGGGCTCTGGGAGGTTACCTGTCTAACTCCGTCTGGATGATCGATGGGAGTCTAGCATGTCTGTCTCCAAAGACTGTGGCTGTCCTGTCGGTGCCCCTTCTCTGCTCCTACTTGGCAGATCTTGGCAGCGCCACCCACTGGCCATCACTGTCATCAGCCTGAATGAGCTAGCCTGAGTCTTTGCCCAGCGGGCGCTCATACTCCTGAAGAAATCTCCTTTCTGGTAAAAAAAGAAAGAAAGAAAGAAAGAAAAGAGGCTGTTAATTCCTTCCTAAGGCTCTTTCTCTAATGTGGGCTTCCTCCTGCGACCAGGAAGCCCAGAACCACAGGGCTCAGGGTCATAGAACACCATGGTTTTTAAAACATAAAAACATCTCTTAAAATAGTTGTCCCTAGCTGGGTGGTGGTGACACACACCTGTAATCCCAGCACTCTGAGAGGCAGAGGCAGGCGGATTTCTGAGTTTTAGGCCAGCCTGGTCTACAGAGTAAGTTCCAGGACAGCCAGGGCTATACAGAGAAACCCTGTCTCAAAAAAAAAAAAAAAAAAAAAAATCCAAAAAACCAAAAAACAACAACAACAAAAAAGTCCCTAACTAACCCTCAATGTGAGGGGCATCTGACCTTTGTCCTCTCTTCTACCCAGGACAGGTGAGGGTATTGGAAAAGGCTCCTCAGAATGTCATGATTTCTCAGAATTTAATTGGAAAGGAACACTGGGCAGTCTTTCCTCTCAGCTGAGACAGAAGCCTAGCAGAGTGGCAGTGCCAACAACGTATTATCCTTAAGCTCCTCAGACACTGGCTGGGCAATCTGACTTCCCAAGGCCTCACATCCATTCTGCCCAAACTACTCTTACATCTACCCCCAGGCTCTAGAGACATTTCTTTCAGGCTATCTCTAGCTCTAACAAGCCCACCCTGGACCAGCTACCTAGCAACCACCTCAGGACTGGGTTAGAAGGACCCTCTTAACCTTGATCTGCTGACAGCCTTTCTTCTCCCTGTCAGGGACAAGGACAAAGGGAAACAAAATAACCCAGAGCTCCAAGAGGTCAGGGTCCTGGAGAAGAAACCGGATTCTAAGAAGGCAGAGTCCATGAAGATATCTAAGCGGCAAGCATCCAAGGAGTGGAAACCCAAGCAAGGGTCCAAGGGGTCAGCTGCAGCCATGACATGGAGGAAAACGCAGAACAAGTCTAAAGTCTCCAAGACATCAAAGAGTCGTGGCTTGCGAACCAGAGCCCAGAAGAGGAAAGCGTACGTCAAGAAGCCCCGGGTTGTCTTCTTGAAGACCTACCATCACAGAACTCCCATGGGGGACAGGAAGCCACTGGATATGACTGACCAGTTGGTCTGGTTTGAGGGGCTCCCCACACGCATACACATTCCAGGGCGCCGGATCATGTGCAGATCGTCTACCTTACGGTGCCTCAAGCGTTCCTGCACCCGTTTCTGCTCGGCTTCACTCTGAGCTGCCTGCGCACCAGCCATACAAGGTAAATGGCACTGCCTTGGCCAGGGGGAGATGCGGCCACTCAGCCAGGCTCATGCTCAGCTTTGGGTCTTAGTGACTGTGGTTGGTAACACTGGGAGGCTCCACAATCCAGAGAGAGAGGAAGCTATTGACCAGGACACACAGCAGGCTAATGGTGGGCTGAGGATACATCTCGGTGTGAGTCTGAGCTCTAGGGAAGATGCGATGGAACTGTGAGACCCAATATTCACCATCTCATATAAGAAGGCCTCAGGAGAGTGGGAGCTGCTGTGTCTCTGACTCCCACTTGGTCTTTAAACCTAGGAATAAGTAGCCACACTGGACTTTGCTGCATCGCCCCCCCCCCCCCTTTAGATCAGATCAACTCTGATTTACTCACATTTTAAATAAGACACTAAAAAGAACGTTCTTAAAGCAAAGACAAAAGAAACTCTCCCCTTCACGGGTGGAGGTCCCCATGAAAGGAAGAAGCTGACTGAATCCTGAAGTCCATGCTAATGCATTTCCCATTGGGAAAACCAGATCGTTCCAACTTGCCACAAAACCAAAGCGCCCAGGCTCTGAGCCTAGTCACTGAATAACAGCGCCCTCTAGGGGCGGTTTTCATAACTAACATGAATCTCTCTGCTTTCAGGTGGTGTGTAACACTGGATGGGAACTTGAAGTGTAAGAAAAGAAGTAGAGATCGTGCTATCAGCTTAGTGAAAGGGATAGGCAAGAAAGTCGCAAGTCTACAAATAAAATCTCCCCTATGGCGCTACAGACTCTGCCTCTCTGAGGCTGACAATCACATAAACATGGAGTAAAGGTATCCTGGGGAGGTGCAGGGAGGAGGTTGGGGGGTGTGTCTTGCTTGAGTCGGCTATCCTCCTCCACCCTCGGCTGACTCCTAAGGTCATTTTGTAAAAGCAGAACAGAAAACCTACCAAGCTGTGTCCTTCACCTTCCCCTAAGCCCCCCACCCTTTGAGCAGTGCACACTTCCTCTATGAAGTCAGAGACCACTTGTCTCCTGGGTACAGGTGCCTCATAATGGTCCTGCAATCCAAGGAGAGGCAGAAACTTATATGCCTCTACAGCAGGCGCCACGCCTGGGCTGGTTCAGAAAGTAGGCGCCAGAGCAAAATCTACCTTTGGTCTCCTGGTTTCTTTCTATCCCATTTTCCTACGAGGAGAAAGTCATACGGGGAGCCTGCCTTGGCCAATGGTCTTCCCAAAATCCAGCTCCCCACTGATTATCAGTGCTTGTGATGTTAATAACTGGGCCTCCTGGGTCACAGATTATGGATCCTGTCCAACCACTGTAACCTTGGTCAAAGATCATGGGAAATCCAGGACAGGTGGGATAGGCAGTGTCCCACAGCTCAGGTCTAACATATGATCACCCTTGAGCCCGAGCCCTGTCTGACTGATCTCATCTGTGTCACCAGTTGTCAACAGGAACCACAGGCCTTGCACATACAACTGAGGAGATGAGTCAGAGGAACCCAGATCTCCTCCAAAGACTATAGCCCTTCTTATATTCCCCTGGAGCTGGCTTCGATGTGCCCTCAGGTGAGGCACCCAGCTTCCGCGTCACCACAGGGAAGGCCCACAGAGCCCTCTGGAGAGGCAGGCAACAATGATGAGATCTCCTTTGGGAGGGAGAGGGATGGGAGGACAACCTCACTTCCCCTCACACTGCCGCCTCCTACTGGGCCCGGCACTGCCATTTCTATTAGAGAACAAGTGTCAGCTGGTGGCATCAGGAGTGTCCCACTCTACTGCTGCTGCTTATGGGTGGAGCCCAGGGGCATCTGAGCACTCTGTGTGGCCTTCCTGTATATCACCCCCTGCCTCCTCCCCAGTCACTCCTCTCCAGCTATTTTCTTGCTCAGTGGCCTCCATTTTGAATCCCATCAACCTGGGTAAATAACCTCTCTTCAATCTCTTTCCAACCTGTTTATCAACCTGGGACCTCAGATCAGCATCCCTCAGTGGGTGGTCAGGGCACAAGCTCTATCTTCATGGCACCCTGTTCAGAGAGGGACTCAAGTACAGGCCCCAGCAGAGAAGGCCTGGCTGAGGTGGACACGCTGTAGCCTGGGCCCAGGAGAGGAGTTGCGCTGAGGCCTGTGTGCAGAGGCTGAGGTCCGCCATGGCCTGGCGGGAGGCACAACTTCTGCCTCCCAACAGAACTTCTGCCAACTTGGCCTTGTCCCCAAGCCCTGGACATTTGTGACTGCATCCTGCTTACATCCCACTGCCCCCTTTCCTGTCTGTAACTTAAGTCTGAGCTGCTTCTGGGTTTGGTAAGATCCACTATTAGAGAAAAGAGTATCCCAGAAATGGTATTGAACTCATTCTATAGAGCAGGCTGCCCCCCACCCCCACCCCCAGACCTGCCAGCTTCTGCCTCCTGGGTGCCGGGACTAAAGGTGTGTGCCACCATCTCACTATTCAATGGTTTCTGTGTTTTTTAAGGGACACTAGCTGGGAGAGGTGGGACCTTTAATCCTAGTGTTTGGGAAACAGAGATAGAGGGATCCCCTTAAGTCCAAGGTCACCCCGGTTTATAGAGATAGCACTTGCCAAGGCTACATAGTGAGACCTTGTCTCAAAAAGAGGGTGGGGGTACCACTGACACCCATCTAGAGGTTTTGAAGTAAATAAAGCTTGTGTGGAAAGTGAGTTTGTGGGGTTCTGAAGGACTTTAGCCTTCACCTAAACTTCCCTCACAGTTCTGTGCCATAATACCCCAGGCTTGGTTCTGTTTCTCCCTCATGAGCTGCTACCTAACTGCCTGCAAATAAGGAACTAGCCATTGGTTTCCTGAGATACCCCAGTTATCTGGATCACATTTGGAATCTGAGTTGTGTGTTGTTGAGCTGAAAAGTGTTAACACCTTTGTGGTCTCTCTCTCTGTGGAGTAAGTGAGACTATTTATGAGCAGGGTAAGGCAGACTGGTAAAAAGAGTCTCCTCTTCTGTAAAATAGGTATGTAGGAGGGAGCCTGCTAATTTCTAGAATCATTGGCCATTTCCTACTTTCCAGATCTGTCTACATGTGGTATCTCATGAGATTCTCGAAATAATCCAAAGAAATGAGTACAATCTGCCCTCCATGGTCCTGAGCCTTGCACATATACTTGGGTTCATGCAGCTATAGATGAGAAATACTTGATGAAGATGTCCCTCCACACTGAATCTGTAGGCTTTCCTGTACCCTGAACAATACTGTATGCTCACCACCACACTGACACTGCACCATCTAAAGACAGTTACATGGAGACACTGCAGTATTATCTTTCACAGGGGCTGGGGATAGAGTATGAGACACAATCTCCTGCCAGCCAAGCTGACCTCTACTCAATCACCCCACTGCGGTGTCCTAGTCCTCCAGCAGGTAGCATCACTGAGTAGGATGTGCTGGGACACTCAGCTCCCACGCCCCTCTCCTGACACCACACTCACTCTCCTACAAGCTGTGATGTTTGGTCTCTGACTGCTCTTTGGTCAAAAGGAAGTTACCCCAAAGCCACAGAGGAGAGCCCAAGAGACTCAGCTTCCAGGAGAGCCTTTATGAATCATGATCCCATCAGGACCTAGGAGGACCTCGGGCCTTCCCTTAAACCCCTCCCTCCAAGATGTCTGCCAGTGCATTCTGACTTCCATGTAGTCGATGAAAACAGGCTGAGCCATACTCCACCCCACCAGGGCCCGTCTTTTGGGGTTAACTGTTTTGAGCGGCAAGTGCACAAGTCTCCACACATCTCTTGAACTCAGATGTTAGTGGAGTGAAGGGAGAAGCAGGGTCAAGACTTCAGGTCTCCAGAGGAGGTTTGTTTTAGATTGCAGCCTCCCTCCTCTGGAAATAAACACATGGCATACATTCCTACATCACTCGTTAACCTGTGGTCCTTGTGCACTGCCTATCCATTTTTCTTGAATAGCTAGTGATGCTTTTAAAGCTATATTCAACCTAATCTAGAGTGATACAGTGATGAGATCTGAAGGTCTGCCGGTAAGGCTAACCAGCACTCACACATCCTACTTATGACCTCTATCGCATGAGCCCAAAGCCACCTCCACAACCCAAATCCCGAGGCTGACAAGCTCCACAGTTTCCTCATCTGTAAGACACAGATGATGGGGCTTCCAGCTGAGGTTGTCTCATTAGAAGAGACGGCCACTTGTTAAGCACCCCGTAGATGAGCTTATTAAAATGATGAACTATTACTGCTACTGAGGACTGGTGCCCATCTCTATAAACCATTCACTGTTGCTTCAGAAACTGCACACATCTTAAGGTTATAGAACTCTGTGTGTTATATGCATATTGTGTCTATAGGTTGAATGTGGGTATGGGCACATTTGGGGCCCAGTGCAGGACATACATTTTTCCCGTCAGCATCTGCCTCCTGTCTCAAGACAGGAATCTCACTCAACTGGAAACTTGTCACTTCAGCTAGGCAGGCTACTTAGCTAGCTGTGGAGACACCTGTCTCCCTGCCCTCTGGGGAATGTTATATAATTTTTAATTAGCTGTTTCTCAGCTCAGTCATCATATTACTGGGATAAAAAGAAATTTAAGCTGGGCGGTGGTGGCGCACGCCTTTAATCCCAGCACTTGGGAGGCAGAGGCAGGCAGATTTCTGAGTTTGAGGCCAGCCTGGTCTACAGAGTAAGTTCCAGGACAGCCAGGGTTACACAGAGAGACCCTGTCTTGAAAAAAACAAACAAACAAACAAACAAAAAAAAATCACCTTGGTTCCTTTAATAATTTTGTAATTTCCAAAAATCAAATTAGCAGTCAAAGGACACAAGTTTCTTATTTAAAAAAAAATAAAACAAAACAAACAAACATAACCTATGCAGGAAAAGCTGGCACAGCCATTCAGAGAAACCACTAAGAGATGTTCCTGCCTGGAGCAAAAGACTCCACAGCTTAAGGGGGCAGCAGCCACACTCAACTGCCTAAAGGGCTCACTGCAGTCACATGCCTTCAGATTCCGTGTTAAGGAGGAGACCCACCAACACAGCTGGGCCCGAGCCTGCAGCCTGTGTGCCCACAGCCCTGGGTTCCCACCAGGCCTCACCCTAGCTCACCTAGCCTTTGCCCAGGTGCTTTCAGTCTCAGACTCTCATTCTTCCAGCTCTGACTCCCTGCTCCACAGAGCGGAGAGCCAAGAGGCAAGAAGGGCTCCCTGTGCAGGAAGCAAAACTCACCTGAGCTATGATACTCAGCTATCTTGGACAAGCTCCAGAAACCAAAAAAAAAAAAAAAAAAAAAAAAAAAACAGAACAAAGGCTTCACAAAAAATGTATGCCACAGTACACGTTCAGGTGTCACAAGTGCGTACGTCTGGAGGGGAGGCTGGGGGATGGTAGCAGTTTACACCAGGTGTCGTAGAGGCAGGTGGAGGGAAGGATAAAGTATTTTGCTTGTTTTCTTGAGACAGGGATTCACTCTAACCCCTGAGCTTGTCATGTTGCCCAGGTTGGTCTCAAACTCAGGATCCCCCTTCCTCAGTCTCCCAAGTCTTAAGGCAAGCAGGTGCTACCACACTTACTCTGGCATTTAGTATTTTACCTGGAGAAATAATTCTGAGGCCCAGGAAAGGACTAGTAGTTATTTCTAGCTCTTGTGCACAGCTGATCTCTCTAGGTCCCACAATAACACAAGCACAAGCCAAAGTGTGGAAAATCGTGTATTTATGTGCCTGGGAAGGAGAGCTGCTGGCCCTCAGAGGAAACCACTCGGAAGCAAGCTCAGGCCTTAGCAGAGCCTCCAGCACCATTAAAATGCCCTCCCCTTCACAGAACTCAAAAGAGACAGCAAACAGAAACTCTTGCCACAACTGAGGTCCAGAAGCTGGCTGCCTGGTCATTTCTAGAGCGCAGACCGTGGCTATTATGAAGCTAAGCTGGGAGGGATGCTGCCATCTTCTCTGTCCTGTGACCTGCTGTCTGAGAATCAGCAGCAAGGCAGAGTCCATACAGGGAACTGGAGGAAGTCAGTCATGGGTTCTTGGACACACACACACACACATACAAACACACACACAAGTGAGTGTGTGTGTCTAACAGGGCACAGCCATGCAGTTTTCTTGTGCTCCCTCTTTCTTGTGCTTTCTGCCGTCCTCTGTCAGCAGCCTAGCACTTCATACCTACATCTTTTTCTGTGCCTATGGATCCAGAAATCAAATTTCCTCCACACAGACTCCCTGTGGTTTGGCAACATGGCAAAGGTACCAGCTGTCACAGGGCGTAAGACAGACAACGAGAAGAGTGGTTTATTCCAATCAGATATCCTTGATTTTTTTTTTCTTTTTAAAATAACAGGCTGGTGACAGTATGATGGCTCATGTGACATGGTTCCAAATCTGTCACTACCCTCCATGAGGTCCCTTACTGGCCTTCAGATATCAAGGCTTTGGCAGGGAGAGGCCATCCTTGCCTCTGTGATCATGGCTGCTACCTGCCTTTATGACGGGGCCTCACTATCTCTCCAACAGACTTCACATTTCCAGGGTTCCTCTCAGACTTGGGCCAGACCGCATCTGGAGGTCTGAGCAGCCCCAGGCAATGGGGCCCAAGTGCCAGCAGAGTGTCCAAAGGGCCCAACTCTAGACATTGGATTTAGGGGCCGAGCTGAGGGGTATCTCCTTGAGCTCCGTCCGCATGCACAGGTACTCCCCGATGACGGCCATGAGTGCAATGCACACAGCTTGGACCAGCCACCAGGTCAACGCCGAGGGGAAACGGGAGCTGTAGAACCAGCAGCCCAGGAGGTGAAAGAAATGCACAGTGACAGTGAAATCCAGGCACTGCTTCCCTCGCCGGATGAAGTACAGCAAGCCCAGGGCACTGTGGGGAGAGGAGAGCAGCGAGTTGTCACTGGGTTGCCCTGCCCTTACATCAGGTTGCTGGGGAAGGGACAGTTAGGATGACGCCATGTGGTCAGAAGCAAGCACAGTAAGAGAAGCAAGGTCATCCTATCAGATGCCTAGAGACACCTACTGGGTAACATCAAGAGTGGATCTGACAGAGAGAGGTGGGGTGTAGAGTTTGATGACAAACAGCTACCCAGGAATTACCCAGTACCCAGACTGCTGGGTACTGGAAAGTATGCATGGTCTATGTAAAATCAGACAAAGGCTATTTGCATCTAGGTGAATCTTACCATAGCCTGGATTCAACCCATTTCCCCACAATTCAAGAAAAGCCAGAAATCTGTACATTTCCCCACTGTCACTGTAAAGTCAGAATATAAAGGAAAAGACATTGTTTTAAGTACTTCCTATGAATTAACAGCATTTTATAACTCTGAGGTAAGTGACTGGATTCGCCCCACTTGACTGATGAGCAAACTACAGATAAACTGTCCAAAGTCACTACACCAGTGGTAAGGTTCAAAGCCAAGTGAGTCTGCTCTAAAATCTAAGATCTTGGTCCCTACTATGCTAAACTGATCCTTAAAAGATGAGCAATGGTTGGTTATGAGTGACCTAGGATGCTAACAAGTCCAACCCCTGGTCCAACACAAGGAGCTCGGGGCCAGGAGGGAAGTAACTCAAGCAATGGCACAGAACAAGAATGTAAGCCAATCTCCTGCTGCCTGGCCTGATTCTTCCCCAACTCATACCACATTAAAGTCTGCCACCAGGCACATACACAGTGACAGTTAGCTCTGCACCTAATGCAGAAAGACAATGGAGGTCATGACAGGGCCAGGGGGCCACAGAAACACGCTCTTGACACATCTTACTACTCCCAAGAAGTGCCAACCTGCCTCATGTTTAAATTTAGGAAGTTAGACCCCAAAGGATGACTAGCAGAGCTGGTGATACTCACCAGGTGAGGGCGTTGAGGACGAAGGACATCATTGAGAGCCGGCCTGGCGGGGTGGAAAAGCCCAGGATCTGAAGGGGAATCACAAAGGGAATATGCTAGAGCCGTGTCTCTGCACAGCCAGGAACCTAGCAAACAGCGGATGGCACGAGCGTTCTTCCCAGAGCACAGAAGACAACATGGTCTAGTCACATGCATCCACTATGGGATCTCATTGGAACCTCGTGGTATATGGGGAAGGACTATTAGTCTCCTTTTACAAAAGATGCAAGAGTTTAGGGAAGTTGCCTGAGGCAGTAGCATGTCTCGATGGCAAGAATCAAATCTAGAAAGTATACTTAGCAAACTATGGCTCTACAGGTCAGGCATCTGCTTTAGTAAATACAGCCTTATTGAAACAGTTCACAGCTATTTTCTGGCATATTGTTCAGGATTGCTTTTGCACTATAAGGGCAGAAATGAATCACCTCAACCAAAATTAAATAAATAAATAAATAAATAAATAAATAAATAAATAAAATAAAGTAAAAAAACCCCTCATCCTCCCCAAGCTGTTGGCTGGACCTTGAGGTGGAACTCAGGCTGTGTACATCAGACCACTCTGCAACAAAGCCTGATTCCCATACGCCCTTACAAGAAGGATGGTGCCACTACTCAGCATCTGGTATGTTTGCAATACTTACTGTTGACAGAGCACTACTAAATACTAAATATCTGTGCCATACTTCAGCCTGCAGAGGCCTTTAACATCAACGATCTCACAATACTACTACTGTCTCTTTCCACAGAATTAGTTACCCAAAGGCTAATGCCAACAATAGTAGCAAACGCAAGGACTCATCCCAGGTCTCCTGAACCAAGACCTTTGCTCATTATCAACTATCACTGTCTCTCCTCTTAGCGATCTCTTAGGCTTCCACTATGCCCTACAAAGCATTTTCTTATTCCTAAACCCCTCTGGGCCTTTTATCATTTTACTATAGGTGACACGACAGGATTATCCTGCTCCCTCTCTCCAGTGGATGAAAGGGATTGGAAAGGTAAATCAACTCGTCAAGTTCCCTCCGCTAGACTGAACCCTAAGCACAGGCAGGCTCTTTAAACAGTTTACCACCTAATACCAACAGTCCGATATTGCAGATGGGCAAGGAAACGTTTGCCCAAGTCACACAGCAAACAGAGTGGGATTTAAAGAGACTTGTCTGACACCAAGTCCCTTTTATTGGGGTGAGGGATGGGGGTTCCTGGGACAGGATTTCTCTGTATAGTCCTGGCTGTCCTGGAACTCACTCTGTAGACCAGGTTGGCCTCAGACTCAGAAAATCTGCCTGCCTCTGCCTCCCAAGTGCTGGGATTAAAGGAATGTGCCACCACTGCCCTGCCTGACACCAAGTCTTAACAGTTCCCACTCTGTCATTACGAATGCCCTTTTATCTATTCCTCTTCCCGCTGTGGCTCCTGACAATCTGAGCTGAGAGAGGGGAAGTCACTTTTCTAGAGGGTCTCAAGAAAGAGACTTATGCCTGCCTGGGACACATGTCTGTTGACTGTAATATCTGCCATGTGTGTTCAACCTCAGGCCACAAGATGCGGAGCTAGCTACGAGGCCGAGTGAAGCCGCAGCCAACACAAAACTGTAAGAACCCTATGAGATTTAGTTTGTTTGTATCTCGAACGCGCAGTTCCTGAGCGTGAACTTTGTAGATCAGTACTTTATTTCCCAATACCTATCTTCATCGTTCCGTTTTACAGATGGGCACCGGGGTCGGGGGAGCGCACACTGAAATCCCTTCTTTAAAAAAAAAAAAATGTCCACAAAATGAGAACGTGGCCCAGACGGATCTAGAGCTCGGCGGTGCACCACCACAAAAACTACTCCTTCCCGTTAAGCCTACCTCCGCGTCGAACATCTGGTCCAGGGACGGGGTGCTGCGTACCAGCGCGTCCACTAGCGCCAGCCACAGGCCCAGTGAGCCGTAGTAGACCGTCTGCATGAGCACGATCTGCGACAGGATCAGCAACGGGTCCCACACGTAGCTGCGGAACTGGCCCGCCATGCCGGCCCGCGGGGCTCGGCAGCCGCCCGCGCCGGTCAGTGCCGCCACGCCATCGTCCCGCGGACGTCTGGTTACCTGCGGGAAGACACACGGAGCTTCAGCCGGCCGGCCGTCGCCTTGGCAACGCGCGGGAGGGAGGAGGGCCTGGGACCCAGGAGCGAGCCCATTCCCGGGTGGGAGAGGCGGGGCAGG
The DNA here is from genome assembly GCF_947179515.1 of Apodemus sylvaticus. NCBI lineage: Eukaryota > Metazoa > Chordata > Mammalia > Rodentia > Muridae > Apodemus > Apodemus sylvaticus. The sequence goes on along the minus strand of NC_067476.1, from coordinate 150,023,800 downwards.
CGGGCCCACCCGTTCCGGACTCCGGGCTCCTCCCGAGTTCACTCACCCGCGACCGGCTCGAGGATCGAAGTGTCCGAGCGCCGCCGGGCCTCGGCGGTGGACTACTGAAACTCCGCTGACAGACAGGACCATGGAGGGGAGGACCCGCCGGCCTAGAGAGGCCAAAGAGCGGCGGCCCAAGGCTACCTGGGAAGGAAGCGCTTCCGGGGACGACAGCCGAGGGGCATTGCGCAGACGCACTGGATGCACACCCCCCCCCCCGCCCACGCCATCCAAAGGGGACCTTGCGAGCAGCCCGGAAATAAACTGTACACATGCGCAAGAGGAAGGATGAAGGCAAACGGAAGTGAGGCACAAAACCTTGGGTCTTACGCGCCCTCTAGAGGAGGAATTTTAAAAACCAGCGGGTCCATTCCTAGGAGGGAGGGGAAAAAAAAAAAGAACATTTCACTATTCACTATTTGAGGAATGGCGAGATGGTTCAGAGGGTTAGAGGCTTGCTGCCAGGCCTGACGACCAGAGTTTAATATCTTGAAACTCACATGTTGGAAGAAGAGTACTGACTGCCTCTTGCAAGCTATCATCTGATTATCACACTCATACAAATGCAATAATAACAATTTAAATTTAACCAAAAGGAACTTTTTTGGAGACAGAGTCTCACTATGCCGCCCCGGATAGTCTGGATCTTGCTATATTCCAGGCCCACGCGGAACTCACGAGGACCCCACTGCCTTTTCCTCCTAAGGGGAAAAAATCCTCCTTAGATTCTCAGTGTTTTCTTTCCTTAGTAAAGAGCTTTCAGGCATATATATATTTTTTTTTTCTTTTGGCCACTGCTCCCATTATACACATGTTTAAACTAAAGGCCAGAGAAGAGAGGCAACATACTGTCTTAAAGACATAAAGTTAGCCAGATGGTGGTGGTGCACACCTTTAATTCCAGCATTCAGGAGGCAGAGGCAGGTGGATTCTTGTGAGTTTGCAGCCAGCCTGGTCTACAGCATGAATTCTAGATCAGCCAAATCTGCACAGAGAAAACATGTCTTGAAAAAAAATTTAAAAACTTAAATAAATTAGTTAAATAAAGTTAGTGGCAAAACAGGCTTTTTTGTTTTTGTTTGTTTGTTTTCTTGAGACAGGGTTTCTTTCTTTGTGTAATCACCCTGGGTGTCCTTGAACTTCCTTTGTAGACCAGAATGGCCTTGAACTCACAAGAGATCTACCTGGCTCTTCCTCCAAGTGCTGAAATTAAAGGTGTATGCCATATAGCAGCAAAACAGACATTATAATTCAAGTGTTTTTAGGGAGTGCAATATTGTGTTTGTGTCTATTGGAGGCTAGGCAGGTTTGGACAATGAGACATTGTCCTGTACTCAGACACAGCTACATCTGAAGGCAGGAGAGCGGGTGTTGAGGCAACCCATCCAATGGGAAGAGCACAGCTTCTGAGATCACGCTTGGATCACACCATGACCTTGCCGGCCTCCACGTTCATTTTCAATCTCTACCTTCTCTGAGATTGAGTAGTGGACAGTCGGCAAATATTTATCGAATGAATCAAGAACAGAGAAAGGGCAAAGGCAAATCCATGAGTCACTTGATTTCTGTTCCCAGAGACCCAAGTTCCCCAGCTCCACAGAAGAGCACAAAAAGAGAAGTGACTGCTTCTCGGAAGAGCATGGGCTCTCGGGCTGACTCTGCCACTTCCACTAAAGCAGTGTGACTGTGGAGCAACACCCCTCTTTAAGCCCCAGCTTCCCTGTTTATGAAATGAGAAGTTGAGTGGATGAACATTTTCCAACATCTAATAGACACTGCTCCAAGGACTTTCCCATTTGAATAGTTTATGAAGGCCACACATAGCTGCTGTCAGAATTTCCTGAGAGTGAGTGACGGCCACGTGACTGCTTTGAATTGCTAGAACTCTGGGAAAAAGTAAAGAAACAAGGCTCTTTGCCGGGCAGTGGTGGCACACGCCTTTAGTCCCAGCACTTAGGAAGCAGAGGCAGGTGGATTTCTGAGTTCGAGGCCAGACCGGGTCTACAGAGTGAGTTCCAGGACAGCTAGGGCTATACAGAGAAACCCTGTCTCAAAAAACAAAAACAAAAACAAAAACAAGAACAAAGAAAGAAAGAAAGAAAGAAAGAAAGAAGAAAGAAAGAAAGAAAGAAAGAAGAAAGAGAGAGAGAGAGAAAGAGGGAGGGAGGGAGGAAGGAAGGAAGGAAGGAAGGAAGAAAGAAAGAAAGAAAGAAAGAAAGAGAGGGAGGAAGGAAGGAAGGAAGGAAGGAAGAAAGAAAGAAAGAAAGAAAAGAAAGAAAGAAAAGAAAGAAAGAAAGAAAGAAAGAAAGAAAGAAAGAAAGAAAGAGAAACAAGGCTCTACCCAGGATGTATGATTTCTCTTATTAGTTGGAAACTGTAAATAATTCACTTGGACTCTAGTCTAAGGATTGTTGATCCAGTTCTCGGCTCCATCATCTTCAAGGGCCCCTCAGTTCAGTTCAGCACAAGTGTTCTGAGTCCTCCAGTCCACTGACTTGCAGGACCCTAGTATCCATGAGACTGTCAGGTACACACATGAGTGACCTAAGTCTTAAAGCCCAAGACAGCTGAGTGTAAAGAAACTGAGGCTGGCCGAGCAGGGGTGGTGTATGCCTTTAATCCTAGCACTTGGGAGGCAGAGGCAGAGGCAGGAGGATTTCTGAGTTTGTGGGCCAGCCCTGGTGTACTGAGCAAGTTCCAGGCCAGAGAAACCCCTGTTTCAAAAAGCAAAACAAGAAAGAAAAAAAGAAAGAAAGGAAGGAAGAAAGGAAGGGAAAGGAAGAAAGAAAGAAAAGAAAAGAAAAGAAAGAAAAGAAAAAGAAAGCTAGCTGACTTAGACTGGGCTTAAACAAAGGCTATTTGGCTGCAAGTGCCAAATTCCTTTCCACAGGACAGGAGACAGAAAGAACGAAGGAGAGGGTGTCACTGTAGGAAAAGGAAGAGGAGTCATGTACACTTCCACTGGGCCCTCGGAAGGACAGATCAGGGAACAGAGAGTGGGGGAGGTCTAGGGAAAGCACCTCATGAAGGTTTGTCTTAGTCCCCTCAGGCAGGTCAGTCCATACTTGATCCACCCTCTTCACACCACAGCTGGGTTGGGGGTTCACCCCATCTCATCCCTGGGGAAAAGTGCTCCCTCTCATCCTCAATTAGGACCTCCCAAGTAGCTTTGCGACTGTGTAAACAGATCATGTCTGATGTCATTCCTGCAGCTTAGAGCCTGCCTCTGGGAAAGCCCCAGTGACTGGCTACATCCTTCCCTGCCCTGCTGTTTCCTTTTCCCTTTGAAGGTTCAGCTTTTGGGTTCCTACCTTGCTGAGTCTGGGAAATGGCCACCTATGTCTTAACCTGATTCCAACAAGGAAACTCAGAGCTAAGAGGCCCATGACAGTTCTCTTCAACAGCCTCCGTAGTCTAGTTTTGAAATTTGGTCAAAGGGTCCAGGAAATGTCATTGACTTGCCATTTGATCTTGGGCAAGTCCCTTGGTGGTCCCCAATATTCCAAACTATAAATGAAAAGCCATGCATTGGATTCCAACTTCCAAATGCAATGCCTGGTGACGTCTGAGCCCCTTGAGAAACAGGGCATATTTGGATTCCTCTACAAAAGCAGAGTGTGGAGAGCAGTCTCTTGGGATTATAAGATAGCTCAGCAGGCCAAGGCGCTTCTGCCAAACCTAAAGACTGAGTTAAGGGAGCTGGTGAGATGGCTCAGCAGGTAAGAAACACTGACTGCTGTTCTGTGTTCAAATCCCAGCAACCACATGGTGGCTCACAACCATCTCATAATGAGATCTGACTCCCTCTTCTGGTGAGTCTGAAGACAGCTACAGTGTACTTAGATATAATAATAAATAAATCTTTGGGCTGGAGCAAGTGGGGCCAAGTGAGCAGAGGTCCTGAGTTCAAATCCCAGCAACCACATGGTGGCTCACAATCATCTGTAGGGGCTACAGTGTACTCAATATACATAAAATAAATAAATCCTTAAAACGAACAAAAAAAGACCTGAGTTTACTTCCTGGGAAGTAAAGAGAGAAGGGAACTGCTCGACTTCCACAAGCATGAGGTGTGTGTGTGTGTGTGTGTATGTGTGTGTGTGTGTGTGTCCAGTGCTAAAGATCACACCCAGGGCCTCATGTTATACAAACACTGTGCTATTGATCTACAAGTCAAAAATCTATACATTTAAAGCTAATCCCAAACTGAGTGTAGCGATACATGCCTGTGATCCTTACAGTCTGGAGTCTAGAAGCTGAGATAGGATCAGAAGTTACAGACAGCTTGGAGACATAGAGATACCTTGTCTCAACAACAACAACAATAACAATGACTTTAAAAGAGTGAATTAGAGCTACATATTTGGCCACCCCAGAAGATGCTCTCTAATTGACCCCCCCCCAAACCAACACCACCATCCAACAGAAAATTTCTTTGTGACCTTGATGTGTCCACTGAGCTTCAGGGTTTTTTTTCCATTTGTAATATGAGGGAGTTAGACTAGAATAGCTGGTCCCCAAGGGCCCTTCCCACACTGCCAAGTCTGTGGTTACAAACTTATGAATGAAATTCAAACTTTGGGTCAGAGGAAGAGGTGGCAAACAGCCACCATCTGGGACAAACTGTCCTCTGAGTGTCTGGTCATTTGGTCACTTACATCATCCCCACACCGGGGCCCAACTACAGGCATGTAAGGACAACTAGTACTAGGGTCTCCTCCTGATCCACCCTGGGAAGTCACTCAGGTCCCAGGAGACAGGAGTCAAATCCTGCTCCATTTACTGCCTTGTTCAGTAACCTTGGGGAACCCACTTCACCCCCACACACACCCACACCCTGCCCCCATCTTATTGGTTTTCTCTTTGCTAACGCAGGGATCACAGTAGCACCCCTATTGTGGGCTGTGCTGGGGATCAAATGTATGCTTAGCCCGATAAGCAGTCAGTGTTGTGTAAATGTTGGCAGTATTAATTACTGCTCTTATTTCTTCCTTTGGAATGTGGGAGTGGAAATACCCAAGCTCTTAGGATTGAGACAAGGATCTTACTATAGTAAGTATCAGACAGAACTAACCTGGAGTCCAGGACATAGTAGAAGCTCAATAAATATGGTTACTTCTCTCTGTGTCTGTCTTTTATTACTGGGGACTGGACCTAGGGCCTTGCGCATGCCCGGAGAATGCTCTACATGGACGAGGTTCCTTGCCTCTTGCCTTCATTTTCACCTTTTATTTTAAGGCAGGAACCTCACTGTGTTACCCAGGCTGACTCTGCACTCTTTCAGTACTCCCGACAGGCTTTGAACTTGTGATCCTCCTGTCTCAGCCTCTGGCTTGGGGCACCCGGGGCCAGCGGCTTCTCTCTCCAATCTCAACCCCACGCTTCAGCTCCTCTCCTCCCTCCGGAGGCTGCTCCACAGCTCTGCTCTGGTTCCTTTTGGAGAATAGTTTGTGGAAGTTCTCTGAAGACACGTCCCCGGACGGGTTACGCAACACTGCGCTCACACTTTGTGGAAACTCCGTGTGGGAGGTTGGCATGGATTCCTGTTCTCCACATCACTGACTATCCTGGACTTTGGCCAGTGAGTTCCTTTCTTAGAATGGAAACGAGAGAGAGAGAGAGAGAGAGAGAGAGAGAGAGAGAGAGAGAGAGAGAGAGAGAGAGAGAGAGAAAAGGAGGAGGAGGAGGAGGAGGAGGAGGAGGAGGAGGGGAGGGAGGAAGGGGAAGGAAGAAGG